>NW_024962335.1:33764834-34115156 GCF_019238085.1 Lagopus leucura | reverse complement strand
AGGGAAGGGAAGGGAAGGGAAGGGAAGGGAAGGGAAGGGAAGGGAAGGGAAGGGAAGGGAAGGGAAGGGAAGGGAAGGGAAGGGAAGGGAAGGGAAGGGAAGGGAAGGGAAGGGGGAACAGAGCAACCAGTATAGTTCAGTCAAAACCATTTACAGGAAAAATTTTCAACTCTTCTATCATTTTGGTGTTTTGTATCCAGACATGGCTAATTTACCATTTTGAATAACTAACATACATGAAAAAGTAGACATGCAGAAAACTAAAATCTCATTAAGTTCTTTGCGAAGACATTATTTGCATAGGAGACAGGTCCTCGAAAATCAACCAGTGTTGATGTCCCTGGAACTGTATCAAGAGGAAGGCAGTTTGACTCAATGGCAATGAAACACAACTAAAACCAGTTTTGAGTGTCAGCATCCACAGTAATAAACAAAACTGCATGTTCTGTGATGGAAGCTAGGCTTTGCTTCATGCCATTTACAGACTCTGCCATGCCAAACGCCAGCGACCACCATGCTCACATCAAGCAGGCTAACTACTCAGTAAACCATATGCCTTTTTCTTCCTCTGCTAAGGGTGAACATTTGAAAGGGGCCACTTTCTCAGTGCACCGTAATATTCCTGCTGTCATGTTTCCACTTCAGGATTTTTTTTGAGTCCCAGCTCACACAGATCTTCTGCCAAACTCTGGCTTCTATTTCAACATCCTGGGCTTACTACTGCTGTGGCAAAATAGCAGTACCCATTGTGACAAAAACATTTGCATTTAAGAGCAGCTACAGTGGATCAGTTTTGCAAAAATAATAACTAATTTTTCAAATTGTTGGCATTGCTTCAAGTAAGTATTGACTATTGTCAAAGCTAAGCTTTTCTGAAATCTCCAACCAGAGATTCTCTCCTAATCTTTTTATCTAAATATTTGAAGCAGAAAACATTTTCAGCCTTCAGATCAATTGAATCTGATGGATCACAGTCAGCCACAGTAGAGAGGAAGGATGTGTGCTTTAGCGAAGAGCTCAGTTCTCTGAGGCTCTCTGTAGGCACCAGAGAAAAAGATGTTGATCCAAAAAACAGCACACGTATTTAAATTCAGAAGCCCCACCAAGACAGCTGTCTTTTGCAGACTGCAGAGATAAAAAGGATTTCAACTGAAACGACCTGGTTTGGCTTCCAGAATGAGGTAGGCTCTATCCTCACTTTGGAAATCCCTTCTAGATATCTGTAAGTTTTAAAGGACAAATTGTGAGCGTTGTATTACCAAGACAGCACTTAATTTGTTCTGCTTGGAACAAAGGTGCTCCCCTGGTGACCTGTGGGGGCTGGAAGGACTCTCCAGGAGAGCACTTGTAAGCTCTCCTCCACAGCCTTGGCCACAACTGATGCTTTCCCAGCCACAGTTTGTCCTCATGACTGTCTAGGAGATATGAAGCATTTGCAGCTGACCTTCAAAATGAAGGTTTAATTTAGAGCCAGAAGGCTCCTTCTGCTCTCAGCTTTTTTTCTTTGAATCTCTCCGTTTGAAAACCCAGCTTCAAGCCCAGCATATAAGATGGCTGTGTGCAAGCCCACAGGTCGTTTGCATTTGTCTCTCACTGCTTCCCTGCAACTGTCCCTTGGCACTGCTGCTTAATTAGTTCTTTGTCACTGGACTAGGCACAGCAGTGCAAGAGCAGCAATTGATGGGAACGGGGAGAGAAAAAAAAAAAAAAGACATAAAAGAGATTACAAATTGTAACTGGTTCTTTTGTAAATTTAGACACACTGATAGGTTAATGTTACAGAGCTTTCAGCCATGCAGATATACAGAACGGGCTTTTTTCTCTGCATTTATATATTGCACAAGAAGACCATGTCCTGTGACTTGAGCTCCTCTGATTTACAGCATTACAAATGAGAGATAATAATACTGGCTCCTGGATCCCTTCACAGCTATGCCACAAACTGTCACTGCTGCTGAATCTCATGGCTTCAGAGGAAGGCATTTTCCTGCCTAAAAAAGCATTGTGAAAATAAACTGTTACAATGTGGTCACAAACTACTGCGGTGAGCACAGGAGAAATTAATGGACTTGTGTACTTTCAAGAACTGAGATGTTAGGGTTTTTTACAGGAAATATATTCATTCTCATTTTTTGTATGCACGAGGGAATGCCCAAACAGAAGCTTCTGCGTGCATAATAGCTGCCTGCACCATGCATGCCACTAAACATTTTGCTCATAGAAATGCCAGATTATGCATAAAATAGCCCAGAGATAACAGATTTCACACAGTCAGAACCATTTATGTTCCCTCAGCAGTCCTTTGGCTGGTACTCTCAAAAATACCAAGCGTCTCAGAATCAATAACACCTCTTGGCACTAAAATGTCCCAAACCCAATAAAACTTTCTTCTTTGATGATCAGTTGGACAACTTGTGGGAAATGTTTTGATGTCTTGCCAGGAACCGATAGTTTTTCTTTACTGGCTGATGTCTTTGATATTGTATTGGGATCTCAAGAATTTTTTTTCCCTGGAGGGCATTGAGAAAAACAGGTCTCGTTCTTCGACTCTCACACTATATCCTGCAAGGATTAAAATAAAACTTGTTTATAGTCTATTGCTTCCTGCATAGAAGGGGTTTGCAGAGTTTGCCAGAAAACACTGTACTTTGTTGCTATTGCCACTGTGGTGTTTTTTACACAGAAATTTACCTAAGGCCAGACAGCAGAATCAATACTGATGGTTAATGGCAAGTTATTACGAGTTATGTCAGTATTAACTTGTTCTTGCATACAGGACAAAGTTTCATTGGCAACATTTAAGGCATTCTGGTTGTTTACCAAACTAATATTTTGCTGCTCTGGTTTTCATGAAGTTCTCACTTTTCCTATATAAACAAACTCCAAAAACTAGAAACAATGAATTTTAGAAAGAATATGAAGAAAATCAGCTGATGGTTGCAAGCAGCAAAATTGTTTACAGTCTCAATAGTCTATTAACTGAAAGGATAACAAGAGCAGTCTAAACCCATTAGTTGAATCAGCAATATGAAATCAACTTTGTAGAAGCAGCAACAAAGAAGCAATTCATCATAGATCAATGTGGGCTATGGATGTGCCCAGAGGCTTTGAACTTAAATAAATAGGAGCAGCTGTAAAATATTTTTTGTAAAATTAAAAATCTCCCATTTTTTTCTAACACACCAGCATCTCCACCTTCATTTTTCCTTTTTTTGTGAATGAGAAGTCCTGGAATCAATTTTGAATAATATGAATCACTACCCTTAAAATCTTCAAATGTCTGCTCACATCTGTATGACTTCCCTTCACTTGAAAGGGCTAGAAATGCAAATGAATTGATTTGCAGGAAGAGCTTGATGCAGAAAAATGTTGTTTACCTTACTATGTTTTGAACAGTCCACAGTTTTACCCCCTGCTTTGAAAAGAAGACAAAAGCCATACGAGACCACAAAAAGTTCTGAGACCTTTCAGCAGCTACTGAAATTAACCTGATGAACCCAACACTAGCCACAGGCAGTGTAAACAAATTGAGCCTGTGACTTAGACATAGCTTTCCTTTACCTATAACTGGAGAATCACTGGTATCAAGGGTTTCAAAAAACTGAAGCTCTGTTTTCTCACTCAACAATTCCCTTTAAAAATGTAAAACACAAAACAACATAAAATTACATTAAGTAACCTGTACAGTGAGGACACTTGCATTTTAATCTACAAATCGTCCTAAGTCATTTTGACTTTGTCTTTAGAACAGAATTTGGGCTTAGAATTCTTGAGTTTAAGACTACAAAAGCCTTAGATGGTGTTCAGGTTTAATTGCACAGTTGTGCAATATTTAACTTAAGGCTGTGTTAGGTGATAGGCTTTTCTGAGACAGCACATCCCACAGCCTTGAGCATTGTACTGAGGTATTTTCCAAGTTCTTGTGGAAGACTTGCCTTTTCCCCTTGATCCATCTGCGGAGGAGTAGTAAAACAGAAAGCTCTGGTTTGACCCATCCTTCCTTACAGTGGAGCTGTTCAGGCTCTTTACCTTCATACATCTTTTTGGACATGAGAACAGTGTATATGATGATTTGGCTGGATACCACTTCAGTCCTGTCTTGTCAACGTGAGAACACAATAGTAGGCCTCATCTAGAAGCTCACATAGGGTTAGACACCACAAAGCAAAAACACATAGCTCAGCTGGGGATACCTCACTGCTGACTTGCTCTGGACCAGAACAGCAAGGATAGAACAGCTGTGCTGTATCAGTGCACACCTGTGGATTGATCAGCTGTGGCTGCAGAAGCATGGGAAGTATGTCTTAAATATTAAGCCACAGAAAATCTCCAGTGGGAGAAACACCAGTTCAGGAGGGGCTGTCATTACCCGTGACAATTTGGCAATTCCACATCTGTCCATGGTTGGTGGTTGTGTTATTTGGTCCTGTCAGGCTTCCTGCTCATGCAGTCATGATGACCTGCAAGGCAGCTACTGCTATAGTTTGACAGGGCATGTTGCAGAATGAGCAGCACAGACAGAAAGGAAGATGTTCCTGAAGTGTACTGGGGCAGCTGACATCACTAGTGTGCCCAACATTTGCCTTCCGCCAGCTCACACATTATGTGCCAAACAGAAAGGATTATACCAGTTCATTAATGCATGTCTAACCCTACCTCTATAGAAATTAATAAACATTAACAATGCAAGTTTGTCTGATAAATGGTAGAATTTCAGGGTATTCTGGCATTTATTCACTCATACTGCAGATTTATCTCCCTCTGCAGAAAGTATCAGTATCCACTGTAGTTCTGTAACTACCCTGGTTCCTGAAGGCAACCTTTGAACTACAAGCATCAAGTTTAATCAGATCTAAAGAAGGATGGAAAATTAAATTAATTTTAATGTAAATGAATAAACGTAGGCCAGATAAATTCTATAGAACACACATTCAATCATTCATATTCATCTCCACTGCCTATTCTGAGAGCTGCACTGCCTTTTGTTATGCAGATTATTGCCACGTGCTGTAGTCAGGGAGAAATGAGCTGAATATTTTGCAGGTTTGCAACCTGGTGCAGGCATCCAGCCATCGCATGTTTTGCAGCAGGGATCGATGCAAGGGGAGAAGGAAAGTGAAGATTGAATTGTTTTTTCCCCTGCTTTCTTTGCCAAGAAAAATGTGAGCAGTACAATTCACCTGCAACTGGTGTCATCAGGTTCCGTGCAAAGCTTTGATATCCTTTGATTCCATCCTTCCCTTCGTATCAAGCACCCAGCACCAGCAAACATGCACTTCATTCAGAACCAATAGTAGTATAGATAGCCTTGATCCCACAATGAAGGAAGGAAACTGGGAGGAAACCACTCTCAGCATTACCCCGGGAGTCCACAGGAACCTTCCTTGGGGCTGAACTAGTGAGGAAGTAGGGGAGGTTGCTCTCCATGCTCATTCTCATGCCTGTGGGCATGGATGAGTGCAGGGTCCAACTAGAGCTGGCTACAGGTTTTTGATCTCATACCCAGCTCCCATCCATAACTCTGTGAACAATACACACCAGACTTTTGAATGTTTTAGATCTTAACCTTAAGCAATTTGTCCACACATAAATATTCTCATTCTTCTTATGGGTGTGTTTTTGTTGTGCTCTACACCATGATTTTCCATTATAAATGTCTTTCAACTATGCTAGTAATAGCTAGGTTCTTTTCCTGCAGACTTATTTTTCCTCCTCTTCCCAGAGGATTTGTGGACAAAGGGAAGTAGGGAATGGAGCAGGGAGCAATACATGCTTCATAAATCAGGAGGCAGAATGAGCTTTTCCTAAAATGCAGGTGAAGCCACACATACTGATTCCTGTAAAATATATATTTTAGACTGCAATATATAGGGGCTTCATATGCTTGAATTATCTTTGAGAATGAATGTGACTACTGTGTATTAAGCCTATCTGACTACTGTGAAAAGAGGAGCTTTTCAACAAATGTTTATATTTGTTCTACACTGTTATGGACTTGCTGGCTATTTAGCAGCTGAAAATTTTTAATAGTTTTTTAATAATAATAATATATATAAAAAAAAGAAAGCTAAAGGGATTCTGTCAGATTTTGGAGGCACAAAAGTTGACGTATTGTCTCATTTACCAAGTCCCTGTAATCCTTGCAGTGTCTCAGCAAAATTATTTTAAAGAGGGTAGAGGAAGAAAAAAGAGATAAAAAGTGACAGGAGACCAACAGGCAGTGATAAAAAACACATGCAGCTCAGCACAGAGGAAAGCAGCCCCTCAGCAAAAAATCTCCAAGCATGCTCCATAAGGTGATGAGTAACACCTACCACTGCCTTACTGCTTTACTTCGTTCAGAAGTCATGAGTCAGTCCACTCAAATTTTAAGGGGGAGACTGGCTTCCTTAGGCTTTAAAAGTAACGATACAAGTGGGTAGGTTTTGGGTTTGGGTTTGGGTTTGGTTTGGTTTGGTTTGTGGGAGGGGAGAAGGGGGACGGCAGGGTTTGCCTGTTATTCTGATACCCAGACCACTTACTATGCATTCTGCTCATGTTTTTCCATTCTACTCATCAGCTCTGTGGCCCAGCGCAAAGTTACTTCATGTCTTAACTGAAAGCTGAGGTTCTCATCAAATCATTGCATTCCAGGAGTCCAGGCTTAACAAACAATAAATATTACAAGCCAGGCAATAATCTCTGAGAGTTTGAACTGGTGATTGCTGCAATAACAAACTTGGTTGTTTACGCAGTGTATAAAATAGACACAGTGAGTAAACAAGCCTCAGTCTGAAGATATTAATCTTCCCATTGTGAGAAATATCTTTAGAGAGCTGTTTGTTTTAATTAATAGCTGCAGGACGGTGAATAATTTAGATAAAATAAACTTCACCTAAACCCAGAAAGAAAAAGAAAAAAAGAAAAAAAATAGCAACCAGATAGAAGATAATTTTTTAATGTAGACAAATTTCAGTTAGCCTTTGACTTAACATTTTCAAGTAAGAACTTACAGCTGGACTCCTGAACCTGGTTTTTAAGAGGTAAGTATCTTGATTTTTAATCCAGACATCCATTTAAGTTCCTATATATAGATTTAGGAAATCTATAGGTCTTCATTCTAAAAAATATACATTGACCTCTTTCATAAATGTATTTTTATTGTCATATACGTGTAGAGAGATATATATACATCTGTCAAATTCCTGGCTTCAGGCCTTCAGTTGGCAGTGAGGAGAATTCATTTGTGAGGAGGCAAATGAAAAATAAATCTTTGCATTCCTCTAGCACCTTTCACCTAAGTATCTCAAAGTCATTTGCATCAAGGAGGAATTATGCCATATAGGGAAGTATTTTTAGCCCAGATTAACTAGAAAGAAATCTATAACATGTAGCGATTAAGTGACTTGTCCCATGTTGTCATTGCTCGTGCTATTGGTTCTCTGGCTTGACCCACACTAGGAAGTGCTGTATGCCTCATAAGCAGGGCTTTCCTTGCAAAAGGAGGACTTGAAGTTTGTTGAAAGAGGAAGAGCATGTGGAGGTTCAGTCCGAGGTTTGGATTTCACCCACAGCTGCGTAATCCCTTGCCCCACTGTCCTCTGGCCTCCCTGTCAGCCTTGTGCTCCTTCCTCACTCCTTGGCCTCCAGGCATTTCTCACTTCCATCCTTCTCTCCTCCTTCCTCCAAACCTTCTCACATCCCATTTTCCTCTGCCTGCTGGAAAACACAGTCCTGATCTCAAAAAATTTACAGGCTGAACAGACACAATTTTATGTGTGGGTGAGAGTGTCGCTAATAAAAGTACTTGCCTGGCCAGAATCCTAATCATTTTGCTTACATGTTTTATGCCTTTCCCTCATTCTTTATCTGTTTTATTTATTTAGATTACAAACTCTTCAGGCTGGGGATCCTGCCTTCTTCTGTCTTTACAGCCCCTACCACAGCATGGTCCCAAAGCCAACTGGAGTGCTGTGCTGCTACCATAGCACACATAATAATAAATAAAACTAGGACTGTGAAGAGATTATAATTAGAGCTGTGCAAAACACAGTGGTTTTGGTTTGCATTGGTTCCTCCCTGCTGAGTCTACATTGTGTTTTGGATTTATATGCAAAAAAAAACTCAAAGCAAATCTCCAAAAGTGCCAAGTGTGGCCTGGTCTGGACTCAAAGTCATGTACAACTAGGGTGTTTTCAACAGTTCCTCCTTGAAATTATAAATCTGCCAAGGCTAAGTCCAGGTTTACTGAAAGGTTCTTGAACCTTTGCAGATTTTGGGGGCCAGCCAAGTTTTCGGTTTCATTACAAAAGTCTCTCCCAGCCCTGCTTAACATACTAATTGCCACACCATAATGCCCTGTGGATAACAAGAGGATTTAATCTTTCTCAGCAGCACATGCAGGTCTACTTATGAAGATCATAGCCAGCTTTAAAATCATAATTTAGATTTCCAAATTCATTGTTCAAGGTGAACAGAAACACACACACCATCTTGTGTTGAGACATTACTTTGCCTCCTTCAGCAGAGCTATCCCTCATCTTGCTTACCCTGGTCCTACCAGGACAGTGACAGAAAAAGCCAAGCGAGAGCTGCTTTATGGCACAGTGCTCACCTCAAATGCTTGAGTGACTCCCTCAATTGCCTGGGAAGCATTCCCTTCAAATCCCTGCAAGCTCTCATTATGCCAAAATAAGCTGTGACAGCCATCAGGTTTATGCTGCAGGTTTCTGAAGAGAGTGTCCTTTTTCAAAGACTGATGGAGGGTAACTCAGCCTTGTGGAAGCCCCATTGTTCCTTAATAGCCATGTGTGCATGTGCATGCAACTATGCACAAGATGAACATTTGGAAGAAGAGGCAGAGTGAGGTATCAGTGATTTCCCGTGTTTGTACCAAGTGTACTGCATGAAAGATGTGTTTACCAGGTGGAAGATGTGGGGCAACACCATGCCATGCAGGTCCCCATGATGGAAATCTGAGAGGCCAGAAGAGCAGCAGCCTCTCAGGCAGTGTGAAGCCTTACACCAGGGGATATGCAGGGCTCCACACTGTGCCAGCAGGGTAAGAGAAAGCTTTTTAAATAGCTGTTTGCTGATATGTTAAACCATACAGAAGTATTTTGAATGAAAATACTTCCGCTCCTTGCCTGTGATAGAGCAGAAAAACAATGAGAGACATCTCCTTGGGCATTACCAGAAAATGCTGAAATTAGCCTACTCAGTAAGGGCTCAACCTAGTGCCCCTAACAGTCTGGGGCATAGAAACCTAGTGGGCCTACATTTTGCCAAGAATATCACTTGCAGCTCTTCCAGGCTGCTCCCTAACTGTGCAAAAGATTGGTTCTTGACACTTCTGCCGTGACTGTGCGAGACCATGTGTGCCTTTGGTATATACTAAGTCACAGATGTCTGGATGAGAGCTGCTAGGAGCTTCTACATCAAAATGCTTCTTCTCAAACTGCTTTATCACAGAAAATTGTGCTGAGATGGATGAACTTTTGAGGAAAAATAAGGGAAAAAAGTAAGGATTTGAATGCGGGTATTTCAGTGTTTTCAAAATGAATAGTTGTAAGGGCATGTATTTCAGTAATTCTTGTTTTCTGCCAATTATGAGCTAAAAAAAAAAGAAATTTAGATTTTATATGAAAGAAAATGAATTACATGGTTTTATCTTCATTTGGCATGTTTTAGTGGCTGCTGGATTTTTTTTATCTTGAATATTTTTGCAGGACAGGAAATCCAGTTCCTAATTAATTAAAGCCTTAGTTCAAATTCCTAGCAGTTTTGTTCCTCACAATAGGCATTTCATCTGAGTACAAGAGAAAAGAGAAGGCAGGGAGAAGACCTCCAGGTTTTTTTGGAAGGAGTGCATCAACTGGAGCACAACACATGACTCTGGTTCACTTAGGCCTTTAGAACAATTTAAGCCTGATGGAGGAGGCCCCTGGAGCTGGGTTGGTGGCGGGGATGGGAGGATCATATGTGATGTGACCTCTTTTCTGTAATAACATGGTGAGAAGGGCCTAGGGCAGGAAAGAGCACCGGTACCTGGACTGTCAGTGTCCTCACACATGCAGGTGTAAAAAGGAGGAGAACAATGGGAGAGAAGTCAAAGTGGCACGCAGTCAGCCAGATTGTTTTACAAGGAGATACTTTTCACCTCAGCACATTTCCAAGGCATGAGATCAGCTGCAGCACGGATCCTCAATGCTC
The DNA here is from genome assembly GCF_019238085.1 of Lagopus leucura. Taxonomy (NCBI): domain Eukaryota; kingdom Metazoa; phylum Chordata; class Aves; order Galliformes; family Phasianidae; genus Lagopus; species Lagopus leucura. The sequence continues at coordinate 34,104,965 of NW_024962335.1, read as the reverse complement.
CTGGCATCCAATGCTCCTGGGCTCCCATCAGCCAGCACAACCCAGAGCTAAAGAGAAGAGTTCTGCCTTGCTGATACACTGGTTAGAGTGTCACATGGCAGAGATGGGAACAGGCAGATACTGAATGAATCTTACACGCAAAGCAAGAGACTGGTCTTCATACCCAAATGCTATTTTAACATTGCATTGTACTCCTTTTATTCATCTTTTCATTCTAAGAATAATTCAAAAGAGGTGATTTCTCTGGGGTTACTTCCAAGAAAGACAATCCTCAGATGATGCAAGGAAATATTGAAGTGTGTTCACCATATGTTTTCCTGGGCTTGCTCCTGAGCTCAGCAAGGACACACCATACAAATTCACAGCAGGATGAATGGCAGGACAGGGCAGCTAGGGTGGGCAGGGCCATGTTTTGCAGTCTTTCATTCTCGTTTCAGAGCTGGGCGTGCATTGAAGAAATCAAAACACTGTGGTCAGGCAGCCAAAACCAGAGCCTCAATGTCATGTATTCATGGTGATGGTCATTTTTGGTTTGCATTATACTAGTGCAAAAAAACAGCACCCAGTTATAGCTAGGATTTTTAACAAGCATGTGAGCATGAAAGCAAAAGCTTTATTAAAGTAATAAGTATTAATTAGCAAAAAGATAGATATCTTACTTTCCTTCTGACTGATAACTACTTCCATATGGAGATAAATAAGCTTGCTCTGAATAGAAGAAAAATACTTCAGAACAATAAATAACCCAGGCATTTTCAATACGTCTTAGATATACTTGACATATTATAGATTATACTGAGTTTGCATATCAAAGTCAACATTCATAGCTAATAAAAGTAATAAAACTAATATATGAGCATGTAGATGTAAAGCTAAGCAAATAAATCTGCAGTGTTTTCAGTAGTCCCAACAAGTATCTATTTTATTAATCAATTTTAGCTTATTGACTTGAAAAAGTTTTTCCTTCACAGCAGAAAATGGTGTGAAGACTTCTATGGTTTCCATATTTTACCTCTAGAATATCAAAAAAAAAGCTGGTAATCGAAAATCTTAATTAAACTACATCACCAGTTCAAATTATTTTGCTAAATACTAGGGCACTGAAATCTCACCAAGCCATTTTCATATTCCTACACCTCAATGTTCATGTTCATACATGTCCCTTTTTATTGCTGTACTTTTTCTCTGCAATGCTATATGAAAAAGAAGAGACATGCAAGAGGAAAATGACTGTTTCTGTGCATAAAATCTATAATATTCTTCTCCCCAGCAGTACTGTCTGTAATATAAGGCTGAAGAGCTTTAACAGTAAGGACTTTTTGTCCTTAATAGTGCAATGCCTTGCAACAGAAAGCTGAGGCAGGTTTCTGCTGACTTAGCATATGCCTCACAAGAAAGAAATCTATCTGGCAATTATGGTTTTGCGTCTCCTGCCCTGTCTTCTGTTGTTTGTATAACGCAGCGGTACTTCTGCCACAGGCTTCTTCATACAGCTGTCCTGTCAATGCCAGTTTTCATAGGTAATCCATCTAGCTCAGCAGAGTTCAAATAAGACACCACCCTGTCTTTAATTAATGCTTTATTTAAGTCTCCCCTGGGGATGTAGCCATGCTGATTTTTCAAAATTCTCTGTTATTTTTCAAGCACAAACGAAAAGTCCACATCTGAGTTTCTAGACTGGGAAAATCTACTTCACTCAGTCTTCTAGTCTCAGTCAATGTTTTAAATCCCCACAGACATCTCTTTAGCTACTGAAATTGTTATGCATTTAGTTCTCCAGACTGGGAAGGAGAAAAAAGATGAATTCAGTCAAATTCATTCTCTCTGCAATCTCTTCTCATGTTTGGCATCCACATTTACCATAATCATAGCCAGTTTATACACTGATTTATGCTATCATTGACCTTTAAACCCCACATATTACTCAGACCCTTTCAGGTAATGAACAGTATCAGCTCAAGACACAAACCATTTCTTGCTGTGTAGCTGTCTGTCCTGTGCCTACAGCTTTGCTGGTCAGGATCTGAATGCTGCGGCCTAGTATGACGGAGCTGATACAGTCCTCAGTGTGAGGTCACTGTGGATGCAAAATGAGATCAGACAGTCTACCCACTCTTTACAATGTTTTCAAGAATATTTTTTAAATATACATGTGACAGTGCTGTTAATCAGACCTGATGTACATGAGCAAACTAGTAAAATATATCAAATGACAGATAAGCAAGACAGGCTAAAACCAAAGGCTGCAGCAAAGCATGTTTGAATCAGTAAGAGTCAAGAACTGGTACACCCTCAATCAACACTGATAATATTTTACTTGCTTTGGGTTTTTGTGTTTTAATGAGCAAAGAACAGTGTTTTGTAATCCTCATTATTTAAATGCATAGCACCACTTTGTGCTTCTGTAGCTTCTTCCTCAAATTATGTTGCATGTATTAAGCAACACTTGTGGCATCCTTCAGAGGGTGTGAGAGTTTCAGTGATTTTTTTTTTTGTACAGGTTGTGGCCACAGAGGCTTGTTCCATGCAGAGATTATGAGAATTAAGAACAGAGATTTTCATTCACACTTTTCAATCAAACATAGTACAAAGATATATTTTTCATTTTTCACAAGCCATACAAATTAGCTCCTACCAAGTTTATTCTACTTCTCTAACTGAAAGGACACACCAAAATGAGTGTCCACCAATTCCCCCAGAACAATGAAAGGCGTGTTGTAGGCTTGATAACCTGACGTCAGCACAAGTCTGCACACAGACCAACCCTTAGTTTTGCTAACAGCTTCAGCTGAAATTCTATGACAGTTCTGTGGCAGAGCTGAAAAGTGAAGCCCAGGTGGTGGCCTCCCAGGTGACACCCTCTGATCTCTAGACAATCATCCTTTTGATTCCTGATTACATTTTTTTTCTGCCATATTTCCAGCCTTGCTCTACTGAGTCCATTTCAATCCTCAAAGAACCAACAGTAGGGAAGACAAAGGTATACCACCATCTTTTCTCCTCCAGTCTCTTTCCAACATGGATTGATCTTCTTTCTTCTGTTATCACTTGCTTCTTTCCTACAGCCAACAGCTGAGTCACCATTTTAGACTGCAGTCAGCTTTTGTAGATCTATAGCTTCTGTTTCGGACCAAGACTCAAACAGACTTCATATGATTTCATGTCAGAAAGAAATGAAATGGAAGATTACTTGACTCATGGGGCTAATAAATATTTATGATGGTCATCCAGAAAGTGACTTGTTCTAAATGCAAGATTATGCTAGAAGCTCAAAGTTTTGAAGTCCTGGTCTAGTCCTACAAGAACTGCCTGGAACTTTTCTAGTACCTACATGTCTTACTATCTAGATCGCCATCACCATAATGCCTGTGCTCCTCCCAATAATGACACTCCCTCTCCCTCCCTTCGCTTTTCTTGCCAAGCTATAAGAAAAGATGGACTGATAACACAAAGTAAAGTTTTTTGTCTATGTGTTGATGGAGGGCAGTTTTCTATCAACACTTGTGATAAGGCATATAAATGTTACTGTTATACACAGTCCAACAGCTGGGCTAATTAGATGGTAACTTAACTAGATGTTAGGTGGACCTGGACTAAGTGAATTTACTCACTGATTTTAGCAAAATTAATCCTTGCAGTTAAGCTAAGAAGAAATAAACTTGCAACACAGCCCAAAATATCCTGTCTGGTACAGCAACAGGTCAAACTTATTCAGTCATGAGACTGGTTGGGCTAAAGCTTTTTCTCATGGAGGTAATTTAACACAACTTAAAAAAAGCAAAAGTAAAGGCAAAACAGAGTGTAGATGGCTTGGTACCACTTCTTCAAAGGTTTAGGTGAGGCATAAATACCAAGTTCATCACACTCACGTAAAAGGCTGAGTTTATCACTATCATCTAGTAAAAAGTTAAGCTCACTTCTTTCTCAGTGCTCCTTTGACACCACTGACAAACACAACTGACAAACATTTTCTTTTTTGTTGTTTCTCTCCATCCTCTATTGTTTAGAGATTTAAAAATTAAATTAATCAGCATCTTAGAGCATAAAGTTCTAAGGTTGCTTTATTGTGAAATTAAAGCATGACTCACAGTAGCTGTATATCCACCTTTGTGGCCGGACCAGCTTTGTTATTTTTCTGTGTTGTTTCTTTCCATGCTGGTTTTGCAGCAGAACTTGTAGCCACACAATATAATGAGCTAAGAAATGGCAGTGCGTCATTCAGGGTGGGTCTGAGCAGCGATGTCGCAAAGAGAGATGGCAAGATTACAGGGAGGATCTGAGCAGGATCTGGAGGAGGGTGAAGAAAGAAACGTCCTGCAACAACAGAAATAACCATTTATGTATGTAAATCACGAGAAAGGGAGCTCTTCAAAGGCAGATTTACCTACCAGGGAAATTAAAAAAAAAAAAAAAACAAAAAACTAACAACAAATGTTTGAAGGGACTGGCTGCAAACAGACACACAGGTGCATACAGCTAAAATGAAGCAAACTCCCTCAGCAGTTGCACCACATCCAGCTGCTCAACTGCAGCTCTGGAAAGTTCTCACTTCGGCCACTCAAGGAGTGGCACAGCTCAATTCCTTCAGCTAGAAACAAGTACTTCTGGGAGCCACAGAAATTAAGCCGCTTGGTTTCCTATGGCTCTGCATTTTGCGGTTGATTAGTTGAGCTTTTCCTGCGGTCAGGGCATCCTGTGTGGATTCTCTGGGGTCTAATAATTCAGTTTACCTTCCTCTTCTGCCTTTTCTTCAGTGAGACACTGATGTCAATTTCTGTCTTCTGCATAAGTGGCAGACTTTTAGAAACCTGTCCAGACTTTTTATCTGTAAGAATTCTGTCCCTCTCTCAAAAGTATCTGAAGATGGCCAGCTTATTCCAAACCTACTGTGGCAACATAGATAAACAATCAGGTAAAACTCACTTACTTGGGAAGCCAGGATTCAATAATATCACATCTTTACAGAAGCAGTAAAGCTGCTAACACGACCTGTGTGAATCAGGGCTGTTTAGAAATCCAGAGCTGAACTGTTGATAGATACCTAGCAATTAGACATAGAACATCTTACACCAGGAGCAAAGACTGAAAACACAGATCATATATTTCAGAAGTTCATCGTTGCAACTCTGGCATGATATATATAAGTATATAATGCTCACCAAAGGGTTACCAAGAAGAAATACCCCAGGAGCAAAATGCAGAGGGATAGATTTTTATGTTTTCATTTAAACAGGAAAGGTAGGTGGAAACCAAAACAAATGAAGCTATGCTTAAAATAAAGATTACTATATTCTAGGCCACCAAAGGCTGTAACACCTGACCTAAGAATGGGTGGGGATGTTTGGGATAAAGGAAGGGAGGCCTGGAAAACTGTGGACCTATCTAGATAAGTTTGATGAAATGAAAATAAACAACCGATATCTGCTAAAGGGTACGTGGAATAAGTCAAGCAAGACAGCCACGTGGTTTACATATTTTTAGTGTTCATGGAGAATTGGGTCTGCCAGAACAATAAGCTGCCATGGAAAAGAGCTCTGTGTTGGTTTTACTCATGTATCTTTGAGGTTAGTTGCAAAAGCTCCCATTGACTGAACTCAGCCTTTTCACACTATTTTTAGTCTCAGTTAAATGAAGTCAAGAGCTGCGTGGCTAACTGTTGGGACTGACACACCGTAGTGAGATGTTTCCCTGTGCTTGTACCACCTAGCAGCCTTGCTTTGGTATACAGCATTGTTTCAAGATTCGGGCCAACTTCAAATCTGTTACAACTCACCCTCATCACCCTCAAAACAGTCAGTTAATGGGAGCTTGCTCATCAAAGCCATTTTACTGTTGTTTTAAGAGGAGAGACGCACTGCCAGTTCTCTGCTGATATTGATGCCAAAGTCATTTTATTAAGGATGCCACAGTATATGCCACCAATTCTCATTCCTCAGAGACTGAAAAAAAAGATGGTGGTGTAGATATGTGCAGAAGAGTACTTTAAGAGACTCCCAAAGCTTATCCTAAAGTTATTGTCTTGCAAACTGCTGACCATTTCTGGCTCCTGCCCAGCAAAGCACTTAAATGTTTGACAAACTCTGCAGGACTCTTAACAGGCTTCAAACCAATACATCCATGAGCTCTGTGCTGGACCAGCCCCCAAAAGCTGAACAAGAGCTGTACCTTGCACAAGAGAAGTCCCCCCCCTCTTCCCGATAGTCCTGGTCTGACATGGTAATTTGCTTCTTCAAGGACAGATACCAACAGGACACATCAATATGCACACTGGCTGGCCATGATAAAAAGGAAAAACAAAAGAAAACAACCACGTAAATGACTTCAGTATTTTACCTGAGAGAAATTTCCCTAATGGGGACAAGCCAGATGAGAAAGAGGTGATTTTGCATACAGCTTTGTTTTGCACGCAGTGCTGTAGAGAAAAGATTTCCTTTCCCAGAATCAGCAGTTTCTGGATGACAATAAATCCACACAGAGACACGCTAAAGCATAAAGCAATTCCTAAAATAAACAGTTCAGACTTCTAACTGTATGATAGGCAATTAGTAAGTTTGAATAATTGGATTTAACTGTAGGCAGATAGAAGCTACAAGACCAGATGTGCATATAAAGCTAAACTTAGCTAATCAAATCAGTCTACAACAAGAAAAGTCAGGTGACAGACCTGGTCAACATGAGGAAATGGCACAAATGTTTGGATAAGGAATTTAAGTTAAATCAGTGTGTTACACAATTCAGAAATGGAAACATCCATAAAATGGTTTGTATTAGTCTAATTAAATTATATCTGATTTAACTAAATTGACACCATTTTCCCCTGTGAATAGACCTTAGGTGACCTATCACAGGTAGTAAGTTGGAAATATTTAAAAATATGTATATGTTTATGGCAGACAAAGGTTCGCATACATTCTTCTCCCCATGCAAAAGAAATCTTACCCATCAGACTATTCTTTTCCAAGCATTTGAGGATAAAGCCCTCCAATTAAATACGTGCAAGTCGGAGCCAATGCGACCTGTTGCATTTTAGCTACCTTGCAAGCATGGACCTGCAGCAAAGGCTGGAAGCTGAGAAAATTGTAGGGTCTTGGGGGAGCATGTGTAGGTGGTGGTGAGCTCAGATGTGGACCTCTGAAAGAGAATGGGTATCCAGGGGACTGAGCTGGGATTACTGTTGGTTTGGAAATGCTGATCTGGGGTGTTGTGTTTGGATGCAGTGCAACAGATGGCAGCTCTAGCCCTAGCTGTCACCCATTTTGCAGTGCCATTGCAAAATATTATGTAGTAATCCCTCTCTTGCAGACACACTGGGAATGCCCTTGACTGCCTCCTGCATCCACTGTTCTTTTGTGGCTCCTGGTCATCTATGCTTAGGCTTGCAGTTTACTGTAGGATGGTGGCTGCACACTGGAAACAGAAAGCCTGGATATCCTGTGGTGCTTCCAGTAGCACAGCATGGTCCTCAACAGCATCTCTTCCAGTCCTCCATCTCCACGACATTTTGATGGGTAACACAAATTGGACCATCTTCTTCCCCATCCTCCATTTTGTGCTGCCTGCCTGGTAACAGCAGCCTAGCCATTTTGCATGTAAGCTGTGCAACTCAGCCATTTTGATCAGCTGATATAGAACCACTGCAGACAGGGAGAGAGTAGAGGTTTAAGGTGATAACAACTTTATTTGATTTATGGGGTTTAGCTTTTGGTACAAAGCTCCACCTACTCAGCAACACGAGCATGTTTGTGAGTTTTCAGATTTACTTCAGTGCTCCAGCAGATCATCTTTCCCTTCTGCTACTCCTCTGGAAATACTTCAAGTCAGCGTGTTATGCACATAATTGACAGTGGCTTTCCAGCCTCCAAAAATAGTATTAAAAAGATAAGCACAACCTGTGGGCGGGAAGCGATTGGGGGGGGGGGGGGATTTTCTGGCTTAAAGTGCAAAGATTTGGAGAGATCATGTGTCTGCTCCTAGTTTTCTACACATGCATTCTGTTTATAGTGTACATGTGCAAAAACAAGTCAAAGAGCTCTCGGGGGAGTTAGGAATCTGTCCAGCATGTGGCAAATCCCTAGCACAAGACAATCCTCCACACTGCTGCCATTCTTAGGGTCCCCTCAACACAAAGTATTTCTGCTGCAGGAGTTCAAGGGATTATTTAGAAAAGGGGTTGAGAATGAGAACCAGCTCTCACAAGCAGAGGTTTAAAAGCAACGACAATTCAAAAGCTAACCTGGTACTCAAGGTTAACAGCAGGGACGTGCTGTGTCCCGGAGGGTGACTATCCCAGCTCCCCTTCGGGGCTTGTTGTGGCTCACTGAGCTTTCTGCAAGGAGTTTTCTTTGTCCTGAATGTCACCGTGTAATCCAGCCCCTTTCCGGGGGGGGGTATGTTAAAACGAATAAACATTTCAACACCCGTTCAGCTCACCTCATAGCCCCAATAAAAACAGTGTAATATTTTAAACTGCTTTTGCTGTCTCCTTTCTTCGGGGCAGTTGAAAGGATATAAAAGCATTCTAACAATTTTATAGGTCGTCTCTGTAACTCTTTTGTGATGTAGGAGAACAGGAGTTTTGTTGCCATTTGCCGGTGGACAGCTGCCAAACTCACCTGTCTCCAAGGAGCCTGCGAGGGACATATCACATGGCTCTGGAAACTCGGGGCTGAGTGGGATGGCTTCTCACTTTACTCAGCTGAGAAACATATTGCACAATTTAACCCCTTACCGAGCACTGGCCTGGCTCTGCTACTCAAAACCGGCAGCTCGTCCCGTTTGCAGTAAGATTTAAGGAAAGCAAAAGCTGCTGGATGGCTTGAGAGAAATCTAAAACCAGGAATTTTTCTCTGAAAAACCCTTACCCACGTGAGAAGTCTTTTAAACCTGTTAGTCGTCCTAATGACTATAGTGAAGCCTTTAAATGTCCACAGCTCTTTTGTCACTCTTTAATCTTGGTAACTAGCCTCCAAAGTTGAACTCTTTTTATACAGGCTCCAATTTGACAAGGTACTTAAGAATTTGTCTTTCCAAAACACTTGTTTTACTGGCTTAGTTGCATGTTCAAAGTTAGGCATATGTTAAAGTATCTGAAGCCAGAAAATGGTGGCTTGATCATGTGTGTAAAATGCAAAGCTAAGGATTAGAAGAGCTCTGCCACTGACCACATTTCCTTACAGGTCACTTCATGTGCAGGATCTTGCTTCTAATCTCAGCAATGACAGTTAAACCCCTCCCATGTATCTGGCTGGCAAAGGAGAACTTTGCAGCTCTGTTTTTTACTGTTGAAAAAACATTTGCAGGTCTTTGCATGGAAGGTCGGACAGAAGTGTATTGTAATCTACTCCCTTTTGTATGAATTTCTTTTTTTTTTTCTCCCTACAAATGAATATTTACATTCTCCAATCTCCTCCTTTTCTGGAAAGAAAAGCGCATAAAATTATTCTCAATCACGTTCTTTTACTGAGTTGGCAAAATGCAGAGAAATGCAGAAAGTTTAAATTATATGGAATACATACGCATAATTTATTTAAGATCAAGTGCAAAGATCAAAATCTCTAAAGTTTTACAAAAGAAAGCCCCAAAAGATCTTTCATCTTCCTGATTCCATTTCCCTGCCTACATCTCTTTTACACTACCATAATGTATTTATTCGGCTTTAGTTTCTGCTCTATGCAACATTTCTGCTTAAGAAAGATTCTGTTGAGTCATTACCAGTCTCAGCCAAACAGGCTTTTCAAGAATGGAGGAGAAAATAAAGGCTGTGGTTTTCAAATTAATTCCATGCTCTTTAACCCTTCAGCCACTAGTGACTTCCAGACTTCCAACCAACGTAATATCTAGCAGATTATGCTGCTGGTGCACCCAAGAAAAGGATTTTTCAGTCTGTGAACGTATAAGGGAGGGAAATATCTGCCACAACATCACCAACTCTGCCAACAGCTCATGAGATAAGGGAAAAGACAAAGTTGCCCCTGGTGTCACAGGGTCAGGCAAGCCAGAAGACAGATGCCCCTTATCAGGGTCTCTTCCCATGACCAAGGAAAATAAAGTAGCTGTGAGAGGAAAACTGAAATCCAGAATGAGAGATGAGCACATCTCCCGTTGTGAGTAGGAGAGAGTCTCCACTCCTTCCTCTTCCAGCTGGCATAAGGTTTTGTATAGGAGAGTGGTTGTCAAAATGATATAGCTTGAATGAGCTTCTGGTACCTTCAGGTTTGAGAGGCCCCCCAGTGAGCAGACATTTAGAGCGAGAAAAGGCAGAAGAAGGCAAAGTGGATAAGGTGATCTTCTTTGCACTGATTTTTAAAGCAATCTCACCCTGCTATACTTTCAGTCCATGCTGCCAATAGCTATTTCTGTTATCTTTGCACAGAAAAAGGCTGCGATCCTTCTTGCTCTCATTCTCTCTCCCTTGTTAATGAAAGCTCAGTTTAGATCTGATATCACTTTAAAGGCTCTGCTATCAAAGTTTATTAGACCCACTGGGACAGATTATAGTTTTCAGAGACTCAGACTTTCACAGGAGATAACTGTAAAACGAACCATCCAATGTTCTTAAAAATGCTCATTTTTCTTGGGCTCATCTGTTACACAAAGCTGCACTGTATTCAAGCATAATTATAAGCAATCTCAATGGTCTACAAGCTGCTGGCCACAGTTTTGCCTTTAGAGTAAACTACAGCCATCAGCAGTCCACAGCCTGTCATGCTGGCTGACATGAAGTCGAGCAGGATGCCATCTGTGGTGAATGCAGGCTTTATCACAGCAATGGGATAATGCCTCTCTCAGGCTCCTAGATATAGGTCATGATTATAAAAAGTGGTAGGAAGAAATCCAGAGTTGCTTTTCCCTGTTTCTGTCCAGAGACTGCTTGAGAAGCTGCATCTGGAGAGCAACGAAGTGAGAATTTGCATATCAAGCTTCCTATACAACAGTTGTTCTTTCTTTGTAATGAAGTCATTGGTATTATGTTGTGGTTTTCAGTAGGCTATCCTCCTAACAATGCATGGGAATAGACACAGTACCTGTAGAATCTCTAACTGTAATATGTAGCACAGAGGCATGTATTTACAGTGTGATAGGAGGGGAGCAATTTAGCAATTTACCAACACAGTAATGGAAAGCATAATGTCCTAAAACTAAGGATGTTGATGGTTTGGGAAAGGTAGTGAGAGAGGGGGAAAAAAAAAAAAAAAAAAGAAGAAGAAAAAAAAGAAAAAAAAAAAAACACCTCTCAGGATAAACCAAAGAAAGGGAGTTTCAGGGCACACGTTTGCAGGATGCATCATCGCTGAGCTGACAACACTGGGAAAGTGCTGGCAGACAAAATGGCTGACAGAAGTAATCTAGTGCCAGGACCAGCAACGTCCTGCTCTTCTGCTTCTACATAACATTGCTTCACACCCTTCCATGTGACTTCATGGCATCATTTGGCTTTTGTGTTAGCTAGAGAGGTTGGCTGGAAGAGCTCTTGGTTCCAGAGGACTGCAGAGGCCAACTTTCCCTGCCAGGGTTTTCACCAGTGACTGCCTCTCATCAATAGTATGTGCAGCCATTTGACAGCTCATCTGCTTTCTGATTCCTTAACAGGTCATGCAGATGGACCAGAAGCTAGATGACATCCTGACAGCACTCCCGGCTCAGTTCAGGGATCAGCCACAGGCACAGATGTCAGGGCCAGCCGCTCCACCTGTCAGACAGCTACAGACAGCCTCAGATTCCTCCCCACTGAACCGGAAAATTTAAAAGCCGGAGGACAGCCACATGCCACCCTCTCATTCTTTTACATCTGGTTATTTTTAAGTCTTGGTGTCTCAGGATTCAGCTGTGTTGTTGGTGAAATGGAATATGCTGCTGTAGTAGATTAAATGAAAAAGAGAGAAGCAGCAGCAAAAAGCCAGTCATGCCCCAAGGAGAGCACATAAGTTTTGCACCTGTTTTATTAGCTAACCTATGTCAGTCTGTGGCAGTCCCTCTCAACCAACCCCATTTAGGCTGAGGGCGCACACACAGACCACTCTGGTAAGGTAAGCACCCAAGCATGGGTCAGGATGACCCTTGCATGGACAAAGGGGAAAAAGGACTGTGTTTTTGGCATTTAAACACTAAATTTAATTCTCACAGCATGCCCAAAAGGGGAAAAGAGCCAGCATTGGAACATGAAACAAATGGAAATCAGTGAACAGGAAAACTAAACAGCATGTTTTGACTTCTACCAAGCAGTGAGGATCATAAGAAGGGCAGATTTATATGTTAGCGTGAATGACAATGTAAAGACAACAACAGGCTACTGATTAAAAATATGGAAGTGTACACAGGCTGGTTGACATATGAAAGAAGCAAGGACTTCAGCTAATTAAAGCAAAGGGCTACAAATGAGATGAGATGCATGTTGGAACAGACAGACAAGAGAGATAGTATCTGCGTAGGCTTACTGTACAAAAACACTCTAATGGCTATCAGCTACAGTAATGACTGTTATGAAAAACGTTCTCAAGCTTTTACCTTCATTCAGCAGTGGTTGTTGAGTCTAGTTGCCTTAACTTTAACATAAGAAGGCTGTACAGTTTTCAGCTTTGAAATATCTATATAGCTCAGCTCAAGTCTTTGAGTAACAGTGCTGCAGGAGGGCTGCAGCTGTGACTGAGAATGGAAGGGTATCTTAAAGAAAACAAAAACATGCATACTGATGATGAAAGCTAATCACTGCTTAAATAAACTTCTGTGTATAATTTTAAGTGCTTGGGGTTTATTTTCCTTGTAATTTGGTTGTAAATTGAGTACATATGTCAGCTGAAATACTGTCACCGTGAAATAAGTCTTACCTTGCACTCCAGAAATGGGATGATACAACACTTGCTAAATATGTAAATAATAAATTGAGCTAAAAAGGGTGCAGTGCTATTTATTCAAGTCTTTTTAATATATTTACATAATTAACCATCTGAATGAACAAAAATCAGCAGAGCAAAGACCTGATTCCTGGGAAATGCTAAATATATTCTATTCCCATTCATATCCATGGAAGCAAATCCTGCACTGCATTTAACAGCAACCTGAAAGACTGGTCCCTTAATAAGCATTTATTTGGACCAATGAGTGGTCCATTTCAATGTAATTAAAGTAGCTTGTAAATATTACCTGTCCCTTTAAAACTCTTTCCCAGGTTTGTGCGTCTGGGAATTCAAGCTTGAAAAGAGTACAGTGAGACTGATTTCAATCTTTAGATTGCAGGCGCGTCTTGGAATATTAATGATGTGTGAGAGGCAATTAAAAAAAAAAAAAAAAAGTGTTTTTAATTAAATCAGCTGACAAACCACCATTCCATCTTGTCTGATTACTACAGAGTTACTGAACATGACCAAATACAGCATGTAATGTTGGAAAATAATAAATAATCATCATCAGACCACTTATTTGCTCCTGGCTTTGAGACAGGGCCATGAGCTTCAGTAATGGTCCATCTTATATGTCACTGACTCTGGCCACTCGGAGCTAAATATGCAGCTAAGCACCAGTGTAGGTACAATTTCATTAATCACAGGTGAAAAATAACCCTTGGGATCCCATTGCCACAGAAGTTCAGAAGACAGTGCAGCTTTCTGCTTTCTGTAGCTCTCAGGGATTTCTGTGGCTAACACAAGGTGAAACATCGTGGTGGTACATTGCAGATGTTTTTGTCATAGCTATGTGTGGTCACTGTTTTGTAGATTGAGGAACACAACAGTAATCACTAATAATTCTCAACTGAATTGTTAAAAGATTATGTGTATAGTGACACCTACTATTTCGGTATCTGGGAGAATACACTTGAAAGCCCTTCCTCAGAAAATGCAGTTAAACGAAGTAGGAGTTGGCTCAGCTATAGAGTGTCAGATGGGATGACTGGGTGGGAGGAATGACAGAGACTCACAGTGGCCTTTTTCAAAAAAAAATAATGTGTCCAAGTGTTTGTGCCAAAGCTTCCCTGGAAAGTCTGCAGTGAAGACAGAGCTTGAGCCTTTAAAGGTTTGAAAATCTAGCCAGTCACCTGCTTTACAACCACTGAGAGCACTGCAGCATGGCATAACATGTTCAGACTGTGCCTTCAGCATGTGAAGGCAACCATCACTACTGCAACGATGGAGAGATAAGGGTGTGGCCTGAACACACTGACGTGAGGAAGGAAGAGGCGGGTGGGAGACACCCATTTCCACACCATACAATGAGACTAATGATAAAAAACATAAAAGCAGCATCTGTTAACCTTACCTAAGAAAATCTCAATTCCTACGCCTACAGAAAACAAGGGTTGCCATATAGCAAAAATCTTTCTGATTGCCCTGGAGTAAATGTGTCTAAGAACAGCACTGATTTGACCATCTGATAATACTCTTCTTCTGAATGGAGATACTTACACATAGTGAATGGATGGCATATTAATATATTTGCATATCACTGGTATTGGAGTGCTCCGCTACCAAGATGTGCTATCAGCAAACATTGAGCAGCAAGCTATGATTTCCCAAGATTAGAATTGATAGCGTTTTTGTGAGCCCTCACAATCCCCAATGCGGATAACATCATCAGATCTAGGTCACAGTGTGTACAGTTACAATGAAAAAGAGAAAGCAAAGAAAAATAAGGATCAGTTCCAGGAAACTCCAAAACCCTGATGAGTCCTCTTACAATTGCAAGTCACAAAACAATGCCAGGGAAGAAGTTACTAGAAGACCATCATGTGAACTACAGGAGGTTTTTCTGATTGGCTAAGGGAGCATAGATTAAATGGATGAAATGCTATCAAAAGTGTCTTTTAGAAGAGTTCCATTTAAGAGAGCCTTGCCATAATTCTTGTATTTCGATTGAAAAGAAAGTGAATTCTTCATGAAGATTATATGCTCCCACAGTTGACTTCCTTGAACAAACAACTTGACTTGTCTGAGCTTACTGGTACATGCTGGACTCCTTCAGGGAATCCAGCATTGCTGGGTTTAACACGTGTGTGCCACTGTTTAGCTACATAGGTCGCTCTGAATGTAATGCCTCCTATTTATTTCCAAGGAAATTATAACAGATACAAAGAGCATAATAACTCTATTAAAAAGAGCAAATTCTCAGCTACAAAATACAGCACAGTCACAACCGCTATCTATGCATTTTTTGCCAGCATTAAATAAGAGCCTGCATGCTGCGCTCATAAAATCTGTATGGGCATTCAGAACACGGCTTGTCTTTCACACCACTGTGCTGCTGAATTGCACCACCCACTGATTCACTGCACTCACATTCATCTTTTGGTCTCCACAAAATTGAGCAAACATCAAT
The DNA here is from genome assembly GCF_019238085.1 of Lagopus leucura. NCBI lineage: Eukaryota > Metazoa > Chordata > Aves > Galliformes > Phasianidae > Lagopus > Lagopus leucura. Next base: position 34,089,659 of record NW_024962335.1, on the reverse strand, counting down.
GAATATTAATGGGTGCAATCTTTTCTGCATGAAGGATTTCGACGACACACCTTTGTTTCATACGTTCTTCCATGTCAGACACCATTTTGTCACACTTCTCCTCTGCTGCCACCTGTCACACAGCAACAAAACATAATGGCATACTGACAGGAAGGCCCAACCTCTACTGCCATTACCACCACCATTTGTCTCTGACGTTGCTGGCCAACATAATAAAATAAGAGGCACTACTTCTGGAGCAGACACTGTAGTTGTGTGAAACCCTAGTTGAAAGATTACTAGCAGAAGTCTTGTTCACAACTCTAACTTCTCTACTGGCTCATTAAAAGGTAAAGAGTAAAGGTGGACTTACAGGAAGAATTCTGCGTGTGTATTACCTGTCTGAGTATCATGATTATCAAAACTTCCCTCTCAGTGATGGTTCTAACACAAAACAAAATTACCAAAAGAGTTCCCAGGGAAGTCCATCTGTGTGTTTTCATCTCCATGACCACAAATATTTGTGCACTGAGTAGGCTCTAATACTTCAGCAGTGATCTGATGTCCTTCCTAAGAATTTCTTCATGCTGGAAGTTCAGCACACACATCACACACCCAGCTGTTGACCGAAGAGTATATTCAGACAAGATCATTCCTACATCAACTGTTCTCTTAGCAGTAAAAAAATAATACCACAAATTGACATGGTCTGATGCATCTATGTGCACTGTGCAGCTAGGTCTGCAACAGTCCCACACTGCATTTTGATTCAGAATGAAAGCATAGACTGTGTAGCCAAGATTTCTGAAGGCCACAGTATCATCAGGAGTAGTTGCCAGGAATGCAGTTACTGACGCATCAAAAGACAGGAGATCAAGTAAAGATTAGGTATTTTCTAAAAGATCACGTTTTTCTACCTGATCCAATTTCTCTGTGAAGATACAAGGTATCCTCCCCTGCTAGAGACATCAACACCAACCAAATCAAGATTTTCCACATTCCTTTTAATAATGCATGGCATTCTGAAGCCTGCTGTCTGCCTGTGATGATGCAAGATGTTCAGAAGTCATTACAGCAAAGCCTGAGGGGATTATTTTCTCATTTCCATAATTACACAGTAATATTATCACGAGCCAATTTTATCTGAAAATGTATATGCAGACCTTTAATAATATTTCTTAAGTGATGTGTAGGATTAAAGTCCTGTGTATGATAAGGCTCCAGCAGGGATGGAGATGAAAAGTTCAACTGTCATCAGCTGGGGGCTTTCATTCCTGAGAAGAGATAACGGTGCCCCCAAAACAGCGGATATGGGTCACAGGTCAGAAGTCTGCTGCCTCATCTGGAATATTGTTGAGAGTAAAAAGTGAGGAAAGATTCTCCTGTCACAGCTGTCCATTCCAGAAATGGGTCCATTTGGCAGCCCCGTATGTTCCCATCCACTTGCCTGGCTATGGTGTCCCCAGAGGAACCTGTGCTGGAAGTCCATTTCCCCTTGGTCAGGCCATGTCTCAGCTCCCAGCTCATCAGCTATGGAGAGGGAGCAGGATTCTTCGGGTTCTTCTCCTTTCAGTTCTTTGGGTGGTTTTCTTTCTCACTGATGTTTCAAGCCTAAGCCCTGAAGAGATTGCACTCATAAATACATACATGACGTGTCATATCTCATGGAGATCTATACAGCAGAACGCATTCAACACTCTCCAAAAAGTATTTCATAGACAGTTTGAACATCTATAACTAAAAAGAAAAGCAAGGTTTAGGGAATAAAATGTCATAAGTTGGGGAGTCTCAACCATCAAAATCACATTATTTAATTCTCTGAGGGCTAAAATTGTGATGGCTCAGGAAAAGCATGGTGAAGGGACAGGGTATAGGCCTCTATCAGGCAAGTTCTAGTCAAAGCAGAGCCCAGTCATCAAAACTAAACAAGATGTACCTACCCTGGTGGTAGGAAATGATTTGAGTTTGTCTTGGCTTGCCTGGAAAGCAACCTATGCTCTTAGTCAGGGGACAGTCAAAGGCAGCTCAAAGTATCAAACACACACACACACAAAAAATAGCCTAACTTTTTGAAACTTCTGTTACTGGTCATGATCTTTTTTCCCACTCCCATATCACATGCTTCTCTAAACTCTGGAGAGCCACAAGTTCAGGATTACATTCAGGATATTGGTGCTGGGCATGTGTATATATGTTCTCTCTCCTGCTCTCTTCTTGTCATACACTCATCAATGTCTGTCAGAAGTGAAAGAGTAAAATTGCAAAGAACATCTTCTCAACAATGAGCTGTTTTGCCAAAATACTCACTATGTTGTGTTTAGCCCTTATTATGGTTTACAGTGGCTCTTGAATGACTCCATAAAAGTACATCTCTGCCTAAATTACTGACTGAGCACTCATTTGTCTCAGGGTTTGGATCTGACACATGTGGGTTTGAGAACAGAATTTTAACTCATCTTCATGATGTCATTTGATCTTTTCTTCAGGTGGGTGGAGCAACGTGGAATGGGGAAACTTAAGCTGCACAGGAAAGGGGGGTTTTGAGCTTTGTGCTGAATATAACTGCTGCAGCTTGTCTTCCAATCAGACTGGTAAAGCTTGTTATAGAATCATAGAATCCTTTGGAGTTGGAAAGGACCTTCTATTCCAAATCCCCTGCAATGAACAGGGATATCTGCAACTCAATCAGGTTGCTCAGGTCCCGCCTGACCCCAGAGGGACCTCCAGAGGCAGGATGTCCACCACCTCCCTGGGCAACGTTCCAGTGTTTCACTGCATTTACTGTAAAGAACTTTTTTCTCATATCCAATCTAAATCTCCCCTCTTTTTGTTTGAAACCATTACTCCTTGTCCTATTTCATCAGACTCAGCAAAAGGACCTGTCCCCCTTTTTCTAATAGCCCCCCTTTAGAAGCTCAGCCAAAGAATTTTCAAGTACAAAGCCTTTTAAGCATTTGCCTCAAGCTTGCCTTAGCTATAGTGCGGAAAGAAAATCTGCACTTTCAAAAAAAATCTACAACATGCTTCTTATATCTAGTTAAATTGCAGCTTTTCTTTAATGTCTTCTACCTTGGATTGTCACATCTGTTGTTAGGAAAGCCTAAGCATAACCAATATCCTTTATACCTATGTTAACTAGGGTCCAAGCTACAAAGAAGCAAAGTCCCTGACCTTTCAAACGAAACAACCTCTGGCAAAAGAGATACAGATGTTCCTAACCAAAAATACCTGAGAGACCGTTTTCTTTGCTCAATAAAGAGTACCTGAGTGATGGAGGTGTTTACACCAGCGATGTCCATGAGTGCTACTTCCTACAGGACATTCAGAATCACAGATGAATAGAAGGAGCAGGAGTGGCCTCTCTACACATTTCCTGCTTTGCAAAGCAAGCAATGCTTTGTTGAGGCTAGCCCATCTTGTCATTCACTCATCCCTGACACCATGGCTGATGTGACAGCAGGCAGAGGCAGCGTGTCAGTTCCTCTCTGCCTGCAGCTTGCCCTATGTCATCGTCCTTTGGTGTAATGTGAAGCTGTTCAGCTCCTGAAGCTTGGTGACTTGGGAGGCTTCGCAAATTGCCTCTATGCATTGCTCCACAGTACCCAAGGAAACTTTATGGAGAACAACTCTTACTATTTGCAATGCAGAGATATATTAGGGCCCTTCAGATAGCTTAATGTTTATGGTGGCGGGGCTGGTTTTATGTATCATCGAGGTGTAAGGGGTGGGGAAACATCTATGAGTTATTCACTGCAGTAGAAGAGCAATTGCCTGATGTGGTGTCCTCAAATTTTTGTTTTCTTTGCTGAGAATTTCTCCTTTCTGATATACTAAACAGCTGATTTCTTCCAAGCTAAACAAATGATTCTGCCAACAGCTGATTTTTTTCTCCTTTCTACTCTAATGGTTGCTGCAGTATGTACAAGTTTCCCTTTGTGAGGGAGCAAGTCAGAAAACCAAGAGCCAGGTACATAGCTTTGGTGACACAGAAATACAGCATCAAATTCCTCACTGCGGCTGTACCAGGGGTGTCGTCACTCTTGGATTCCACCATCCCAGCTGGTCAGCTCCTGGGAGGCTCCGCTTTTGTCAGAGATGAGGAATGAGCAGTAAAAGACCATCAGTCCCCATTCTCACTCACGTATGTCTCTTTTGCTGTTCTGATGCTTCTCCATAGAACAGTCCAGTCAAGCCAGCCTTCTACATCCTTGTGATAGTAAAGCAATTGCAACAAACTGTAGCATAGCCAAGATCTAGTCCAAAGGGCTACAGCTAGAATCCTGCAGTCGTTCTCTATGAGGTAATGGAAAAGCATTAGAAAGAAGAAGGAAAATTGGTGTAGAGGTACAGACCACTGACGGGTTATCTACTTGGAAGGTCTGTGGTCAAAATAGGCTAAATTCAATGTAGGTATGAAAATAATGAAGTCATCAGAATTAGAACACAAATTTGGTTTAGTTTGAATTCTCTTCCTGTGAGTTTAAATGCTCAGTAAATTAAAATAAGGCTTGTTTTGCTGGAGCTTGCGCCTTGCTGGAGCTCTGATTAGAGTCAAAATTATACAATAGCCTAATAAATATAAATATTTTTATGGTTTGTTGTAATTTTTATTGCACAGAAAATGCACGTGTTTGGAAGTAAACACAGACGAATAAGACAGGAGCTGCCCAATAGCTGTGATAATGTTCACAATAGCATAGCTTTGAGCGGGTTCCAAATCCTCGGGCTTCCCTTTCATTTTAGTGTATGAAAGAACCAAAGAAAATAAAAATGAAATTGCACCAGAACTTGCACATTCTGCCTGACTTGGGAACAAAAACTGAGAAGGTCACTATGTGCTGTTATATGCTGAATCAAAACAGTAACATTGAAAATATGTCTATAATTATCGGGTGGCAAACAAGCTTGCAAATTATCTGGGTCTTGTGCATGTACCCCTTTCATAAAAATAACATTATATTTGTAAAAATAACATCATATTTACTTACCTGAGTATCAACTGCTACTCCCCCCCATAGAAACTGCTATCAAATTCAGCACAGTCACATTGCTGGCCTTCAGCAGACAGCCCACATTGACACAACTTGTTTGGAGAACCATTGCCCCTCTAGAGCCATGAATCACTAGAAATATAATAACACACTGAGGTTATGGCTGCTTCTGCTTTGCTAAATAACCTGGAGTAGGTAGAGGACCATGAGAGCTAGGTGCTGTGCACAGAGAGGGGAATCAGATGCCTGGTATGATAACAGAGCTGGCAGGGAAGAAGGGACTTGGTCTCACAGGGTTCAGTCAAGAGAAGCAGAGCATATCTGATGATGGCAAGCAGTGAAATGTACTTGCTGTCATTCCTGCCATCACCATCCTGCAAACATGGCACAGTGCCTGGGGACAGGGGAGTGGGGAGAGGGAATCCCTGGGTGTCAGCAAGGTAAACAGTAGGCCAAATGGAAAGGCTGGACGCTCTGTGCTCAAATGGCTTTGCTTTCAGAATGGCTTTTTTTTTTTTTTTTTTTTTTTAGGCTGTTAGTTTTACTTTTCTTCTTTATCGCTTCCCAGCAGCCTCTGACAGATGACCTTTAAAACCCGGGAGAGCCACACCAGCAGGTGATTTACTAACAGCTGTGCCAGTCAGCAAAACAGAGGAGGGGCAGAGGTCGCCGCCAGCTTGGGCTGCCCAGAGAATTCAAGGGTGAGATTTAATTAAAGAAAGATGCATTATGCTTTTTATTGATTTGTGTGCATACACCAGCCAATCTTTTTTCTTTTTCTTTTCTTTTTATTTTTTTTTAATTATGTGTTCCCACTCCCTGCACCTGGACATTTCATCCTGGATGTGTTACCCTGGCTGGCCAGTCTGTACTCTTCCTATGCCCCCCAAGATGCTTCTCACTGAAATCTCATCACACATTTGCAGAGAGCTGGGAATAGGTGGGGAGGAGGCAAGTGGGGGAAAGCTTGGCAGCTGTCAGAAAAGAAGCTTCAGCTTTTCTTAAAATTTTTCAAATTTTTAAGTGATGAAGAATCCACTGTAGGTCTCTTGGTTCTTCTAGGTTAATCTTACTCAAACTGTAATCAAACTCAAACATTCACCACTGAATGTGATTTTGTGTACTATCCCTATTCTAAATTTGTCCTAGAACAGTTAAATCTCAGAGCAAAATCAAATAAATAAACTAAGAGTCAGCTTGCTTTGTATCACTGCCCATATTGATATCTCTAATAAATCATTTTGTAGCCTTCTCTTTAGTAAAATATATGGATGGAGTTTCTGAAGACTCTCAATGTAAGGAATATTTTCTAGGCTTCGGATCATTTGGTGAGCTCTTTTCTGAACACCTTCCAATTTTCCAGAGTCCTTTTTCTGCCTTCTTGGTCACTTTCCAAAACACAGTGGTTGTTATTGGCCTAAATTCCTGTGACAGGCTAGGTTTCTATGGACCTAGGTGCTCCAGGCATAGCTGCCAAATTTCGCTTAAAAGAGTTCTCTTCAGACAGCCAGCCCAAGCCTAGGTATCCAGTTGCGATGCAATCGAGTCTTGGTGGGTTTCAGATGGCTTCTACAAAAGGCAAGAGGGAGCCACATGCATTGAGGACAAAGGAGATTTCAGGGTAATCAAGATTCTATGGGCTTACATTTCCTTTTCGCTCTGTTTTCTAACAATTTATTTTTATATCCTTACATTGACCAAAGACATGGTTCTTAGGTCTGAATTCTGCAGCCCTAACTGGAGGAAAACTATCTCCAAAAATGGATGTTCTTGGCTTAGCAAGCTGGTCTGGAATGTCTAGATCTATACTAATTACACATTTGTCACAGACTTCCCAATATCCTGCCAAAACTAGGGTGCTTATGTTTGGCTGAGACTTTCAGCACAACCAAGGGATCTATATGGCCAGTTCCACTGCAAATGCATGGGAAATAAACATCCATCATCACTACATGGCTTAGAAAAAATCCCCCAGCCGTCTCCAACCCTTGCTCTCCATCTTTAAAACAAGAATAACATCAATTCCTACCCCCTATCTGCTTTATCAGTCTTGTCTATGCAGACCACTAAGTTCTATGAGACATTAACTGGCTGCTACTAAATATAGGTACAATGTCTAGCACAGTTTTTATTAGAGCCCCTAGGCACTACAGTTCCATAAATAACTATGTTGACTTTTTCCAGATTAAGAACACATCAATGAAAGCTTTGCTTAACAAGAACTGTGGGATCTGGCACTAGTGCTTTTAAACCCTAATAGGAATGAAAATGAAGCTTCTTCCAGACTCATTCACTGGTATCAGTGCTTTTAATGCCAAGTCAGCTGTTGTGACACAAAGAGTACATCTCTCCTGGTGCTGTTTCTTGGAACTGAAGAGCCCTCCTAGAAGTTTTCATTTTCTTTACTGAAAAGCCCTCCTATGGTAAATCATCAAGCCATCAAATTTATAGGAGGCACAGCACTTGGTATGTCACATCTCTGAGCCCAGCGTAATAATTCACTTACTTATGCTTTTGTTCCTTCACTTTGTAGTTCTCTTGATTTCAGCAACTGTCTCTCATTTTCATGTGGCTTGCTAGCTCAAATGCACCCTACTATTCCAGTTATCACTGTTCTAATAAAATGTTTATTACTGGCTGAGCGGCTGCACAGACTGATAAAATGACCTGAACTTCATGAATTTTCCTTCAAGTCACCAGGGCCACACAATTCTTGAAAGAATGGAAAGAAAGAAAAAAATAAACTTAGACATAGATAAAGGCTAAAGTCAAGTTTTTCTGCAATAGCAGATTTCTACACTGGCTTTGAAGTCCCCATGCTCATCTTCTATAAAACAAGCGCTCTTATGCATGCCTGGGTGTTTGGTTTCTATAATTGAATTAAGGTTTGCGGTAGATGAAAAAAAAAAAAAAAAAGAAGGAAATAAAATAAAATAAAATAAAATAAAAGAAGAAAAGGAGAGGGGAGAGGAAGGGGGAGGGGAGAGAAACAAGACACACATGCACATACAAAACCCAGTGATCAATACAAGATAATACACAGATGTGTAAATAACTAGGAAGATTTCCAAAATGTAGACAATGCCTATCATTTATCAGTGGCTTGTTTTTCCTCTAGCTAACATTCTCAAAAGTGGGTGTCTACAGTTCCTGGGTAAAAGCTTCAGAAGCATTTTAGTAACCCAGGAATTTAAGTGCCCAGTAGAACACTTCCTAAAGGTTCTGCAAAACCTCAGCCTTCCACCTATATCTTTAAATACAGAATTTTTAAATGCTTTGTGCTCACAGTAGCTGCTAGTGCAGCCGAAGATGAGAATTCTTCTGAAGAGACTAAGAAAGGGGGACATCCATTACATTTTGTCTCCTGGCCTGCAACTTTCAGGAAAAAAAAAAACAAGAGCAACACACCTAACAAAGATATACATGCTCAACACAAGTTGAGCCTTAAATTTCAGTGTTTTAAAATCCTGGAATCAGTTTCCATGCTATTGATGCCATTTGGTGGCATTTTCATTTACAAATCAGACTACAACTACTGCCATTTGGGGAAGATTCACAGCACTGTTATTCTCATGCCCACCATTGCTGTCAGATGTACTAGCTCTAGGCAATAGAGAGTGTAAAGGGCAACAAATACAAAGCATGAATCACTCTCTCAAGCAAATTTTATTACAGCTTTATGAGGGAACTGTAAAAATTTTGGGCTTAACTGCTTCTTTTGGAAAAATTATTCTATAGTACGAAAACAAAAACAAAGATTCTACTTCAGGAAGAAGAGTAGAAGCTCCTGGCAAAGCTATTTTGGAGTAAGCTGTTATGCACACTTTATTTTAATGGAGCTCCTCATGGAAAACAGTTTTTTTCATGATAGAAGAAGTCAGGAGAGTACAATGAAGTTGTAGGATATGCAGAGAGAAAATTATAAAGGCAAAAGCCAAGCTTGAATTCAACCTAGCGACTAGCAAATACATAACTTGTTTACAAATATATTAACAGTGAGAGGAGGGCTAAAGAGAATCTGAGAATCGCCATCCATTACTGGATGCAGTGAGGAACTCGATCACCCAGGATAAAGAAAAGGCTGAGGAGCTAGCAGAGGTGATTGCCAAGACACTTTCTGCTATCTAGCAGCATTCCTTCTCAACTAGAGAGGTCCCGGAGGATTGGGGGCTTGCCAGTGTGATTCCCATCTACAAGAAGGGTCATAAGGAGGATCCAGGGAACTACAGGCCTGTCAGCATGACCTTGGTGCCAGGGAAGTGTATGGAACAGATCATCTTGAGTGAGACCACATGGCACATGCAAGACAACAGGGGGATCAGGCCTAGCTAGCATGGGTAATGGAAGGCAAGTCCTGTTTAAATAACCTGATCTCCTATGATCGAGTGACCCACCTGGTGGATGAGGGAAAGGCTGTTGATGTGGTCTAGCTAGACTTCAGCAAAGCCTTTGACACTGTCTCCCACAGTATTGTCCTAGGGAAGCTGATGGCCCACAGCTAGGACAGGTAAACTGTTTGCTGGGTAAAGAGCTGGCTGGAGGGCCAGGCCCACAGAGTGGTGGTGAGTAGGGTTAAATGTAGCTGATAACTGGTCACAAGTGGTGCTCCCCAGGGGTCGGTACTGAGGCCTGTGCTGTTTAATATCTTTATTGATGACCTGGATGAGGGCACTGAGTGCATCCTCAGTAAGTATGCAGATGACACCAAGTTGGGAGGAAGCGTTGGTCTGTCTGAGGGCAGGAAGGCCCTGCAGAGGGATCTGGACAGGCTGCACTACTGGGCGGTGGCCAAGTGCTGGGTCCTGAACTTTGGCCACAATGGCCTGAAGCAGTGCTACTGGATTTGGGCAGAGTGGCTGGAAGTCTGTGTAGAGAAAATGGATGTGGGGCTAGTGGTTGTGCTCAACTAAACATAAGCCAGCAGTGTGTCCAGGCCAAGAAGGCCAATGGCATCCTGGCTTGTGTCAGAAAGTGTTGCCAGCAGAAGCAGGGAAGCGATTATCACTCTGTACTCAGCTCTGGTGTGGCTGAACCCTGAGTACCGTGTTCAGTTTTTGCCCCCTCACTACAAGAAAGACATTGAGATCCTGGAGCGCGCTCAGAAAAAGGCAACAAAGCTGGTGAGGGGTTTGGAGCACAAGCATTATGAGGAGCTGCTGAGGGAGCTGGGATTGTTCAGTCTGGAGAAGGGGAGGCTCAGGGATGATCTTCTCGCTCTCTACAACTACCTGAGGTTGTAGTGAGCTGGGGGTTGGTCTCTTCTCTTGTGTAACTGGGGATAGGACCAAAGGGAATGGTCTCAAGTTGCCCCAGGGGAGACTGAGGTTGAACATTAGGAAATAATTCTCCAAGATTGTGGTTCGGCACTGTGGGCCGCCCAGGGAGGAGTCACCATCCCTGGTGGTGTTCAAGATTCATTTAGTTGTTATACTGAGGGACATGGTTTAGTGGGAAATACTGGTGATAGGTGGACAGTTGGTCTGGATGATCTTAGAGGTCTTTTCCAACCTCGGTTATTCTATGATTCGACAATTTCATTCACTGAATTTAGCCTTGCTCTTTTTTCCAAATAGGTCACATATGGGTTATGGCTTCCTAATCTTATATATCAATCTCATGTCTGAACCTTTTTCAGGATGTATCATATGCCTCTGCACTGCTTGTCAGCCATTTGTTATGATATCAAAAATTATGCAATACTGGTCAGCTTCACTGTACACTAAATCACATAGAATATCATTTTTTATTCCCTAAATGAGGTTTTTGGCTGTATAAAATCCTTTATTCACAATTTTCTTGTAAGTAGTACCTATTGTAAGCTTAACATTTTATTGCTATTAATGTTATTGTCAGTAAGCAATTAACTGTGGATCTTGTAGAATGATAAAGAGGCAGTTGAAGATCAGAAGGAATCAATATTAACAAAAAGTAAACATACCAGTCAGAGAGGAATCACAGATCCAGCTTGAAGATAGTTTGTTTTTATATTCCAGCAAATGTGCATACTCATTGTTGCATTGTATTCACAAAGTTCTTGTTTGGAAGTGCTGTTAGGAACTTTTGAACTTGCCTTGAGTTTCTAAGCCACTGTATAATCAGCAAAAAAATCTCTTGTTCACTAAGGCCGCAGTGAGTCCTAATACAGGAAAATGTCAAACTTCTCTTTGCTGTTAATAGGGGAATACTGTTTTTCAATAATTTTTAGGAATATTACCTGCAGCCTCTCAAACAGTCATTAGTGCTCTTCCAAGTTATCATTCTGTTTGAATCTAGAGCCTATCTTCCAAATACTGATTTACTTCTTACTAAATATGGGACAACAATCAGCATCTGTGGAGAGTTCGTACTTGGCATGTTTACACAAATAGTTATCCCTCCTTTGTCATCAAGCAACAACTACTACATAATGTATTTGGTATAATTAATTGTGGGAATGTTGCTCATGCCAGCATAGCATGTCATCTTCTGTTATGTGACATCTTTCTCTCATTGGTCAGGGAAGAGCTGATTTTTGTATCTTGACACGTTTATCACTGTGAGGCTAAGCTAGTTATATGGGCCTGCTCTCTAGTTCTCAGAGCTAACAGATTATGATATCACATAAAAATCACATATGCTGTGTTATTACAGCTGCATCTTGAAAGAAGGCAAATAGAAGAGTCTCTACCACATAAGATCTTTATGATGAAGTTTTGTTCAACGAAATAGTGGTTTCCAATGTTGTTTTAGGCTATTGTAATTTATGAAGAGTTATTTGGTATTTGATTTTCCCAGTATTTTTTAAAGTCTCAACACTGGAAAATTTAACACACATTTCCATATTCCTTCATGAGCTCCAACTGATCAGAAACTTTCTCTGTGGGTGGGATTTACCTCACCTAATCTGAGACCTCTATTTAAAGCTTAGGCATTTGCTATAAACCTAGCACTCAGGTTTAGTCATCAGTGACAGACAGATGCTTCTTGTGAGGTGACTTATGTCACCTGATTTTGTCTCAAAGTTTAGAATAGGAGTCCAGCTCCCTTACACATGCATACAGAGAAAAGCAAAAAGAACAACTGTTTTTCTCAGGCAAGACTGTTGTTACAAACCCATCAGTACTGCTCTGTTCAGCAATAGTGGTTCCAGATAAGGAGAGCATTACAAAGGAGGCATCAAGGAGGTAAAAATTCGAACACAAATAATATTTAAGGATTCGACATATCTGTCCTGTTTGTAGTGGAAAAAAAAAAAATCTTTGCATCTCAGAATCAAAACTTGCAACATTTTTGTAATTAGAATTCTCAAATACACATACTCAGAAAGAGTTGTGAGCCAGCAGAGTGGCCTTGTGGCTAAGAAGGCTAATGGTGTCCTCGGGTGGATTCAAAAGGGTGTGGCCAGCAGATCAAGGGAGGTCCTCCTTCCCCCCTGCTCTTCTGTGATGAGGCCTCATCTGACCAGGCTCTCTTTGCCTGTGCCCCATGACAGAACAAGGAACAAACTGGAACATAAGAATTTCTATCTAAACATGAGGAAAAAATCCTTTACTTAAGAACACTAGAACAAGCTGCTCAGAAAGGTTTTGGAGACTCCTCTCTGGAGATCTTCAAAACCCACCTGGATGCTTTCCTATGTTAAAAAAAAAAAAAAAAAAAAAAAAAAAAAAAAAAAAAAAAAAACAGAAAGAAAGAAAGAAAAAGAAAACCTACAATTCTATGATTCTGTGATCCAGGCTAGAATTCTCATCATAGAAGACTCCAGTGAACTTTGTGTACAAAGTTCAGCACAACATGAGGATCAAGAAAACTATTTTGAAGCACATCTCTAGACTTCGTGGTTTTCAGTAGCCGACATACTTAGTGAAACACAGAATCACAGAATCATAAAGATTGGAAGGGACCTTTGGAGATCATTTAGTCCAACCCCCTTGTTAAAGCAGGTTCCCTAGACAGGCTACATAGGAAAGTGTCCGAAGGGTTTTGAATATCTCCAGAGAAGAAGTCTTACAAATTCCTGTGTTCCAGTTTGTGTCCATTGCCCCTTGTCCTGTTACTGGGCACCACTGGAAAAAGTCTGGCCACATCCTCTTGACTCCTGCCCATTAGACATTTGTAAGCATTGATAAGATCCCCATTCCGTCTTCTCTAGGCCTAACAGTTCCAGGTCTCAGCCTTTCTTCATAAGGCTTCCAGGCCCCTAATCAACTTTACAGCCCTCTGCGGGACTCTCCAGTAGTTTCCTGTCCTGTCTTTCCTGAACTGAGAAGCCCAGAACTGGACACAGTACTCCAGATGTGGCTTCACCAGAGCAGAGAGGGAGGAGAACCTCTCTTGACTTGCTATCTACAATCTTTTTAATGCATCCCAGGACATTTGATTGGCCTTCTTGGCCACAAGGGTACATTGGTGGCTCATGGTCAATCTGTTGTCCAGCAGTACACCCAGGGCCTTTTCTGCAGAACTCCTTTCAATCAGGTTAGCCTCTAAGCTGTACTAATGTATGCAGTTATTCCCTCCCGGGTGCAGAACTCTACACTTGCTCTTGTGGAACATCATTAGTTTCTGCTTTGCCCAACTCTCCAGACTGTCCAGGTCTTGCTGAATGGCAGCATGGCCTTCTGGTGTGTCATCCACTCCTCCCAATTTCATATCATCATCAGACTTGCTGAGAGAGCATCCTATTCCTTCATCCAGATCACTGATGAAGATGTTAAGCAAACAAACCCAGAACCAACCCCTGGGTAACACCACTACCTACAGATCTCCACCTAGACTCAGTGTGCCACTGATCACTACCCTCTGCGCTCTGACAGTCAGCCAGTTCTTACTTAATCCACCTCACTGTCCACTCATCTATAGCACATTTCTTAAGCTTACCTACAAGGATGTTGTGAGAGACAGTCAAAAGTCTTGCTGAAGTCGAGGTGGACAATATCTGCTGCTTTCCCCTCATCTACCCAGTCTGTCATGAACATATGTTAGCTATGGCTCATAAGTCAAAAGGACCTAGAAGCCCAAGTGAATGGTCAGAGGAAGAGGAAAATGGGCCTTGTTCATGGGGTAAATGGAGAGTCTCTTTCACTTTCTTGCAGTCCTGGAGTTTACAAGATAACCAGGACCATGAAAAGGTTTGCATGAAGTTTAGTACAAGCACTAATGAAAATCTGCCCAGCAGAACCTAAAATTGTATTTGTTTATGGAGTATTAACTCAGTGTCTCAGGGAAAAAATGGGAATCTGAGATTTGGGAAAACATAAAAGTCCAACATGATAGTCTAGAATATTTTTCAATCAGCAGTTTGAGACAAAACCATGTGAAGGTTTCTTCTAGATTCATTTGCACAGAAAAACAGTTCTACATCAAAATCCTTGAGGCCAGTATTCTTGCCTGCAAGCACATTGATGTTTTGCATAGCTCTACTCATTCCACTGTTGCTTTTATTGGTAAAGGCAGACTTGCAGAGGCCAAGGTAAGTGAGTGTTCAGTTCACCAACTGCTGAATTCTTCAGCCTAGAAACTGTCCTGTACAGGCAGGGCAATGAACTGCATGAAATCTCTTTCCATCTTTGCACAGCATAACCTTCTGGAAACTCAACCTAGTGTTTTTCATTAGGGTTACTGCTATGATAATTACTTGGTTATTAATACTTAATGCTTGCAAATGATTTCAACTCCAACATTGCTGATTTCATTCTTTTGCTGTAGGAAGAATTAGAAGACTTTTCCTTCAAGAAGAAAATAGACATGCATAATATTTTTTCGACAGGGGCCTTTGGAGAATGACCTGCAAATTAGACTCAAGAACTAATCTATAATTTGAATTCATGTACTTGCCACCACTACATGTGCAGTTTCCTGTATTGATAAATTGTGTATGGAAGTAAAAAAGCAAGACACACATAGGACTAGTGTCCAAAGCATCAGTACAGATAAGTTTTCTCTTCCACAGATTGCAGCAAAGGGTTATCAACATCCTGACAGGATAATATTGTAATTTGTACCCTCCTCACCATGTTTTTATTTATCCATGCCCATAGCATCTCCAGCTATTAAGCAGTTTTCCAATTATTAGTGTTAATACATCACTTTCTCTGTCTCAGCCATTTTTTTTCCTTGTTTTTATAGCTGACTTACAGCATGGAATTTCCATGTATTTGTCAGTAGCTGGAACTGACTGAAAGTTGCCAGTGTCCCTGGGCAGGGGCTCCCTGGTACCTCCATGTGCTCTGTGAGATGGAGAGGATCTGCTGTCTCTGCAATTGTCCACCACCACGTTTGTGCTTTTTCTCAAAGTTACATGGCCAGTCCTTCCTGTTCTCCCCTTTCCTGTAGCTTCTTTCTGCAATAATAGCTCAGCTGTTCATCTCCTTCTTCCTGCTTCTTCTTTCATTCTGTGAGCAAGACTTTCCCGCAATGCTATGCAGCAAGAAGAAGGTGAAAGACTCTCAGTTTTCTCTCATGCCAGCGCATAGAGAGAGACTGAGATTGTTAGAGAAAGAAAGGAGAGAAATGGCCCTTTTGGTCCTGTTTGCACTGAACCATCCTGCTTCTCACTCTCAAAAAAAAAAAAAAAAAAAAAAAAAAAAACTCAAAAAGTTAGAGTTCATATAACTGGCTTTGCTGGATCGCCTTCACACTGTGTGCCCCGGGTGTTTCCTGCTCGCAGCTGGTGGTGGAAGAAGAAAACAAAAATATCATGAGAGAAACTAGTCTTCTGGCTGAAACCAGAAAGTATGCATCCCAAATTAGAGGCTCAGACTTCTCAGATACACTCCTGAACCAACTGCCATCCCTGCTGCCAAGTACATCTTTTCCCAGCTATCTGGAAAAAACTACCTGGGAGCTTTCACCTACCATTCCATATGTCCCGAGGAGATGAAGGTCACCCTCAACTGAAAATAAGGAACATCACAAAATAAAATAATATGCAGGACTATGAACGTGGAAAAAAAAAAAAAAAAAAAAAAAAAAAAAAAAAAAAAAAAAAACAGTGCAATGAACAGAGTGGCTCCAGCACACCTGTTTCAACTTTCACTAAAGCAGTAAAGCAAAGGAACAAGCTGTGCAAATCTCTGCACAAAAGCTGCTCTGTCCGACTCTATCACCTGCATCAAAACAGCTTCCGAGGGAGCCTTACTCGGAGCAGCAGGCGTATGGGCAGGTCTCAGCTCCCAGTCAGCTGCTAGGTCCAGCAAAGCAGAGCTAAGAGTTTTATCCTCTCTATGGTAGCTCTGGCATGCCTGAGAAAAGATGATGCTCTAACACAGCAGCAACAGTAGCACTAAAAAGAACACTTGTGTGTTAAATCATCAGGAAAAAAAAAAAAAAAAAAAAAAAAATTCTCTTTTTCTTCTTTGTGTTCTTTTCACTTTCCTGCCAAGTACCAAAGAGAACAAAATAGCAGGGTTTTTTTGCTGTGCGAGGCAAGCTTTTGAAATCAAAGGGAAAACAACTCCTGAGCAAGTAACTCAAAACAAATAGCTGGAGGAAGTGAAGGTGGGAAGGTAGGCAGTGGGAAGACCAACTGACACATTTTCAGTGTTTGCTGAATTAAGCCTTGAAGTAGCAGGATAGATGAAGAATAGACATCCCCATGATCAAGAAATGCTCTGCTTGCTTTGGTGAGCAACAAAATGCTTAAAGTTAGATCCCAAATTTCACTGGCTAGAAGTATCACGGATCCACAGTTCAGCTCAGATGCCTAGGGGGCCTGAATTCACATACAAAAACATGTCCTATCTCTAACCAATCTGAAAGAAAGCAATGGAGAAACAGAAAATGCGGGCTTTGCACAAATGTCTGCAACTCAAGATTATATTTTATACACTTTCAAGGCAGAGAAGCATATGCATTCACACAGTCCTTTGTTTTTTATGGGACTTAATTGTGGCCTAAAGCTCTCTGCAGAGCCTGGGGATGCTACTGAAGACTCAGCTGCAGCAAGGGACCGAAGAACTCATGATGGAATCTTACCATCCCACTCTATAGTGGAAGGAAGGTCTCAGCCCAGCATTCTAGAGGCAGGACATGGGTCTGATCCAGTATGGCTGTGTATAACACAACAGACTTGCAGTCTGTTGGCCAAGCTCAGCAGGGGATCTGCATAAGATTGTTTTCCTTCTTTGTACACCCTGTACCGGGATCATGGCAGGAAAAATATCATCTTGGAATATTTGCCAAGGGCCTGACTTGGATACACATGTTTATTTGGGGTAAGAAGCATCCTGTTGGTCTGACATGGGTGGTACTTGATGCCAGTCATTTCTGAGAAGCAAACCTGAGGGCTTCTCTGCAGGATTGTGGGCAAGAGAAAAGCAACAGAGGGCAAATGTAGGCAGCTGGCCCTCTGGGCCCAGGGTCTCTGGGTGGTTCTCCAGATCTTGGGGTCACACTGGGAGCCAAACTCTGTTTTGTTTTCAAACCCTGTGTGCATTCCTCTATGTGATTGTGTTCTTTAGTCAGCAAGCCAGCATCTCTTGTTCTTGGTCTCTCCCACCATATTGGACTCTAGATCAGAGTACTGCCTTCTCCCCTTAGTTACTCTTAATTTGAAAAATTGGCTGCACTCCTCAAAGTAGTGCCCACAAAGTAATCTTCCTCTTTCTCCTTAACTCCACTGTGACCACAACAGCTACTACAATGGAAGCATCAACATGCGTTGACAATGCTACACCAATTTTCCTCCTTCTTCCTTAAAAAAGAAATGTGTCTTCTCATGCAGTGAGCTGAAAATCATGCTCATTTAAAATACAAAACAACAGCAAACTGAAAGAGACCTGGGGAGGCCACAGCCTGCAGAAACAGCCTGCAATAATAGGACTAAGGGCTATATTTCAAGCAGTGCTTCTGGAATCAGCTGTTTCTTATCTGGGTTTCTTTGTAGAAGCTCTGATCTCATTTGTACAGGTTGTGTTACCA
This sequence comes from Lagopus leucura, assembly GCF_019238085.1. Taxonomy (NCBI): domain Eukaryota; kingdom Metazoa; phylum Chordata; class Aves; order Galliformes; family Phasianidae; genus Lagopus; species Lagopus leucura. The sequence goes on along the minus strand of NW_024962335.1, from coordinate 34,071,789 downwards.
GGCTACCTAACCAGAGCTATTCTTGGCTGACTGCATAAATGCCATATATAAAACCTGATTTTCTAGAAGGAGAGCTGCTTCATGACTGAACAGCCAAAATGCAGGTGCTGTAACTGATGAAGTAAATATATCCTTCCTTCCCCAGACTTTGCTAAGAATGTTGTCTCAAAGGAGTGATTGCATTTTCTCTCAGCTCCTTCATACCACATACAAAAGATTACTTTATTTTACTGCAGTTAAGTCCAAGAGCTATTTTGAATTCCCACACGCAGGCAGTCCAGTACAACAGGCATTATGCATACATGTGTCTGCATGACTCCTGTTTACTCCCAGACACACCAGTATAACCCTTACCATGAAAATTTGTTCACCTATCATGTCCTAAACACATATCCTGTTTTCCATCATCATAAAATTACAGCTCATGTGAAAAATAAGCAAGTGAGCTTAACAAAGTGGCATAAAAATGACATGCTGGTGCCTCTTCTCTAGTTCTCCCCAGACAAGAGCAGCCACTTCTCCTCCAACTAATAAAACAGTTAACCAATATTTTTTGCCTGGTGAGAAGATGCTAGTCTACAGAGGGAGCAGTGGGGATGAAGGCTGTGGGATGCAGCACTGAGCTTGCTCCCTTCTCTGCACAGCCACCACTCCCAAACCCAAGCCTAGTGCAGAGCTGGGAGAGAGATAAGGATAAGAAAGTGCCAAGACTTATTCCCCCTTTCCTCCACCTGCCACCTGCACATAATCTGATTTTATGGAATGATCTGGGAGACTTTCATAGGCAAAAGCACAATGATTTCTATTCTACTCAATTCCAGCCCTTTTATTCCACAAGCAAGAGTCGATAACCATCTCTTGTAATTCTATAAGCTTCATATCGTCTCCAGGAAATAATTGAACCCTTTGTGGCTTTGAGAGCAGCATTTTGGTATTTTTCCTGGCATTGAAATACTGCTGGATTCTGTTTAAATGGAAGAGATGGCCAATCCAAATTAAATGGGAGAAGAGAGAAGGCCAAAAGGAAAAGTCTGCTGCCTGCAAATAAACAGAGTGAGTGGGGAGAGACCAACTGTTCCTGATGGGAAGAACAAGTTCTTCCACCATGTGTTAACTGGCCTGATTCTGCCTCACTTTAAAAATAGATGCATTTGGAGTCTGAGCCAAAACCCTCAATTTCACCAGTCCCCCAGTTCATTCCGTACTAAAATAACCTGACATGTTCCTGTTTTGACACAGGTTTCTCTCACTCCATCATCAGCATTGCACTTCTGCAAAATAAGTAATTCCACTAGATACTGGAATTCCAGATGGCATACATGAGGAAAATGTAGAGGAAACAGCAGTCCAGTCTTACAGAGTCCATGCCCAAAGTATCGTTAGCTACCCAATCACTGTTGTGCACTTGGATATAGGATATCCCTCGATATTTTCAGCCTGAAGATTGGAGTCCCACTCCACAGTCAGCCCTCAGTAGTTACAGGGTAGCCCCCGTGTTGGCTATGTACTATCACAACTTTTACACAACCTCACAAGCATTTTATATGCTGATATTCAAATATATTCCTGCTAGGCTTTCCTGCCATATCCTCCTACCTGCCTGCCATTGATTTCATGCCTTTCTCCTCACTTTAGTGCCCACAGGCTTCTGCTGGAAGCATTAATGAGAGCAATGTGCAAACCAATGTGAAAAAATAATCTCTAATGCTGCAGGCTCAGAAGCCATCAGAAACCAGAGGATGTTTTCTAGCAAAACAGCAGCAATAAGAGCTATTATCTAAATAAATAATGTCTCAGGGCATACAAGCTTAGCATTAGCAAGGAGATCATGGTCTGAAGGCACTCTAACCACTGTTTCTTACCACTTTCAGGGAAGTACTGACACAAGAACCTGCCATTACATTACACACTGAAGATGCTGGCTGGTATTTGGATCTGTTGACCAAAGTTCATTCAACAAGCAAAATTACTGGAATCTTTGCATTTCTTCTTGTCTTTGTAAAGACGCTTTATTTTGCTTAAGAGTAGTTAAATGCTATCATCCCCATTTTACACAGGAGGTAAAAACACTTAAGAAAGGTTACACTCAAGTGACTCCTCTCTGGGCATGCAGGAAAACAGAAGTATAACAAAGCTACAAGCCTGAAACAACTCTCACCATCAGCAAAACGATGACTTTCAGCCCATCTTCTTTGACTACAGATCGCACAGGACAGTCACAGAGATGCAGTGTCTACCTGCCCTCCTTTCAGTGACCATAAACTCCTTGCAGCCCCCATGAGCCTCCTCACTGCCCAGGAACAAGCTGATGCGTGGGGACATTAAGCTTTTAAGAATGCCACCGCACGAGGTTTTCTCCCTCAGCTGCAACCATTGGGGTCCATACAGCAAAGGATGAATAGCTCATTGGGAAGCATGGGGGCTTCTCAGTTGTTGCCACACTTTGCACAGAGTGATTATGACAGTTGTCTAGAGGGTTGTGACCACTCTATATGACTCATACTGGAGCTGGTGAGGTGGAGGAAACCAAAACCAATGGCGCATTTGTTGCTGGCCCTGATAGACCTCCTATTGATAGCTCTATCTCACACTGGGACAGCTGCTTCAATACCAGAAATTCTTCACAGCCCCTCTAGCCCTCATGGTGCTACCAGGAAAGCTCCAGTTTCAGTTAAGAATTCAATGGCTGGCAAGTGTATAAATCATAAAAGTAGCTTTGTTCTGTAACACTTCAAACCTACTCAGTTCTCTCATATTGCTGCAGTTTGCTGGCACTTGCTGTTCAATTTATATAAGCTAAGCTGTGCAAACTCATGCCTTTCCAGCCTGTGGACAGCTTGTTATACTGCACAGAGATGCTGCTCCTTTACTCCATGCTGTGTTTTCCTGACAGCGGGGCCTTTTTGGGAAAAGCGCAGCCACTTATTTTTTGGGAGATTTTATTTCACAGGAAGCCCAGACAACTGCAGGCTTTTAATACTGATTTAAACTGAGTAAAATCAGGAGGCTACATCCGAGCTGATTACTTTCAGCAAGCTCTGTGCCTCAGCAAGGGTTGGAAAGCAGAACAAGGGCACTGGCAGCTAGATGCCAAGGAGGAGGAAGCATGCCCTTTGCAGACATAGCCTCGGGTGAAGGCTGAGCTTCAATTTGTGGATACCTCCCCAGGGCGCTGCCCTGGCAGCCAAGAGAGAGCACGGGGGCAGAAGCTGCCATGCCCCTGGTCCCACCCTGCCCCTACCCACCATTTTACCCAGGTGGGAAAGCAGTGATCCGTGGGCAAGAGGGGTGGGACCAGCCTTTCATCTGGTGTGAACTTCTGCAGTGCCTTTGATGTTCTTGGGTCTGGCACGTAGGTTGGAGTGGGAGCCCCATAATAGTAATGTGAAGCCAGTGGAACCTGCTCAGATGCTCAGATCCTCTGAAAATCTGGGGTGTGTGGGGCTGCTGAGCATGGAGATCATTTGAATAGCATGACTTGCGGCTGTGCAGATGCTCAACCTGCAGGCATCTAATAAATGAGCAAAGAATTGGAAAGAAAAACAAAAGCTTTGGTTTTCAGCAAAATTTCCAAATTTCTTTCTGATGCAAAGCACTGAGTTCTGTCATTATTCAGAAATCTGTACTTATGCTCAGCAGTTTAAGCATTTATTCAGTCCAGTCAAAGTGTTTCCAAATAATTCTTTAAAAAAAAAAAAAACTTAAAAATACATAGGAGGGTATGGGTTGCACAAGCTAATTATCAGCTCCAGCTCAGCACACTTTGCCCTCTCACCTTCTTGATGTTTGAATTGCTGGACTCTCCCCTCTTGCAGGTTGTCAGAGCTGCCTGCTAGGAAGACTTTTGATTATTTTCTAGGACTCCCCAGTGCTCAGCAGTGTGGCACACATCGTTTTGCTGAGTGATAAGCTGAGCTGGGACAATTAACCACCACAGCTGAGAGCCATCCATATCTGGGCTCCGATGGCCAAAGTAAGTCATCACACATGACCATGATAGAAAACTGTTTTTGTAAGTGGAATGTAAAGCCTCCGTGGATCCCTAGAGTCCACGGGATGGCTCATCTTGTGAATTTTTACCCTCCATCCCAAGGGCCAAGAGGGCCCATGGGTTGGAGTGCAATGAAAAAGAATCATTATTTGGGAACATGGATGGAAAAATTGAAGTGGCTAAGAGACATATTTCAAAGCTCAGGCTATGTATATATATTTACAGATGTGTGTCAGTGTATGTATATAAATAAGCCTTTCTTTCCATCACAGAGATGTACAAACCTACATGCCCACACACGTCCATCAATTGTCCCTTCATTAAGTGCAGCCCAGTGATACATTGCTGCCTACACTGTGACACTCCTAAGTAGAGATGGACAAAAGCCAAAGAGCTAATTTTACTTGTTTCCAATTTGGTGATGCCCGAGCTTTCATGCTTGCTGGGAGACTGCAGTCCCATAAAACTGCCAGCCCTCTTGCATGCAACGTGTACATCCCATGTTGCTGACAAGTTTAAAAGTTCTCAACAACCAGACCATTTCACCTCTCTCCCTCCATCCAGTCTACCATACCAGACATCTCACCACAATTTTTATTGCGCTATTAGTGACATGTAATGATGCACTGTTTACCAATTGCAAAATCAACACATACAGGCTGGTTTACACCTACTGAGGAAGGTGTAGCAATTGGACTCAAACTCTCATTTACCAACATATGTCCTGAAATCAATGAGATCCAAAGGGACTCAGAATCTCAAAAGTGTCAGGGTCACAGAAATACTCGAAAGCAAAGGAAAGGCCTAATAGGGGAGGAGAGGAAAAATAACGAAGTATCTGCCTGTAGGACGTAACAAATGTTTCCTGCAGGAAATTAAAACTTGTAAGTCACTGAATGTATGGTATTGTGCATGCCCACCTAAGCCTGTGCCAGGAAGAAGAAATAAAAGATATGGGGAAGGGAAGGGAACAGGAGCTGGTACAGGAACAGTGCTTGATAACCAATGGTTTGTGCTCAAGTTTCAAACCACTCCTCTTTCAAACCTCAGGCCGTGAGCACTGCAATTGGGCTGTTGCAGCCAAGGCTTGTGCCAGCACTGTGGGCACTTGTAAACCATTTGAGTGGGTAACATCCTGGTTCATGGGCCATCACACATTTGAGCACCCACATTTTGCACATGGAGCAAAGGGACAACACAACCACCCTGCTAATCCCAGAAATGTGAAGATTGCTTCCTTAAGGTGGATGCAGTGGCAGTAACAGTCCATGGTAGGACCGTGAGTGAGCCAAAACCACACAGAAGAATCACTGTGTATAAGCAAGGAATCTGTAGGTGGGTAGGGAAGGGCTGGGAATAGATGCAAAGAGGATAAACACATTGCTCATGTCTCATAAACTCTAAAAGCCAAAGGAAGTTTCCCTAGGGGTAGCCCTTGATCCTTTCTGTAATCTTCCACACCAGAGTTTTTTGATGCTTTCTCCTTTCTTTTTTTTTTTTTACTTTTTAAGGATCCTCCCATTTCTAATTAACACTGCATTCTTACCACCCTACAGGATGAGGCCTTCAGTGGCATTCTCTGCATAAGGCCAACAAAATACAGAAATTTCACCCATTTGTTGCTGCTTCTCTGAGTTGGCAGGTAAAACTCTGTCTCACTAGGAGCATCCACGTTGGAATGAGCAGTCCATCAGACCCTCGGCATCTTTTGTCCCTGGTTTTTGAGCAGGAGACTTTTATTATGTGAGGTACTAGAGCCTTCCCTATCATTGTACCAGTGGCTCAGAGCATCTTCAATCTTCTTAAGTTCTTTATAGAGAGAGTGGTGAGGTGCTGGAACAGGCTGCCCAGAGAGGCTGTGGATGCCCCGTCCCTGGAGGTGTTCAAGGACAGATTGGATGGGGCCCTGGGCAGCCTGGTCTAATATTAAATGGGAAGTTGGTGGCCCTGCATGTGGCAGGGGGTTGGAGATTCATGATCCTTGAGGTCCCTTCCAACCCTGGCCATTCTGTGATTCTGTGATTCTGTGACATGCTTTGGATATTACTAGCACATACTTACTGTGGGTACCCAAGCAATGCAGAAGTGTGTGGTCAACATGCATGAGCATTTGGATCACTTTGCATTCTCTGTGTCCTCCTAGCAAACACCTAGCAACAGAAAGAGAAGAGTAGAATCAAGAGTGATAAATCACATCCATACATCTTTGAGCATGTTGGGGAAAAAAAGTAGAACATCTCTTACAACAGTATTTTAAAAATTTAGAACCCTCTGACTTTGTCATCACAGCTCTATATTTTAAGAAGATGCATATTATGATCATGTGTCTAGCCCTGGCTCTAATGTGCTATGTTTATTGCTTTCTGCTTGGAAAACACCTTCAAATTTCTGAATTTTCCTTGCTGGGGATAACCTTCTGTATTCTGTGGGATTTACCTTCAGAATAACTCAGAGCACTGAAAGTCTTTTTACTTTACCATACCTCAGATAAGCTTTAGGCAGAGTCCATCTCAGTATAAACTGTATTTTTAGTATGTATTTTTGTCACTAACTAATTAAGAGTGTAGCTGTAAGTAAGAGATACCAGGCTTACTCTCTGCCAGATTAGCAGTAATCCAAATAGCACTTTGTCAGCAGCCTGAACCTTGTGTCTAAAAGGCTGAAATGAAGATGCAATGAACATCTGCTCTCTTCTTCAATAGCGGAGTAAGGCCTAAAGTGACAGGTCTCTCCATTCAGCTCAGACATTTCGACCTGAGCATATCTCTGTTCTGGAGAAAGCAGAAACTGGCCCCTGGGATTCCAAATATCAGGACTGTCAAGAGCATGAACAGGCTGCACTGGGAGACCCACAAAGATTGGGATGAGGCTGGAGGAGATACTGCAGCATCCAGGCTTGGAGGAGGAGAGGAAACATTCACTGAGAGAAGAAAACATGATCCAGATGACTGGGAGCTGTGCTTGCAAGCAGCGACACTGAACAGACAACCCCAGAGCCAGCAAGAATTTTTAATAACCAATTTCATTGAACCCAGATAACATGCTCATAAATAAACAAGTAAATAAAGAGCAGCTCCTCTGAAGTTGCACATGAGTTTTTTGTGCTAAGCATGGAGCATGGTGACAGGATCTGTCGGGATCAGTTTAACCTCATGCAGCAAACTTCACAAGGCATTAGTCGGGGAAACAAGGAGTCTTAAGCCAAGCAAGAAAGCCTCCTCCTGACAAAGTCAACAGCTACTTCTCTTCATGTGGTCCTCTTTTCCCTCTGCTCCTTCACCCACAAATCCAGTCCAAAGCCAAATATTGAATAAGACCCTGTTCAAATTATGTTTGAATGTGACGTGAGTTTGCATGTGCATACATGTGTGAGACTAAAACCTGCAGGTGAACAAGAGCTGCAGGATCAAGACCTCAGATGCCATCTGGCATACCCTATTTCTGTCTTTCAGGAGGAAAATCTTGCTGAGTGGGAGGCTTCTTTTCACCAGGGCAAAATGCTCAGGATCTAGGTTTTAAAATAACTAGGAAATACTACTGAGAAGAAAGAGTACTTCTTTTTTCCTAGAGTTATGTATTTTTTACCAAGACAAATAGTTAGAACTGGGGACACATTTTAAAGACTCTTCAATCTCTCTTCTCAGTGATGCTACAACACAATTCACTGACCCTATCAGAGTACTGCATTCCTCTTCAAAGGGGCACTGTGTGACAAAATGATAAGTATACTCAAAAGAAATAATTACTCTTGCAAATTGACAACTGTGGCAAAATGAAGCATGTAAATGACCTTCATGAAATTAGAGAGAAATAAAGCAGGTGACAATTTTGAAGGGCTTCAAGAATGCTTGTAGCTTCTTTGGCAGGTGTTTTCTCTCAGGGGTGAGTGGGACAGCGAATAATCCCAGAACATTAAAAGTAGGCAGAATATCAGAAAAGACAATATCACCTCATACTTTTACACTGCCTGCCAGGTTCAGGTAAGCATTAAACCAAAGGAGAGCATTTATCTTGATTTACCAAATCAGTTTGTTACTACAAAAGGCATTTGCTCAGTGTTTCATCCATCATACAACTGGAGTTTTTCTATTTCTTTTCTGTTCAGGAAAAAGCCTAAGACTCAGCTGTCTAAGGTGAGGGGATAGCAATGTGGCTTTGCTGAGGAAACAAAACTTACTTCCTTTCCTGCCCTTTTTCTCTCCATATTTGGGGAACTCTGCTATTGTTCTTGCTTTGTCACTGGTGGGTAAATGAAGGCCTTGGGAGCCAGGATAAAGTAATCTGTGAGCCACAAGAAGCAGAGGACAGCCACCCGAAGCTCAGAGAGAAAACCAAGAGGTTTGTCTGTTCTCTCTTCTCCTGAGAGCTCCCCATCAGGAAACACAGTGCCTTCACAGATCCCACTCATCAAGTACAAGGCCCTAACTGCACACAGCCCTAGGTCCCAGATTCACTCACATCCTTTCATGCCTTCTGCCTCCCTTCTCTCTTTCCTCTCTTCCATTCCCACTTCCTGGTTCCCTCTTTCTAAATGGTGGCCTCTGTCCGTCATCCATGGTGAAGTTCAGGAAGGCTCTGCAAAACCTACTCAGGCTCCATATGCACTAACAAATACAGGTTCAGAAATGACTCGTACTTTGGAAAATCTACAGATAAATCCTGGCTTATACTGAAAAGGGGAAGCAAATTCAGAAATGCAGGCTTCCATCAAAATCACTCTTTTTTCCACTCTATACAAATTCCTGTCCACAATATACATGGCTGGGTCCAACAGAAAATTATATTTCTGTAGCAATGCCAGCCAGTCCTCTCAGTCATCCATTCCAGTGCACTTTGCAAGAGGGCATTCTTGCCCAGGAATCCCTAGTGGCATTATGATTTCATCTGCAGCAATAGCAGCTATGTAAATTTTATTAATAAAGGCTTTTAGTCTTTAACTCTTTCTATAGAAAGAAGGGGGGGAAAAAAAAAGAAAAAAGAAAAAGAAAAAAAAGAAAAAGAAAACAACAATGCTGTGAAGTGGTTTGCTGTGTTCATGTTCTGCACACCATATGCACACAGGCTGGCAGGCAGGACTTCACTTGTGACGTGAGTTGTGGTCAACAGAGGAAGCTAAAAAAGGAACTCAGGGTTTCTATTAACCGAATGGGGGGATATAGCTTACTGGAATCTAGGATGTGCTACTGCTGATTTACATACTGCATAGGAGATGTGTGCCTCAGAGATATGTCACAGATCACCAAGAACAAGCCATCCTGTAAACTGAAAGCATCTTCCAAGAAATGCTGAAAATCCAAACTGCTATTGCTCAGAATATTCATGGAAGAACTACATTTGCTTTCTTCCCCCTCTGCGATGTTTCAGGCATGGTATACAATTTTGAGAAGGACCAAAAATCAACTAGACATGTTGATAACACAGAGCAACAAGGCCATGTCTCCAAATCTGGCAGAAATCCTGAGCTCTGAACCCTGAATGAGGAACAGCCTGATGCCCACTACGAACCTGGCCCTCCAAGGTCTCAAGAGACAAAAGAAAGCCTTTGCTTTAAGGAATTCCTTTTACTTCCCCTTAGCAGAATTAGACTTTGGATAGATAGTAAGAACTGAGTCCTTCCAGTTTGTAAACATTTCATCATAAGAATTTTCTCTTATCCTTCTCATTGGGGTTAATTATCTCAGTAACAGCATGGTTTCTCCTGAGAATCACTGTGTTTTGAGATTGTCTTATCTGTTTGGAACAACCACAGTTCATAATTCTCCTCTTTGGAAATCTCCTGAACTTAACTGAATTTGATAGGGAAAAAAGTTACAGTAGTGTTGCTTTGAAGAACTGGTGCAATTTCTGTAGCATCCTCATATCCTCTGAGTAACGCAGCACTTTCTCCTCCGCAAGAAAAAGATAGTCATTCATTCTCACAGAAATTCTATGGTCCTGTCCAATCAACACTTTTCTTACTGATGGCAGTGAGACTGGCGTTCTTCTTTCTGAAGATTATCAAAATGCTGCCAAATTTGGGATCAATATAAGCTATAAGCATTTGTCATTTGTATTGGGTTATGAGTTAAACCCATGAGTTGGGCCACAAATCTCACCACCTCTCAGGCTGATCCCTGCAAGAACTTGAAAATGTTTGAGTTTTTTTTCCTCTCTGGTGAACTTACTGTCTCCATCGCCAAGGAACATTAAGATGGTCAGTAAGGTAAAATTCTCACCTCAGTTGTGTTTGGGGCATATTAGGAGCTAGGGATGAGACAAAACAACAGAGTAACCCAAGCTGCTGTCATGACGTCAACCTCAGGATGGCTGGGGAAGCAGCTTAATCTCACACTTCCACAGGAAACTCAAGGTTTGAGCTACCTCAGGCAGTGCCTCTAACCCCAGATTCATTCCCTTACCTGCCAGGCTCTCATCTGGGTGGAATAAAGCCAGTGAGGGAAACCCTTACTCTTCTGTTTCTACCGTTTCAGGCTGTACAGACCCAAGGTTCCAGTTTTGCATTTTTCTCTAATTATACATAAAGCTGAAGACCAAGAAAACAGTTATTTCAGTGAACTTACTAACTGCTGCCTCACTGGCCCTACAATATTAAGTAGATCACTACCTCTTCCTGTAAGTGCTTGTTATGGGAAATGGTTAGCTCATGTAATTGTCACATACAGAGAATTAAACTCCATTCCCTACAGAAAGGACAGAATATTAAACACAACACAACACACTCACATCAGTGACTTACCTAACCCTCACTGCTTTTCTGTGTAGCCTTTCCTTTGCTGCAAATTGTTGTTTCATGGCACATGCCACAAGAGTACATATGTTTTCTGCCAGCATCTTGGCCAGACTTTAATGCTCACATTCCTTTTACCTGAATTCCCTCTGCAGGGAAGTGCAGACATTAGTCTTCCCTGGCAAAGAATACTCCTGTGCAGTGCAAAGCAGTGGCCGTGCTTCACACCAGAAGCCTGTAAGCGCAAGGAAAATAACTTGTGTTATAGGACTGAGGGAGTCTGTAAAGCATGGCAGGTCCTTCAAAGCAAGAGACAGTTTCGAAATGCTAGACATTGAGATTTGCATCCCTCACTCCCCCTCCCCCCCCACCACTGAGAGAACCAAAACGAGATGAGAGCTGATCCCAGGTGGGTTGCACTGCCACAGGAATATCAGATGCATGGATATCAGGGCCAGCATGAAGAGATAAGGCCAGGAGGGAGAACTACTAAGGACTTGTCCCTCCGTTGATGGACAAAAAGATGTATAGGTCAATATCAGTGGAGGTGGGTGGATGTGACGAAGAGCTGTGTTCAGAGCCAAGCCTGGGAAAATGTGTACCAGAGGAGAGACAGCAGCAAGCTGCAAGGAGCTGAGCTTGCCAAAGATGATTTTTTAACAGCCAGCTCAGAAAACAGCTATGATTTTAACAACCAGCTCCACGAAATAAACCCAAAGTGCCTTTAGCACAGCCCTCACACTAACAGCATCTGAACTGTCTCTGAAAGCCTTCCTTGACCCTGCTCTGCATTTAAAATGAATTCCAAGGAACATTATAATCTGGACAAGGCAGAACAGAATTAGATTTAGGAGAGAGCAATGAAGGTGACTGCCCAAGGCCCAAAGATGGAGGGGAGCCGCACTAATGCACATCATCAGCAGAAGTCAGCCACTTTGAGAGGCAGGCAAGGAGCTGCCTTTGCCCTATGCCCCCAGAGTTTAATGCTGGCTGTGCTGTGAGAGCAGCAGGGCCAGGTCAACATTGGTTTGTAAGGCAGGAAACAAAGACTCCACACAAGATAGCATTGAGGTGACTTAAACATTTACAGGCTTGCTGCAGGCAGGGGGTGAGGAGAAGTCAAGTTTTGTGCAAGAAGGCAGTAAATTTCCTGTTCAGATCTGTACACTGTTTTTTTTCCCAGAAGTAAAGCTACTACTTTCAAATTCATCATTGCCCTGGTGTACAGAGCAGTGTCTGGGTGATTCACATCTGTTGCTGTGTGGCTGGTTGCAAGCATCACAGACACTTTCAGTCTAATTTTGCCATGAACAACTTTTCATGAGCAAAAAGTTTTGAAAACCTCTTAGGATCATTGCACATCATTGTGCTGTGGGCACATCCTGCCACCCGTTTCCCCTTCAGACTGAAAAAAGACGCCAAGAGAGGGAGGGGAGCACCATGGCCACATAGATCACTAATGTTGGTGTTGTGCTCCACCAAGAAGCTATCCTCTAGAGATGTGGAAGAAGCCTGGTAGCAAAACAAGCTCTGGGGTCACACTCCAGATGGCACAAGAGAGGGCAGTACTGAGAGGTATGAGAAAAAGTGAAGACATCCTGGTTTCATTTGCAGCCACAAGAACAGTTCACAGGGTGAACCTGAACCCGACCCAAATTACATTAATTTGCATCACAATGAAAACACACTGTAGCAACAGTGGTTTGTGTCCTGCCTCCTCCACCCTACATGATTTTCTGGAAAAAAAAAAAATTTCTGTAGCATGAAGTTTTGCTCAGTACATCACTTCCTCATTCGTCCCCAGCTACTTCTCCATCCAGGGCTATATGGTCTCAGCCCTACTCTGGGGCATGAAATGCCATCCCCAAGAAGAAAGAAAGGGCTTCAAGTGCATGGGGAGGGAAAACTAAAGAGAAAATTACTCATTCTTCCCACTCAGCTTGGAGGGAGAGCACAGACTTCCCACAGGGGAAGAACATGCCTTGTGCACCCCAGCTGACTCTGAAACCTTGTCATCTGGTCTCTGGTTGGCATGCAGTTACTTCTGTGTCCTATAAGGATGTTACCCCCTTAGTCCACTCAGAAGAGAGAAAGGAAATACTCAGAAATGTGCCCAACAAGTCATGTTCTCGATAAAACACTGAACAAAATTGGCATGCAAAACTTACTTATCTTGATATATGTAAATTCATTGTGAAACTTCAGTTTAAAGAGAAAGATTGCTGTGCTAAGAGGGAAATGAGTGGCGTCATGCCAGCCATGCTGCTCACAGGTGCCTGAGGTCCTCACCAAGCATCTCTCAGTACCTTGTGCAAGTATTGGCTGAAAAGATCTTTAATGTGTGCACTACACGGTGGCCACCTCTAGAGCTTGGTTCTGGGCTGGTATAAGCCAGTACAGATTATTTTGGTTACATACACAGAGGTTTACACCACTGCCACGTCCCCCAGACAGAGCAGAAGAAACTTTTCTTCTGAGATTTAACAATGGCTCTTTGCTTTCCTGCTTCCAGGTATTGTGATGGAGTTGGTAAATCAGACTACAGCATGTCTCTGAGACACACGCCCTGTTTCTGCCATACCCCACTGCTTGCCAATGCTCCTTGCTACTAAGAATAGGCCACAGGTAAAACATCAGCATAGTATGGATCTGATTGGTCTTCAAATCCTTGTCCAGCAATATATTTCTTCCATAGCCTCAAAAATAATGTCAAGTCTTTGATTCTCATAGCAAAACTCACACCGTTTTGTCTTCCACATCACTATACGAGGACATAAAGCATCACTGGGCGGAGATCACGCACAAAATATGATATATGAAGGTACCTTAAATGCCTACACAGCTCTTGACACAGGTTTCACAGCCCTACTGTGCACTTGCAGACCTGTGACATTGGGCCACACATGCAGAGCAAAGACACAGTGAACCTTAAAGAAACTTCAGCTATCATGAGAAAATTTTGATGCAGACACAAGAAAGATACCTCCAAAAAAAACAACAAAACATAACTTAGTAGCCCTAAAGTACTGCTGTCATCTATAAGAGATTTCTTTTGTACCTTTGTCTCAAAGCTTGCTGAGCAACACTGATGGACAAGCCTAGTCAAGGGTTGAGAAATACTTTGTCTGAGGAACACAGATGGTCAAAGTTGGCAAAATCTTTTGTCTGAAGATTTGCAGGCCAGGGAGAACAAGAGAGAGATAAGCCACAGCTTAATGACTTGGAAGCAGTCTTTTGTGTGGGCTTATCTCGAGGAAGATGGCCATCTCAGGAGGCACTCCTGCACATGACTCCCCAAGCACCTAGGAGAGGCAGAAGAAGAAGGATAAAGAAGGGACCAACAACCATGAGGTATGATGCCTGCCTGCTGATGGACTCTCCTGGGCCTGCTACCTGAGACTTGCCCCTTCCTCCTGGACTTGCTCTGTCGCTGTACCTGCTTGCTGCCTAAGGCTGGCCACTCTGCTGCTCTCTCTTCGTGTGCTTTTGCCTCGGACCATTGGAACGGCATGCAACAGAACGCTGCTGGATCTTGGTGCTGACTATCCCTTCTTTATGTAATTCTTGCTTCTTTCCTATCTTTTCTATTGCTCTCTTTCCCTTCCCCATCACCCTAATTTGTAATAGTCTCCGGCCTCCCCTTACACATCTCCCTGATGATTAAGATTTGTAATAAACTGGTCAGACCAACATTTGAACTGTTGTTTCTTAATCTCACATCGGGTATACATATATCAAAGAACCTCCTCTCCCTCCTTTAAAATGGAGCAAAACACCATCCCAGCCCGTCCGTATGACAGAAATACGTGTGTTTCATAAAAAATTCATAGCCATCACTGGCTATAAAACCAATATAAAGAGGACATCCTACCCAATCATTGCAAGGTCAAAGAAGGGAGGAACAAATTGGGCTGTCTCTTCAACCTTACCTGTGACGCTCCTACAGGCTCCCATTGCAAGATGCACAGCAGCTGGCCTGCTGACTATGGCATCTCCTCAAGTTCTGAGACCACGGCAAGTCACACTATCTGATCTTCCTTCCACAGCCACAGATTCTTGACTGGACTCTCCAATACCACTTGCACACAGGAAGTCAGCCAAGTGCTTTGATTCATACTGGGGAGCAGTGACCAAGGCAGAGATGGGATAGACACACAGTGGAGGGTCAGTGGAAGTCCCAGCTACTTTTTGCCACCAAGCTCATGGCAATGACCCTACTGCATATCTAACTTCCACAGTCATCACAGAGCCAGAAGCTGGTGCTTTACGTTCCAGGTATATGACTCCATGGCCCCCAGTGAGCATCACAGGCCCATTTGTCCCCAGATGGCGGGCTTGTCCCTGAAATTCAATAAAGTTCTTCAGAAAGATCTGAGTTCCTCATGACTTATACCGTGTTGTAGGCCCTACTGCCACCCTCAGCTGTGTTACTGGCCTCTTGATCTTGATTCATTTTATTCCAGTATTGGTTCCTACTTTGCTGATGAGACAGAGGTTATGCTTTTTGGTACTCCTGCATAATAAACAAAACCCCCAAAAGAATACCACGAGCATGAGCACATATGTTGCAAAATCTGAGCGAATTCTCAGTCACCAGAAGTGTCTGATCTGCCTGTCACTACTGAGGTGCCTTCCTCTCACTAGCACCAGCTAACAGAAATGCTGTACAGTGCTGTGTCATGCAGCCACACTACAGCCCACTACCAGCTGGCAGGTGAGAAGGGAGCATGGGATTTTTTCAGTGCTGATGCCCAAATGGGGAAGCAAGCAAGCATAAATTAGGAAACTACAGCAACTCCTCTTGTGTTGTTATGTTTCTGCTTGTGCAAAGAGGAGGAAATGTTTGTAAAGCTCATTTCCCAGAATGAATCACCTCTGATGGAAGGAGGTCCTGTTGAACTTCCCTGTGCTCATCTCACCTCCACAGAGCTTTTCTGCCTGCACACGGGCAATGCAGGGTCACTTTGCTGAGCTCCATTCAGTTGGAAAAAGAAAATGGATAAAAAGAGTTTTTAGAATCTGCCAAACCATCCCTCTGCCAACTCTGATAGAGTATCACTGTCGTTTTGCACTCAACTTTTACAAAAGCAAGAAAACTTCCCATTCTTATGGCACAGCCACCAGTTTCATAGGCTTCGCTGACCAACATTCGCAAGGTTTTGTCCTTGTTTGCACTTTTCCTTCAAGGAAATGATAACATGGGGTAGATATCTTACAAGGCTGGTCATAGATTGTTGAACATGCAGTCCCAATAAAGGTTTTGAAAAATAGCTTCCAGTGACTCACAGCCACATGACTTTGCCTAGTCTCTCATTCCTTCCTCGGTGTTATCTTATAGTCTAGTGTTGCAGTGTCAGAGCAAGTCATCTCCCAGGCCACAAGAAGTGCCTAGAAAAGCCCTGGAGATGGTGACAGCAGCAATTTTCTAGCTCACGAAGAACAAACTAATGTGCGGTGTTTTTCATGGTAACAGCTGCTTCCTCACTTATGCTGAAGAAAGTCCTGCCAAAGCTTTTCTATTTTACTTCTTATATACTTATATATACTTATACTACTTATATATATATATACACACACACACATTTGTTTGTTTATTTATTTGCAGTGGCAGAAACCAACCAAATTTAAAAAAAAAAAAAAAAAAAAGGAGGAGAGAAACCAGTCCTGGACTACACCGTTCAGCTCAGGCAAAGAATGCTGGAGGTGGTAGCTGCCAGAATGACATAGGGATAGTGATGTGTCTGACCAGTAGTCTTTGGGTAGCAAAGAGCCATGCAGCATGTAGAGAGAAGGGCGTATATTTTTCATACACACAACTTGTTGTTCAGGGTGCATACGCCCAAGCTGACGCACACAGACAGCGAAGCTGCAAATTTTGCCTGTGTGTCGCAATTAGGTGGAGCAAGGAACTCTGCTTAGCAGAGGTCACCCAACACTTTCCATAAGAAGAATGTGTTTCAGTTTGCTTCAACTTTGCCAGATTTCAACTGTTTGGGCTGGATTTTTTCCATGCATGCTGTCTGCCCCAGGGTAAGTGTTTTTTGGGAAAGTTTCAGCAAAATGATTCAGGTTTTCTCAGCACAAGAGTAAGGAGAAAATATATTTTGACCCTATTAAGGGCTACAGATATGAAAAGAGCTCTTTGCAGGGTTCTATAATTGCTCCGTGCACTGGAAAAGGAATATGGTATTTGCATGGACAAAACTGGGACTTCTGCTGGCCCTGTGTGATCTTGTTCAAATCAGAAGCATTGTAAGCTTCCCAGAAACCTCAGTTTGTGCAGGAGACTTTCCAGGGTTTGAACATTCCACCTGTGTGTTTCATCCATAAGTATGAACCATCAAGGAAACAAAAGGCATTTGAATAAGGGGATGGGATATCAATGGGCTATGAGGGGACTGTGGTCCAAGCTCTGAGCTCTGTGAGAACTTCCAGTTCACAAAAAGCAAGTTGAAACTAACCAGTTATTGCTAGAGAGGCAAAATCTCCAAACCCAATAACTTCCTTCCTGGTCATGTGCTTAGACTCTCTTTTGGGGTAGCATAGTATAGCTTGTACTCTGGGTAATGGTGGCAACCACTGCTACAAAGACAAAAAAAGGAATGGGACTATGCCTGGAGTCAAAAAGAGCATATATATACATATCCCCTGGAATAAGAAGTGATGCCTTCAGTCTCATGTCTACTCATGGCAAAACCTATCAGTCAGCAGGCTTTCCTCTGGGAATGGCTCCAGGCAGAGGTTAACCTAAAGAAAACAATCCCTGACGCCTCCCTGGCTGCCTTAGGAAATGTGTTGTGGGAAACAAACTGCATACAAAAAAAAAAAAAAAGAAATCCTAACCGGAAAGTGAAGGTGGCCAAGTCAAGCCCCCAGTAGTTAAGAATTCCAAAACTGAAGTTATCTTGTGCTTGGCTCTCTTTCCTAAGCATTTTTAAAATGCGCTCTGATGAGATGTGCTCAGGTATCAGCATATGCAATATTGTTGATGCTGCTCTGGATATTTTTTGCGAGTAAACGGAAATTAAGCACTACTCTAAATAGGACCCCGCCATTCAAGAAAGCAATGAGTTTCACAATTCAGCCTCAAATACCTATATTTTAGTAAGTAAATAGATAGGAAGAACAAGTATCATAAAAAGATGAGCCCCATCACCTTGCAAAGCCCCATTACCTTGACAGAGAAATGCCTAATTTATACAGAAATGTCATGGTAAGAGCAGGAAATATCACATCAATATCATTCTTGTATATACTCTCATTTTGCTAAAGAATTGGTAAAACTGTTAAGGAATGTCAGGATTCATTAAGCAGAACTGGAAGTACAGCTGATACTCTTGGGCACTTGCTGGAAACTGCAAGAATTGATGGGAACGCCTTAAATATTAGCCTTCCTCTGATCATTTGAAATGATTTTTGCTTATTTCTCCTTCCGTAAGCTTTCCTCATCCAACTTGACTGGAAGTATACAAGCTCAGCTCTCTAATTTAATAATACGTTAATTGATAACAAAGGAGGAAAACGTGATGTTGGCTATATAATTCATGTTTTATGGTGTCCCTGGGAACTGACATCTCTGCTGGTAACCTTATGCACTGAGATTATGGACTGTACACCATAATTCTGCTTCTAAGAGTCATGGACATTTTATAGAGAAAAACCTTTTCATTAATGAGTCACAGATTATGGCTGCTGAAGATATTTTTGGTCCAACCTAGAAAGACAAAATAAATAGGAGATCTTTGCAACTCTGTATTTAAAACAGGCCAAAATTCTTAAGTGGCATTTCTGCAGATGTTCCAGGCAGAGAAAAATTGGTCATTTTATCTTCACTTGAATTAAAATAAGTGGGCATCTGGATTCCTATCTAGGAGAAAAGATTTACACATTTGTCACTAAGAGAGGCTTATAAGGTAGAGAATACTCTGTGCTTTATATATCCAAGTGAAATGCTGTTTTGATCTGACAGAAAAGTACCTGGTTTTCGTTTTAAATTAATCATTTCTCTGGACATGGCCCTGCTGTTGGTTATTCTTCCCTGCCTTTTGGGAACAGCTGGGTAGCCACTGCAGAGTGCTGCACTAACAATATCAGAACAACATATCTACAAATGGCTCTCATCTTCTGCAAAATCTCAGTTTGTTTTCCCAAAAACATAAGCCTTGTGCAACCATGCAGCGTGTGAGTGAGTCCATGTATCTCTGATTATCTGTCCATTCTGCCCTTCCTCTTCACCCTCCTGGAAGACTTTATGCTGTTTAGGGATATTTCCAACAAAAGTGGCAGAGTGTCTCGAAGTTGGTATGAAAGCTCCCATTTTGTGCAAGCATGTGGCCAAGTAGAAGAAAGGAACTGCCATGATAGGCCTGGTGATGGACAGGCTGGAGCAACAAGAAATTAACTCACCCTTTATTAGACATTAGAGACTACAGGACCAAGGCCAAGCAGGCAAATTTCCACCAATTACAGAAGTTGCACAGTGAGACACTTCCACTTTTATTTTTATGCCAAAGGAACCTGCAGTGAATGTTTTGATGGAAGTCGGGATGGATCAAGAAAAGAGAAATCTAGGAAACTGCGTGCTTCTTCTGCCATGACTGCACAGTTATCTAAAAAGCAACAATCTTTCTACTCTTCATTCCATCCTCACCTTGACTAATTTTGTTCTTTAATTATGACTCCTGGCAACTTTCAATACAAATGAGTATTTTTCTCCTTTAGGTAACGCATGTTCTTGGCTCCAAGGAGGAGATTTGTCTGTCAAAATGTTAGCTAATTCTTTTATATGTGAAGTATTAATTCTATTTATCTTCAAATTATTTTCAAATACTGGAGGCATTCTTCTCTGTATTGGAATGAAACAAGTGCTTAATTTCAGGTTTTCATGTTATTCTTGCTCAGATACGAAGCCAAAAATGAGTAATTAAATTCCCATTTAAACCCCATTTCCCTAAATACACCCATTCTCTTCCCACACACAGCCTCTATGCTAGCCATGTGTTCTCTCACATAAGGCCCACAGCCTACAGGGACAGGTATAGGACACAACCTTCCTGCAGATGGCCTATAACCACATTATTATTATTCCACCTCTTACCAGAGAACACTAATGCATGTGTTAGTGTGCAGGAGACCAAAGGTACTCAAAAGACTTATTTGTCCTCAGCAAGGGAAGAATTGTCCCTGAAGCAAGGGATGGAGTGTATGGGAACTGCTGAGTCACGGCCTGAACCTCTGATTAATCACCTGAGGTGAGCCTTGAGTCAGCCAGAGGAACACAGGTGAAGGCAATTCTCCTGTGCTGCCGGAAGGGGTGGAGCCAGGCTCCACCCCTCCTGGACCTATTTAAGAGCTGGCTACCAGAGGGGAAGGATCTCTTCTGGAGATCCCCTCTTCTGGTATCTTCTAGTGAGCTCAACCCAAGGGTAAGCTCTTCCACTTATTCTCTTTTTGTGATCATTGTCTGCTTTGCCTTACTCTCTTGATTATATTGCAATTATAACATCTTGATATCTATTGATTATACACAATTATATTGTGATTATAACATCTTGGTTATACAGTGGAGTGAAAAGCTTACTGCCACCTAAGGACAAGACTTTGCTCTCCTCACTTGACTTCCCAGTTACAGCCTCCATGAGTCTGGAACTACCACATCTATATTTCTAGCAAAAAGAAAGCAAAGGGTTAAACATGGAGTGATATGAGGGAAACATAGAAATGGAGGTGATTTGATTAATCCATATATTCAGGTCCAAAGGCAGTACTAGCAGTCTGGCAGCATGTTTCTGTGCTGACCTGCCTCTTGGTCCTTCAGTGCCTCCAGTATCCCAGCAGTGTGCCCTTGTGGCCAAAAAGGCCAATGGCTTACTGGGGTGCATTAAAAAGAGCGTGGCCAGCAGGTCAAAGGAGGTGATCCTCCCCCTCTACTCTGCCCTGGTAAGACCTCATCTGGAGTACTGCGTCCAGTTCTGGGCTCCCCAGTACAAAAAAGACAGGGATCTCTTGGAAAGAGTCCAGTGGAGGGCCACGAAGATGGTGAAGGGCCTGGAGCATCTCCCCTATGAAGAAAGGCTGAGTGAACTGGGTCTGTTCAGCCTTGAGAAAAGGAGACTGAGAGGGGACCTGATCCAGGTCTATAAATATCTAAGGTGTGGGGGGCAGAATGGCGAGGCCGGACTCTTTTCAGTGGTGAGTGGAGACAGGACAAGGGGAAACGGCCAGAAACTGCAGCATAGGAAGTTCCGCACAAACATGCGCAAGAACTTCTTTACAGTGAGGGTGACGGAGCACTGGAACAGGCTGCCCAGGGAGGTGGTGGAGTCTCCTTCTCTGGAGATGTTCAAGACCTGCCTGGATGCCTACCTGTGCTACCTGGTGTAGGGAACCTGCTTTGGCAGGGGGGTTGGACTCGATGATCTCTGGAGGTCCCTTCCAACCCCTACAATTCTGTGATTCTGTGATCCACTGCCACACTCTCTTACCAAGGGCTTCTCCCTGTGAGCCAAAGAAAGGGAACTGCAACATTTCTTACTGCCAAACCCATGACTCCTCTTGAACAAACTGAATGCAACCATCACTTGTTTTCATTATGCCTAGAGGAAGAGAAGTTTTGGATAAAATAGTCACCACCAGCCAGCTCTAACCCCTGCTGAAATATCAGAGGATGTGACTTCAATGCTTTGAGGTATTCAGTACCCCAGATCCTAAAGACGCACTTAAGGGACTGTAAAATGCAGGCAAAACTTCGGCAAGGGGCACAGACACAGACTCTTGTGCCCATACCAAAACATAAGAATCAGTGAACTCCAGCATCCTTCTCTCTCAAGGCTCCAGCAAAGGCCTCCTTGGGACAAAGGATGGACATCTGAAGAGCAACTCGCACTTCAGAAATAGTTTTCTAAACTACTTGGAGGAGAAAGTCTCCATCAGCAGGAAGGCATTTCCAGCCTTGTGCCACTTCTGCTTTTTCCAACAGGCAGCCTGCCTTGTGGCACACTGAGCACCATGGTTGTGAATCCATGCTTTCAAGCACTGGGGAGGAACATAACTCACAGTCCCTGTCATGATCCTGTGACTAGTGATATCCAAAAAGTGAACACAACTTTTTAACAATCAACAGTTTATTGCTACCTGCAGCAGCACACTCCATGAAGTGCAACAGTCTGAGAGTTTTTCTTGCTTTGTCTTTTCTTATTCATACTCAAAGAGCACAGTCATGAGCAAAACCTGCCACGTCTAACCTTACATTCCCACCCAAGCTAATCCTGGAAGAGTCTATGGAGGTCTGATCAACATCTTTCTGGGTTTTCATCGTGTTTCCCAAAGCCTGTTGGATATCACTACTAAGAATACTCAGAAGGGAAGTAAATCCTTTAGAAAACTTTGATTTTAGTAATCTGCTCAGTGAGAGGCAACACCACCCCTAATTAGAAGTGGGGAGGGAAACAGCTTTGCCTAGAGCTTGTGCTAAGTGATAAAGGAGCTTCCTACTCAGCCAAAGAAGAGACTTGGAGCCTGAGCTCTGCCATCTGGGCCATACTCACTTCACAGCCATCCCATGCCACCCTGCAGCCTTGTCCTGTCCTTTTTAATCTTTGCTAGTGCTATCTTCAAGAGTAGCGAGTAGCTTTCCAGTATCAGCCATAAGGAACAGTCATGAATACTGCCTCATTCTGGCCATCAAAAAGCAATCATCTGCTAAAGACTTTTCATTTATTCCCTATGGTGCCAGGTTCAGATTTGTGAAAACAAGAAAACTTGCTAATATGTTTTCAGATTAAATTGACCTTTTCTTCTCTTAATAAAGGTGCCTAAAAATAATAAGAGTTCAGTTCCAGGTTGAATTAAAATTGTAGAGACAATGAGGACATATTCTTGCAGAGAATATAAAGACATGCTGGATGACTGGGAATAGTAGATGAGCAAAGGGTAACACAAAGACATCTGAGCACTTGTAGGACTTCATGTTTCTATGGAATGATTCAGCCCTACCCAACAAGCTTTCCCCCTGGACTTTCATTTTTTCCTTCACCTGTGCTCCAGATCAAAGGAGCAGCAGTGAGGGGCTGATGCCCCTTCTCAGGAACCGTAGGTCGGGAGGGGATTAACACAGAGCCACTTTGTTTTGCCCTCTGCTTCATCTCCACTTGTGTGTATTTTCAGAGAGAAGTGGCTGGTGGGGCAGCTGAGTCCTTCATCTTGCACACTTTCTGCCAGCAGAATCCCCTCTGAGAGGGGAATTTGCTGCTGCCAGTCTGCAGCCAAAATTGCATGGTATCCATTGATACTCATTTGCCCAGAAAAGTTCACTTCAAAGGCAACAGCTGCTCTTCAAAGAGGCAACAAATTGCAGTGAAGTGGAGAATCAATGCCTTCTCCAGACTTGGCCAGAGCTCCTGCAAGGCATCAGAGGAGCCTGGGCCCAGACTGCACGGTAAAAACCCAAAGTTGAAGAAAGGTGGAGGAAGCAGGTTGTTTATACATTTTCTTAAACAGAACACACACACACACACAACTTTTACACTTTCTTCAAAAAGCAATATGTTATTTCTAATCCATTTCTGTGGGTTTTTTTTAATTTTTTTTTTTTTTTTTTTTTTTTTTTTAGAAGATTAAAGATGAGACATTATCTACTTTTCCTGAGATCACACAGAAAATACCAATGGTCGTCTGTCAGTTCTGAGCATCCCTGTAAAATTATAGGTATTCAGGCTCTTGAGAGGTAATACTAAAAAAGTGAAAACTGATTTTTGCCCATCATCTAAGCCTATGAAGTATGCAATTCTTTGAGGCTCATGTAAAAAGAAGGTAAAAAACTATACTCAGATTTTTCAGCCTCATCCAGGTGTCCTCACTTCCTTTTAGTCTTTTAAGATCGCTGCCCTATGTTACCATCATGTATTACTAAAAGGCCATGTGACACAAAAGAAGTCTCCAGACAGAGAGACATTCAGGCAGCCTGGAAAAAACTCCACCATCCTGTGTTCTATTTTACACAACTGCAAAAGGGTTTGTCGTATGTGAGAAATCTTCACATTTATCAACTCAAAACACACAAAAAAACCCTCAATTTACATTTCATGTTTTTCATAACTTGCTTGGCCTGCTTTTGTTCACTGTCAAAAAAAAAACCCATATATTTGCATTTAATCAAAGACTTCAAGTTCCTATTATCCCACTGTTTCTCTCCCTGCAGTCTCTTCCCCTTTCTTACATCTAGGAGAGTGGCTGCGCTTAGGACCCAAACTCTGCAAATAAAGTTCTAAGGAAGAGCTTTATCACCAGGGATTCACAGATTTGGTTCTGGGTGCTTTGACTAGGCTCTCAATGGGGAAAAAGGCCATTGTGTTGCACAGCACTTTCCCTGAGAGCATCGCACCACCCTCAGCACTGAGATTGCACCTGAGAAGGCCTAAAAGACAAGGAACTTCTGAAACATGAGAGTTTGACATCTTACCAAACGAAATGCTGATCTGTCTATTAGTTTTATCCTCCACAGTCTCTCCACAACTACCAAATGCTGTCTCACCAAACACTTCATTTTTTTCTAAAAGGATACGTGGAGTCTACAGAAATGGGAACTCAGCACACTGGACTGTTTAGCACATGAAGAGAAAGCACAAAACACGCAAGGTGAGTATTCACAATACTTGTTCTAGGCTTCACACAAAACCCATGCAGGAGGACATCCAAGAACAGGGGGAAAAAAGAAAGCAAACCAGCTCAGAAGAACATGCTCCTAGTTGAAGTAGGCTGCTGTGATGGCAGTACTGGTTGTCTGTTGAATTGTAGCAGTTAGCTCTTTTACATGCCTGGTTTGCACCTCAGTAAAGCTTCCACGAGCACATCTCATCTTTTGCCACTCTGAAGTAATATGGAACTCATAATGCAGCATGAAACTGCAGCTTCATATCAAAGAAAATTTCTCCAGATGGCACTTCTCTGCTTCATGTTAATTACCCCCCAGTGCTTTCTGTACCAGATATGCTCCATTTACTAGAAAAATGTTTCTCTTTCCTAGTCCAGCTAGGTTTGCAATACCACCCACCTCACCACAGAATCTGAGCAGGTTCCAGAACTGTATTAAGCAACACGCCTAACATCTGTCACATGTGGTTTTTCTCTCTCTCTCTTTCTCTCATCCTCCTGCCCAGTGAAGGTCTATGAGTTCAGTAGCTTGTTTCACTTGGCAAAGGATAGTTTTATTTTTAAAGGTGCTTATGGATGTTCTTTAGAGAAGTCAGCACCAGGAAGCATATCCTAAACAGAGAGGAGAAGGAAATATGCCTTACATTCTCCTTGGAGGGAATTTCTGCTGTGTGGTCTTGCACCAGTCCTTCAGAAGCCCTCTGTCTCCTGGAAAACAAGCTTACAAATTCACCTGGATCTGAAGATCAGTTCTGAATATGATCTATGATCTTCAGAAGGGAACTCAGATTATTATTTTCTTTTGTAGCCAGAAGGTGCTTAACATTGTGCGCCCAGAATATAAATATAAAAACCATGAGCCTCGATGCAGTTCTCCTGCTCCAAGCCACTGAGATCACAAACAGAAGGCAGATGTTCATCAGAAGAAGCACTGATTCCTTAAATCCCATTAAACCACCTGTACGTGATCAAACAGTATAGCCGTCTGGGACACACTTGCTAATTGCTGAGTATGAATGAGGAGTATACTATCTGCTCCATAGCCACCCAAAAAAAAAATGGACCCAGAATATTTGTGCTGAACAAATTAGCTGCAGCAGAATTGCCAGGTCATGGTCTGATGACTGAGCACCAAGTGAGAAGGCCTGGCTAACCCAGGGAACTCAGGAGTAAGCAATGCACCTGAGTGACTGGAAGGGATGAAGTCTGGATCCACCCCTCCTCACCCTCATTTAAGAGCCAACAGCCAAGGGAGTGGTATCTCTTTGGACAGTGACTGCATTCCTCTCAAGTTGTCACTTGTTTTTGCAATGGGTGAGCCAATTTTTCTTCTTTGTTACCTGCTGTTGTTTCATGGCGCTCGTCTCTCATTAGAACCGTCATAATCTTCTTCCGCCATATGTTAGCTAATTGGTATGATTGGTATGGTTGACCTTAGATTAGAGCCACACTTTAGAGTGTAAGGTAAGACATGACGTATTGGTACCAAGAGATGTTGCTTAACAAATAAAGAGGTACAAATACAGATAAGAAGAGGTAGCCAGAAGGGCACTAAGTAGCAGGAGCAGGAAGCTTGAGGGAGCAAGTTTTACCTTGGCTTTTAAATGAGCATGGCAGAGGGCTTAACTATCTGCTTGTAGCTTTCCACCTCCTAGGATTTCAACTTATTTTTCAAGCTTCTTTTCTCATTGGAACCTCAAAGATTTATACAGAGAAAGGAAGGAACAAAGAAGGGAAGGGGAGAAAAAAAAAAGCCAACACAGCATTTTAAATACTCAACTTAGAAGGAGCCCCACGTTCTAGTTACTGGCCAAAAGAATTCCAGAGAATAAACAGTGAATTTTTCACTCTTTTTCATATGATGCAACAGCTCAGAAGGACCCAGGTAAGCCAATAACTCATCACTCAGGACACTCCAGAGAGAAAACAAACTTTGGTCCCTCGGGGAAAGCAATAGATGTCTTCAAAACAGTGATGCCCTAACCATGCAGTCATTGGCAAAAGGGAAACAGTAAAGGAGAGTGTAAGAGAAGGACGTGAAAACTGGTGATGGAGCAACTTTTTCGAGTGAGTTTTGAAAGAAAGTGCTTTTGCTGTGGAGGTCTCTCAGCATGCTGAGAGAATCTACTACTCCAAGCTGCCCAGGGATGCTAAGCAGGTTTTCTGCCTTTTCACCCTACACACTACATTACTTTCCTACAAAAATACTGCAACATGGTAGATGTCTGTGATATCTCCATGAAGAAGGCCCCTTGACAGACAATCACAAAACTATAGGCCATCAGCACTACTCTACCCTCTGTTTTCCCTAACTACACAGCTTGCAGGTCATTTGTGGAGCAGACTTAGCTGGCCAGAAGTGTGAGATGAAATTTGGAAGGTAGAGCCTGGGCTGTGCTGTTGGAGATTGCGTGACACCATCTTGCAAGCCTCCTTGCTGTAAGATAGATGGCAGTTTCCCTTCACAAGGCTATTAGGTTTTGCTTTGATGCAAAGCCAGAAGAAGACAGTACCAGCTTCCAGGCAGCAATTTTGTGGCAGTGCTGCTAAACTGCTCCCTCTCCCACCTACTGTGCTGTTAAGAGCTGTTGGTGCAGTTCTGTAATGAACTAGACCAGAAATCTTTCCAGCTGAAAAGGAAAAAAAAAAAAAACAACAAAGCATCAAAGCAGAGAAAGTGGGAAATCTCTGCCAGCTCCATTCCCTGATCCAGTTCCTCATGTAACTTTCCTGGCAGGATGACATGAGTGGGCTGGATGAGGAAGGAAAGGGATGCCTAAGTCCATGTGTAGGCTGTACCAGCTGTGAAACTACTGCCTACATTGCATTAGGTGAAACTGGAAGGTCAGGATTTCAAGGCCTTCCACTCCCAGACTGCTATGACTTGCCCAGCTCCACCTGCTTGCAAACACCAAGCCCTCTTTTGCAGTACTTATGCTCAGATACAGGTGGCTTTGCTGGAAGAAGAAAGAAAAAAAGAAAAAAAAAACAAAAAACATTGAATTCAACCTAGTTATTCCTCAAGCCAAGAAGACAAGCATCCCCTAACTGCTAAGCCTAGGCATGGCCTCAGGTAGGAGCTGACCTCCATTCAATTGTCTGGCGGCAGGGGCAGGTTGCTAAATGCTGACCCAAGAGGGACAGCTGGCAAAGCCATCCTGCTGCCTGTTGGGAGAAAGGACAAAAAGGGAATAAAAGGCAACTGAAATCAGTGAAGCAGGTGAAAACAGCCCCGTGTCTTGTCCTGTGCTACCAACAAGCCTCTAACTCTCTCCCATGCTTCAATGCCCATGCTTCACCCTTTCCAAAAGAAATAAGCCAGTTTTCTTACTGCATTAAGCACTGTTACCAATAAGGTTGCTGGAGTCCTAAGTGACTCTCTACATGCTGTGCTTGTTTTGTTTTTTTTTTAAGTGGGAAAACACAAGAGGTTTGTTTTTCAGTTTTCCTTGAGAGTGATCCCTGAGGTCATTTTCAGAGTAGGTATGGCAAGAGCAAGCGAGAAACCCCTTGCAGCACGTCGGCTGCAGACAGACGCACTGACAGAGCCCGGCAGCGGCTCCTCGAGTGCAGCCAGTAGAGGTCTCTCCTCCCCTGAGCCTCCCTTCGCAAATAATAACCTGCCCATAGAGGTGAGTTCACATGTGTCTTCCCTTCTGAATCCGATCTCCAAGCAGAATGACATTAATAAAGAGGGAAGCTGGTGGCTCAAATAGGAACTCAAGAGGAAAGAAAAGAAGAGGAAAAAAAAATCATAAGAGAAAGATTGAAGTCTGCTACATTGCAAAGCCTAAAGCATCAACTCCAGGCTTCCCATCTGGCAGGAAAAATGCACAGCACATTCAGCCCTGGAGCTCTGGCTTCTTTCCACATGGATAGCCTCCTACGGAGCTCTTCCACCCTGCCCCAGCAGCAAGGTGTAGGGACCCTGCTTGGCACATCAAGTCCCCACATTCAGTCTGTGTGGAGTCAGTCCCAACAGCAAGCCCTTTTCAATTTGTAGTTTTGGCCTCCACATAAGGGCCTCTCTCACACTTACCTACTGTCTATACCACACAACCTTGGCTATAAGCCTTGGGACAGGCACCCATGCAGCAGTGACATTGTAGGGCTGGAAGTTGACCCTCTAACAAGTGGCAAAGTTTCCTGTTTATCACAGCACCCTGTAACAAGAGAGCTGGGAAAGGGGCAGCTCCCAACTTCGTTTCCACCTCCTGCCAGACAGCAGGATTTTTGCCTGCACTGCAAGGCACAGGCCTTTGCCTCTTGCTTTTGTTGCTCTGAGAGTCCAGGCAGGCACTCCGCCAAATCTGGGCTCTCCAACACATCTGGGACACCCGACGAAATCAGGGCACCCGACAAAATAGAGATCCTCACTGCATCTGGGCATCCTAACACATCTGAACTGCAGCTCCAGTGCCACCAGAGGATGACAGAGGAAGATGGGGGGGCAAAGCTCTGGGGCTCTTTCACTTTTCAGTGCTAATTTTGCATCATTGGTAACCTCCTTTAAGAGGATTTTTCTAACTGCTCCCTGTTGTATTTTGCTTCTTCAGGCAGTAGTAGAGGAAGAGTGGGTGGTCTGATGCTGATTTAGGCAGCTGTACTTTTTGTATTCAGCCAAAACAACATAGGAAAACATACATTTTCCCCACCTTTTAAGTAAACTAGTTGTGAGTTTTTATTTTCAATTAAAAAAAAAAAAAAAAAGTACTTTTTTTTTTCTTTTTGAAGAAATGCACACTGGATGGAGGAGGAAGCCCAGCTGGATGACACTGCGAGTGCCGTGCAGACACAGACTGGCCAGTTCGAAAATACCTCTCTTCAGCTCAGTAAGCATACCAGATGTTGGTGGGGAAAAATAATCAATACTTAAAGAAATAGAATAAGGAAGAGAATGTTTTCAAGGATTTACCAGCAAAATCAAACCAGAAAACATCTCATCTCAAGACTGGGCAAAACAGTATTATATACACAATATAATGGAATTACTGTATTGTAAACCTGACAAGGCATTTTGTTTTTGTCATTCTACTGTAAATATTTTCATTGGATGCATATTAAAAAAAAAAAAAGATACAATCAAAAAAGTAACAAGAGAATAATAGATTACTTTTTAAATGCAGAAAAAGAAGTATTTTAAAATGAAAAGATGAAAACATCAAAACAAAAAGATGCTGAAGGTAAATGCGTTGGTGTTTCTGAAGGGGGATGTTTTCTTTTGAAAACTACAAAGTTCTTTTTCTCCAGGTTTTGTCATCTGGAGCTTCTCAGAAGCACGGATAAAGACGGGCATCTGAAGACTTCGTGTTGCCCCACACCCGACACCCTGTTCCCGCCGCGGAGGCGCGCAGATCGGACCGTCAGAAGGGGGGGAGGGGAGGGGGTGGTTGCGCGCGCGTGCGTGCGCGCTCCCGCGGGGCAGCCCGGCAGCCGCGCCTATTGCATCAGTCGGGCCGGGCCGGGCCGGGCTGGGCCCAGCACGCCGCGCCCCGTCCGCGCCTGCCTCCCCCTTGCTGTGCCGGGAGCGGCGCTGTTGGAACGGAGCAGCGGGGCAAGGTTGCCTCCAGCCGCCCGAAGAGGAAAGGCTGCGACGGGGCAGAGGCGGGGAGGAATAAAATGATATTTTAACATAATGATTAAAAAAAAAAAAAAAAAGTTGCTCCTCGGCCCGGCTCAGCCCTGCGTTACTCGCGCTACCTTAAATCCGCCCCCTCCCCCCCGCTCCGCCCGCTTCCTCCTGCGGAGGTTCCGCCGCCAAGCCCCTCCACAACAACAAGCCGGGCGGGGGGAGAGGGGCTGTCCCCTCCCCCGGTCCCGCCAAACGGGAAGGGCGAGGGGACTGGCAGAGAGCGGGGCGGAAAGCCCCATCACCTATCAAAAAAAAAAAAAAAAAAAAAAAAACCCTAAAAAAAAAGAAACTGAGGCGGCGGACTTGCTTGCAGCAGCTCCCCCGAGCACTTTGTTCGTCTTGGGGGGGAAAAAAAACTCGTTAGTCCCCGGGAAGCTCCGGCTCTGTGCGCTCTCCTCGGCCGGGGACAAAGCCGAGTGGCTGTCCCGTCCCTCCCCGCCTCAGCACAGCGTTTTCGGGAGGTTCCAACGCGAGGGCGAGCCCAAGCGCCACCGCGATCAACAGCCGGATCGAGTTGCAGAGCGGGGGGAACTCGGAGAAGACTCGCCCAGGGCTTCCCCCACCCCCCGCCCCTTTCCATCGCGCTGCGCTCATTTTCGCACGATGAAAATCCTCTCCTTCGCTGCGTTCCAGGGGAGGGGGGGAGGGGAGGAGGGGGTGCACCCGCACCTTGCGACCGCAAATGCCGGGCTCGCCCCGATCTTTGGCAGCCGGGGGAGTCCGCGGAGAGGGAGAAGGGCTGGGCCGGGGGCTGCCCTCAGCGGTGCTCGAGCGGCGGGGCCGGACGCCATCTTGGTTAGCGCCGAGGCGGCGGGAGAGGGTGGGACGCGGCGCTTGGTCGGCGCCAGGCCGCGGGCCGGCAGGCCCCGGGCCCAGACCTCGGATTTGGGCGCCTGGCGGCGCGGAAGCGGCCGTACTCTGGACTTGGCGGGGGGGAGGGGGGGGTAAGTTTTGGCTCTGGCCTACCCGGAACGAGGGGTTGATGGGGACCAAGAGCACGGTACCGGCCCACTGGGCTCGGGGTTGAGGTGTTTCCCTCGGGTCTACACCAAAACAACAGCGTCTCGAGCTGCTTCACCGTTACGTAAAATAGAAAAAAAACAAATGACCAATTGTGATGGGGGGACGTTCCACAACTTAGAACTGAAGAGGACACGTTCATCCCAACTCTCATCGAGAACTAGCACAGCACCGAGGGCTGCATCCCTCCACCTGTGCCAGGCCGACACACCAGGCAGCCCCCTGCGAGCTGCACACACACACTCAGGAAGGACATGGCTCTCACAGATGGCACTTCTCTTTATTGATTGCTCGCCGTGAAACAACATCGATCCGTATTTCTGCTTTTTTTTTTTTTCCCCAAACATTACAAAAAAATACGGAATTGGCTCAGTCTGCAATCCTTTAAGCACAGCCATATTATCAGGAAGGAAGGAAAAAAAAAAAAAAAAGAAAAAAAAACCTCTAAGAAGTCTACCAAATAGAGCATTTACAAATGCACAAAAACACGCCGCTTTGGCTTTATGGGGAAAAATACTGTTTTCTAGATTAAAAAAAAAATCTTTTAAACATAAATAAGTTAGTATAATTTCTCAGTGTCTTTACAGAGTTATGTACACAGGTACACTTCAAACTTTCTTTTTTTATTTTTACATACAGGTACACAGGCAATGTAGAAATACTGTTTAAAGATGTAGTATCCCCTTCCCTCACGTAAGGACGAAAGGATGTGGGCCAGGTCAGAAAACAGCAACACTGGAGATACCCTTCCAAAAATAAAAAATAATAAATCCAGCGATGTAGCAAATGGGGTGAATTTGTGAGAGTGCAGAGGCATTCCAATTTCATACAGGGATTTGAGGTGGGGGATCACCCCGCCTCCCACCCCTTCAGCCCAGCACAGAGAGGAGGGCTCTGATGGCGGCCTGCAGGCATCTGCTGTGAGCAGCACTACCACCGTAGTGCAAGGAAAAAATAAAAACACAGGGGACCCACTTAAAGGGACAATACATCTTTAAGGAATAAAAAGCCTACACTGCTTCTCTTCATTTCTTTGCTTGCTAGATGGCGAAAGCAAGTTTCGATCGGTCACCTTCTTCCTCTCCCCCCCTTCCCAAAACGTTTATGTGCTACATAAGGTAAAAACTATATACACAGGTAGTACAATGAAGCAAATAAGGAAACACCTAATTGCACAATGCTACATCCGATGCTTTTAGAGGCAGGTCTTTTAAGAGTGTCTAAATTTTTAGTGTTATTGTCTGCTTTTTTTTTGTTTTGCTGTCGTTGTTTTTCAGTGCTTGCACAGGGTCCCCATCCCACGGAGACCGACGATATGTATTCATCTCTACTACAACTTTATATCTTCCTGGCTTCACCGCCCCCCGATGAGCAAGGAAACGCGAGTCCTCCGCCCTGCAACGGGAAGAAGACAGGGAGAAGACATTAGAGAAGCTGAAAGCGACGCACTCCCTTCCCCGGGCGCGACCGGTCCGAGCCGACGCCGCTCCCCGCGGCGGGCAGGCCCACCCCGGGCAGGGCCCTGCGGCGTCCCGGCCCCGCGGCGCTCTTAGCCCGGCCGCTCCCGTCGGGGCTGCGCCGCCCCAGGGCCGTCGGCCGCCTCCGCTCGGAGCCCGCGAGGCCGGGCAGCCGCCGAGCCGCGGAGCTGCCCCCGCCCCAAAGGAGCGGGCGGTGGTGCGGCATTTGCATAGAGGCGAGGGCTGACGCGCTCCGCCGCGGCTCCCCCCAGCAGGAGTAATTTGTTGCAACTTCTGCTTTACAGCTTAATCTCTTCGGCACAATCGCGAACCGCGTTTGCGAACCTCCCCGCTAACCTCGGCCCCGAAACCGCCGGCGCGATGTACCACCTCCCTCCGCCCCAGCCCTCGCGCTGAAACAAAACAACAACAAGAACACCACACACGGCTGCCATTAACCCGCTCCCTTCCCTGGAAACTCAGTCAGCGCCTAAAACTAAACCACAACAACCGGGGAGGGGGTGAGAAAAAAATAAATCAATAAAAGAACGGAGAACCACCTCGCCTTACTCAGACCGAAAGGCTCCCGAACAGCCCGGCTTTTACGACCCTAGAGCTCTGCTAGGCTGCAGCTCCCTGCCAAGGTGGGACAGTGGCAATAGCGCCGAGGTGGGGCAGCCCTCCCGGACCCCCGCCCCGCGTCGAGCCCCGTCCCTCGGCCGGCACGGCCCCAGGAGCTCGGGGAGAAGAGCGGGGCCACCCGGTCACTGCGGCCCCAGCAGCCGGCCCCCAGCAGGAGACCCTCGCGGCTTCCCCCACGGCATCCTAACGCCCAGAGCCCGAAGGGAACCTACTTAGGGAGTTTACGTTTGATGTCGTCTCGGGCTCGATTTCTTGGGTGTTTGCTCCACTGAACTGGCACTGGGGGAGTCTTCTGAAACCTCCTCTTCTGTTGTGTTGGCTCTTTTATTTTGAGGAGAGGAATCTAGGAGGGGAAAATTAAAAACAGGGGGGGAGGGGGGAGAACACTGGTTTAAAATATTGTCCCGCAAGGTGCTCGCTCGGCACCCGGGGGCGGGAGGAGCGACGGGGCCGGGGCTTATTCCCGCACATCCCCGCATCCCTACGTCAGCTACCGGGCTACGCGAAGGTGGGCACGGGCAGGCTTCTCTCTCGGCAAGAGATGCGCGTTTTAGTTTCGCCCCAAGTCCGGTGATGGAGCCTCCCCTCCTCTCCTCCGAGAGGGGTGCAGAGGGACGCGAGGCTCTCACCCCCGGCCCCCACCGACCGCGGAGCTCCCGGTGCTGCGGACGGCACCGGGGCCGTTCGGACGGGAGGAGGCGGGTGCCGGGCCCGGCGCGCGGCGCTGCCCGAGGGGTTACGTTACCGTCGGCGGCGGGTCTTTTCCTCTGCCCAGCGCACTGCTCTGCAAAGTCCGTCTGACTGCCAGCAACATCAGTCTTTCGGCCTACACAGTGAGTGTCCTCTGAGATTCCCTGAGAAGCGGCGCAAATCGCGGTTTGGCAATTCCCGTTTACATCCAGGCTCTGACGGCCGACGGACCTGCAAACGGCTTTGGGTAGCCTCGGCGGTCTGAAGTAGAAATCGGGCGAGCTCCCCTTCTCCACGGCTTGCCACTCGTACCTGCCTTCCAGCGGCTTGTGGTTCTGGAAATCGAAATTCCACTTCCTCTGGCATGCCTCTTCCATTTCCTTGCGGTGCTTCTTCAAGTCCCTGTTTAACTCTTCGTGGTTTACCGGCCCGAAGAGGTTCCTGCAGGCCGACGGCTTCGGGTACTCCGACTGCCGCGCCTCCATGCGCTCCAGGGTAGGGCTCCCATTAGAAATGCGGACGTTTGACATCTCCCCCTCCCTTTCTGCCGTCACCGATGGCGGTGGGTTTTCTCGCGGCTCTCCCCGCTCTTCCTCTCCGCTTCTTACCCGCGGCCGCTCGCAGGTTCCCCTCCGCGGTCTCTCTCCGTACGGCCCCCTCTCTGCGGCCCCGCCTCGGCCCGCGGAGGAGAGGCGGCAGCGCGCAATTGCATAAGCGCCGGGCCGGCCGAACCCCGACAGCCGCCGCCGGGCAGCCCGGGCGGCTCCGGAGGGGAGCAGCCGAGCGGGGAGCGGCGCTGCCCTCCGCGGCCCCGGGGGCGCCCTCGCGCTGCTGTCCGCACGGCCCCACCGCTGCCCGCACGGCCCCGCCGCTCTCCCCACGGCCACGTCGTACGGGCGGAGAGGGAAAAAAAACAAGCCGAGACGAGCCCTTTTCTCAGTTCCCAATATGGCGATTGAAGGGAGGTTGACGAAGGAGAAAATGATTGACAGGACGAGTCTATTTAAACAGCGGAGCCGAGCCATTGGTTACGGCGGACGGCACCGCCCCGTCGGCACGGCCATACCTCGCAGCCGCCGCCGGCTCTAAAGGTGGCCCTGGCCGGCGGCCGCCCCTTGGCGGGCGGAGAGAGCGTGGGGGGCACGGCGCTCTGCACCGCTCCGCTCCGCGCACGTGAACCCGCCTCCCGCTGCGGAGTCAAGTATGGTGAAAGTCGTGCTAAGTTGAGGGGGCTAGCTGCATTTTGACTCGTTATGGCCATCGCTCTGCTTTCACCGGGTCGGGAAGTCAGAGCGGGCCGGGAGCTGCAACCCAGCTGGGGCGAGGGAGTGGGTCGCTGCCCCGCAACCCCGTCGTGCTGCCCGCAGAGGGAAAAGGAGAGAATGAGGAGAGGCTCCTGCTGCCCTGCCGGCAGGGAGGGCCCAGGTGTGGAAGTAGCTATAAGAATTCTCAGCAGGGACCTGTGTTCTGAGTTAGTAGGGGAAAGAAAATAAAAGCCTTCAAGTTTGTGCAGTTTGTGTGTTTTGCAGATTAGTTGAGTCAGGAGTCATGGACAGGGTTTTCTGAGCCATTCCTCTGATTCCTACAGCAGGTCCGCTGGAGTTAAGAGCAGTCCAGTGTTCTCCTCCTGGCCCTCCTTGTTCCCACTCCTTTCTACAGCCAGCATCCCTTGCTCAGGACAGCCCCACAGGACATAAGGTCTGTTTTCAGATCCTGGAGGTCTGGGACTTCCCCAGGGCCCAGGTCACCTGGGGGCTACATACCAAAGTGGCTGGCCTGGCACCCTCTGCAAAGTGCAACTGGTCCCAAATCTTGTGGCCTTGAAGATAGGGAGCTTTTGCCATGTCTGTACTCACACATGTTTTGCTTCAGGCCTTGCAGTTGTGACGGGCCACCAAAACCTACCCTGCAGTTGCTGTTTTGGACTGGGGCGTCACCTGTGCAGGCATTGGAAAGGGAACAGAATCAGCATGCAGTGCTTATCCCCAGGGTACAATTGTCTGTGGGCCTCCTTCCCTGAGGCAGCAGCCCCCCACCTTGCTCAGCCTGCTCTCCTGGGTCAGCCTGGTCTTGTCAGCCCTGAATTCAAAAAGTGATGTGTGCAGCCAAAGAGAAAAATAAAAATGTTTGAAAAACACAAGGTTGAAATAAAATGTTAGCCCTGTTATTTTTGCTTCACAGAACTTTTACCACAAGTTGTTTTCCAGCTCCTCTCAGCAACCACAAGATCTACCAATTCACAGAGAATTCAAGCTGACATCCCCATGTCTGCATCTTAGGTGTTTGTTGTTGGGTTTCTTTGTTTTGTTTTGTTTTTTGAAGTAGTAACTCTGTGGGGAAAAAAGGAAAAAACACAAAACTGTGCGAGCTGGCAAAGTGGGACTTGTTCATCTGCTTCATTTGAGGACTTCGTTTTCTCTTCCCCAGGCTTTCCTGTCTTTAACTTAGCTATCATTAAGGTAGTGCCATTTCAGAATTCTCCACTTTTCATGTGAGGTGTGGGACACTTGGGTTGTTTTCTTAGCTGTGCACAACTGGGTACACAGCAGGAAAGCAGTCTGTTGAGCAGCTCCCCCATAACCTGCTGAAACCATCTGAGATAGGGAATTCCTACTGTTCTGCCTTGCTGGGAACCACTGCCTGATTCCTGTAACCAGAATCCTTGATGGCAGGATTATGACACAGTGCAAAACCATGCCAATAATAATAAATTATGATGATTGGTAATAATAGGAAGCAAACACTGGAAAATACAGCGTAGCCTGACGGATAAACACCCGCAGACATGATGGCAGCTGAAAAGAGCACTGATTTATCTCCCTGTAGCGCTTGGAAAAGAAAAAGAAGAAAAAAAAAAAAAAAAAGAAAAAGAAAAAAAAGTTCCTCTCGGGCAAAAACCTTTCTGCTTTGGTCGCTTCGTGCTGCCCCCGGGATCAGCAGTTTCAGCGTGCCAACCCTCCCCAACCCCGCCCCCGTCATTGTCAAACCACCTTAAATCGCTGCGGCCGCGAAGGAGAAAGGCTGTGTCTGCAGCGACCTTGCCATGATCTAAAGTGTTTTGTTTACAGTCAGCTCTCCCCCTCCCCCCCCCGCCCCGGGGGCCGGGGGAAGGGGGGGGGGGGCGGGGGGGCCGCCCCGTGGAAGCAGGGAAGCGGGGAAAAAAAAAAAAAAAACTACTACTGGATCCTGGAGGAGAAATGTGGCAAGACCAGAGCGCCATCGCCTTGCAAAAAGCAGACACGGCAGCCGGGCGGAGAGAAGGGTTTGTGGGGAGCTCCTCCCCAGCGCTTAATGCAGTTGGCATGTGGAGCGGCGAGACTGTCTGAGCCGTAAACACAGAGGGTGGGGGTTACCCGGGCTATTCAGCATACAGTTGGGAACAAGGTTTTCAGCGTTCCCTTATAAATCGAGAATAATACCTGGGCTGCTCAACGGCGTGCATCCTCCTGCGCTGAGGATGAAGAAGGCAGGGCCATGGCATAACCCATGGAAAGCCAGAAGCTCTCACCTCCCTCAGCTCTCCCTGCGCCGATGCTGTTTCCCTAACAACCCCCGTTTTTCCTAGCACACCCATAAATTCTCGGGAGGTTTGGGGTTGGAGGCGCAGGCCCTAAGAACCGAGCCGGAGCCTTCGAGGCGGCTCCCCTCCTCCGCAGCGCCCCGAGAGGCCGTGGCCAAGCCGAGCCGAAGCCTTTGCGAGGCCTGTGTCAACTCTAGAGGGAGCCTAAGGACAGGGATCGGGCCGGCGTGCCCAGCCTGACGTACATACAGGGCGAGGGAACTGAGCTGCTCCCGAGGCAGGTGAGGCTGGCAGCGTCCTGAAGGCAGCAACGACTTCCATTTTCTGGGGGCAAGGAAGAGAATGTCCGCGTACACTCTTGTGTTTAGCTGTCCCAGCAAGCAATACTGTCGTGGAGAGGAAGTTTAAATCAATAGAACAGTTTCGTTCTGTACACTAGCCTAATTTCTCCAAACAAAACACACCATATAAACAAAATTTGCAAACTGGTGTAGCTCCATATATACGTCACCTATTGCTTATCACTTTGCTCAAACAGCAAATTGCTCACAGGAGAATCTTAACTGGAGGCTTCTCATGGCAGCTGAAGAGTCTCCTAGCTTCAATTTCTTCTTTTGCCCTTCTTTTCCCCTCCCCTTTTCCCTTCCCTTCCCTTCCCTCCCCTTCTTTTCCTCCTCTGCTAGCCATCCCAATCATATAAAATACTCTGAGGTAATAATTGGGCAAAGCCCTCCAGACTCATGTTGAAACTAAAGAAATATTATTTCCACGGAAGCTGTACCTCAGGCTGGCCAACAGCAGCTCATACTCTGGGGACCTCATCCTGGTGAGGGGCAGCGCCCCTGCACCCGCACTACAGAGAGGCAGCAGCACTCTCAGAGGTGCTTGGAACATTACCTGCTTCATGTCTGTAAAGTGCTCTGAGGGTGGAAAGTGCTCAGCAAGAGCTAAGTAGTAATAATAACGATGGACTATTATTTGTTACTATGAGGTCCAACAGTTTTCCAGTTACTTGCTCAGCAACCTATGCCTTTAAGAAAGTTTCTCAACAGATGAATTATATTCAGAGGAAATGAGTTGTTCTGTTTTTCTACAAAGCCTGAAGTGAACCTTTCTGGGAAGGGGATGATATTTTGTAGCAATGTTTTCTCAAATACAATTCTTCAGGTTCCCAAGTGATGACACATTGTACAGCAACTCTCCTGGCACACCAAGTTCATCTATGAGAGGGGACACTGGCCCCATTTTTTAAAGCCATCCGTTAAATAAAAACACCCTATGTCATATGTTATGTTCCTCCAAAATGTTTAAAGTTTTTTGTGTATGAAATCATATGGTGCCGGGATTCTTTTTTTTTTTTTTTTTTTTTTTTTTTCCAGAATACAGCACTAACCTCCAGCTCAGTTACTGAACATTGTTGGAAGAGCTTGCTATTTTTTCTTAGCGTGTGTTTTGTTTTCACTTGGTGTGATCCCAACTTTATGCAATAGGCTTTTTTAGAAATACAGAACTATGTAAATGTGATGCTTACAACTGACCACAAAGAGGCCACTCACACACACACACGCACACATACACACACAAAGTAACAATTTTTAGGCATTCTAGGTGTCACTTACATGAGATTCTAGCCCAACATCCCCCTCCTCCTCCCATGGACTATCAACTGCCCTACGATCAAGAGATCTACAAACATCTTCTTAATACAAACAGAGGAACTGGTCTGAGTACTTTCTAAATCCTCTAAGGGAGTTGACCCATCTCAAGTCACTGATCATAATCAGGACTTTGGATTTGTGTTCTGATTCTGACTCCCATGGGTCAGGTCCTCCCACATATATATTTCTCCTTTCCTGCTTTTTCTGTTGCTTAGAGTTTAAGCTGCTGGAGATGCTCTGTTCCTGGTACAGGAGGACTTCAATCTCAGTCAAGGTCTCTAGATGCTAAGGTAAT
The DNA here is from genome assembly GCF_019238085.1 of Lagopus leucura. Taxonomy (NCBI): domain Eukaryota; kingdom Metazoa; phylum Chordata; class Aves; order Galliformes; family Phasianidae; genus Lagopus; species Lagopus leucura. The sequence continues at coordinate 34,032,507 of NW_024962335.1, read as the reverse complement.
TAGAAATATAAAAGTGCTGATTACATTTCAAGCTTATCACATATTGTTGGTGTTAGTAATCCCTAGCAAGTGAATTGTACAGCTCCAACGTGGAAAAGCCATTAATGTATAACAGCACAATTTTATCACAGAGAAAGACAGTAAGTGGATCCTGCAAGACTGGCAACAAGAAAATTTGTGTAAGGCAGGTGGTAAGCACTTCAAGATAAAAGGAAAAGGACCTTGTCATACCAGATACCCCACACTGGAACCACAGTTTTGGGGAAAAAATCATTTCCTTTATGATGACTCTCTCATAAGCAACCCGCACAACAGATTCAAAAAAATTCCTTCTCTTCTCCCAGCCCTCTAGGAGTTAAGTATGTCTCATTGCAGAGGCCTAACCTGCTGTGGTTTTTGACTTGATAGCTGTCTTGTTACTTCCTTTGTTCTGACTGCCAGCAGCTAAATTGGGACTTCTGCTCAAAGACAAGTACCTAAAGGCACCATTATGAAAGGTTTGTCACCTTGTTATCTCTAGTTTTCAGAGCAGCTTCTGCTCAGGACGAAGTCAGCATTGCCAATAATGTATTGCATGTAGTATATATACATAATACCTTTACCGAATGTCAGAGATGAAGCATAGCTGTTACTGTGAGAGGCCAACCTGAAGAACGGTCCTTTCACTCTGGACATTGACAGTTCAGGTACCCAGACTGACCACCTGCTCTTTGTGTGGTGCTCTGAGAAGAGCAAGAAACTTGAACTGTTTCTCTTCAGTGTGGGGGATGATGCACAGGATCCATGTGCCAGTACTCCTCAAAAAGAGCAGCCTAGCTCAAATCATATCATGAGGCTTCCACTTACTTTCTGTGCTTGAGCTTTGTAAAGAATCCCATATTCCATCTCTTTGCCACCGCTGCAAGAACTGTAAATAAACAGATTTTGTTTCATGCTCCTACTCACAAACACACCTTGCTTTAGAGGAGGTGACATTCACCGAGAATTTTTTCACCTATTGTATGAAGCTTCACCTTTTAGTTGCCATGAAAACTATGTGTTTCCATGCCATGCTACAGCTCTTTAGAACTTATTTTCATCACACACGCACAGGATTTCCAAATCGTATTGAAATAAATCGGAGCTGCATGTGTTTTCCATCAAATCAGGCCCTGAGCATATACACAACTGACATTCTCTTCCTAAAGGCTCTAATAAAGGAGAATAGAAAGGCATTATTCAATATATATATATTTTTCTTTCGCTGTTGCTCCTCACCCCAAGTCTGCAACAGATAGGTGGGAAATCACAGAAACAGCAAAAGCCCTGGTTTCACTCAGTACCTGCTCCTCAGATCTCCATACTAACGTCCTAAACAAAGTTATCCCCTTTGTGGTGGTCTCTAGTTCTTGAAAGCTATGCGTAACCTCGTGTAATTTCTTTGCCCTTCTCACCCCCCTTGCTCCTCCCCCCCAAAAATACATATATATATGTATATATATATATATATATATATACACATGTTATTTGTTTATTTACTGAGAGAGATTATCTCTGTCTTTCTCACATATATACACAAGCTCTCACATGTCTTTGTGGATGTTTGAACATATCTTTAAGCCGTGGGCACCCCAGTGTTTCAGAATAGCCATAAGAACCTGTAAGCCTCCAAAGCTCCTCAGGCTAGTAGGAGCCCTTTCAAGTTCCTTGCAAGTTCCTTGCAAGCCTCTTGAAAGTCTTTAGATCATTAGTGCTTGCTAGACCTTTCCATCAGGTCTCTTTATTTTCTGCTGTGGTTGACCTGCTCAGCCCAAGTTAGAAACAGAAAGTCCAACTCTTAACAATCAACAATTCGAAGAGGCTAGTCAGCCACCCACCAGGACAAATAAAGCCCGCTGAGAACTCAGGGCCAACTTCTCAAAGGCATTCAGGTGTCTAAAACACCTTTGAAATGCCTAATGGTCCAGAAGATGATTGGCAGTAAGCCATCTTGGGGTGCCTAGTTGAGCCTAGGCTGTAATGACTACACAGTTCTGAGGTGCGTGGTTGCTTCGGGGTTTTAAAAGTCATGAGGTTTTCAAAACAGTTCTGTTTAATGTCTTCTCCCTTTTGAAACTTCCTCCTTACACACAGGTATCAAGAACTCATCTTTCTAGAAATGAAAGTCTCAATAGAAGACTTTACAAAGCCAATTAACAGCTGAAATCCTATTCTGAAGAGTGACTCAAGCACTAGGACATGTGAACTTCATAATCATGCAGAATTCCAAACTCACATTCCCAATAACAATTTCAGCAAAACTGTGTAGCTACATCGTTATTTTTTTTTCTGCATGTGAAAAAGGTTTTGATTTAATTGAGTTGATTTTAGGTTGTATTAGCTCCTCTGTGAGTACTCTTAATGACATTTTACAATATCCATTTATTTCTCCTTATTAATAGTTTCTTACTTGAAACGGTGATCTAGTAGAATCTTCCAATAGAACAATAATATCTGCTCCAGCTTTCTTGTCTCTCTACAAATTATCGGTAGAAAAAGTTGATAATTCTAACAAACTGTTACTCTTTTGTACATTCAAAATTGGACATCTGTAGCTTGAGTCTTGGAGACTGCTTGCTTCTGCACAGCTATGCAGTTTTTGTTTTTAATTAATAAGTAATTTAATTATTTCCCCTCTTTAGCCTTTAACAACTGATAACAGCATATACTTCAGAAAGTCAAGCATGGTCCTTTCTTTTCCACAGGAGGTACTTAGCTCCAGGCCTGGAAAAGGGCCAGAGCACACAGGGACACTGTTCCACAGTAACATTTTGTACCTTATTAAAACAAAACAAAAAAAAACACCAAACCCAACAACAGCCAACTCTCACATGAATAAAATGCTTTTCTTCTCCTCCCTCTCTTAATACACAAATATTCATTTATTCATTATACTTTCTGTATAAACGCTGGCACACATGCATATTCACACTGCCTTCTGCTGAAACTTTCTAGTGAACAAATGATGTGCTAAGATGTCTTGTATTATTTTTATGAGTTTAGTTTGGCTTACATCAGCTACCACCAAAGCTTCCTCATCTCCAGGGCTCTGGGGGCAAGGGCTTTCTGGGTGATCAATCAGTGGTTTGGATTACTTCAGTTTAGGGGTGCTTCGCTAAGAAAATCTGTGGAAATTCATCACTTTTACGGTGTCTCATATCAGGCATCTTAGACCAAGAGGCTGCCGAGTCACTCTGGAAAATAGTGGCCTGGAAGACTGCAACAATCTACGCAAATATACCACAATCCAATTAAACCAGCAGACTACACAATTATTTGCAGACTTTCACAACCCATGGCAGCAAACAGATACAGACCATATTGCACAAGAGTTGTCACAAGCAAGCATGTCCCACAGCCTGGCAGATATCTCCTGGGGCATGGTGCAGGCATGCTGGAGAGTGGGGAGGGGCACACTGCAAGCTGCTGGGCCTGCAGGCCACGAAGGCCCAGTTGCCTACCACTCCTCGCAACTTCGTACACAACCCAACTTCACTACAGTGGCAGAACCACAGATGGGCAGAGAGATTAGCAGGAACCTCTGCATCCATCTAGTCCAAATCCTTGTCAAGCAGAGCCACCCAGGACACATCACAAGGCCAATTTAAGAGGCTGCCACCTTTTGTTATCTTGCACCGCTCACTCCCAATTCAGCCCAAAAAGATGCTTTTACAGCTGTGCTGCAAACACTTGCACTTTCACATCTGAGGAGGAGGAAAATAGATGGCAAAATGTGATCTTTTCTAAAGAAAGAATGGTCATTCTAAGCTCAAGCATAGTCCAAGGACTGTATCTCTGACCTGTCTCAGCATAGAGCTGCACTAATATTTGTGATAGAGCAGTGAAGTACGTATTTGGAGAACAGTGAAGAGAACACGTCTATGCAACCTCTGATCTGGGAGCCAAGCAGTTTTCACTAGCAAAGATGCCACTGCACTCTGCAATGTGGGCAGATGTGAGGAGGAGATTCTCTGAAGCTTAGACTGAGCACAGATCCCACTAGGCAGTTTATAGGAAATACTGAGATGAAAAGCACTGGCCTGAGGTCTGTTGCCCTGAAGGCCTCTGGCAGCCATCAGCCATGGTGAGCATGAAGCTCCATGCAGGCCACAAAACCCACTGGACGAGACAAGGGAGGTGAAATTTCATCAACACATTTGGGATACCCAGCTGAGCCATTCAGGCATCTGGCTCTAGGCTTCAAGGACGTGCTTACTTCACAGAATCACAGAATTGTTGGAAGGGACCTCTAGAGATCATTGAGACCAGCCCCCCTGCCAAAGCAGGTTCCCTACACCAGGTTGCACAAGTAGGCACCCAGGCGAGACTTGAATATCTCCAGAGAAGGAGATTCCACAACCCCCCTGGGCAGAATCACAGAATGATTGGGGATGGAAGTGACTCGTGTCCCTTTGGTCCATCTCCTGCTCAAGCCAGGCCACCTGAAGCATTTCTTCTCAAGACCCACCACTGTGAAAGTGCCCAATCTCTCCATTTTGAGAAAAGAGGAGGAATCAATCCTTTCAGATCGTGGCCATATCCTCTCCCATATCACAGAGCTCATACAGCACTCCCACTGTAGATCACATCTGCATCACACCCACCATGCTCTCCTGGGTCACATACAGTCAGTCTTTCTCATTGTCTTTGGGGTTGTTTCTTGTTCAGAGACTGAAATTTGGGTATTTTTTACACCAAAATAATCTCTGTTTCTTTATACCATGCAAAAATGAATTTTTTTTTTTCACCAAAGAATTATGGAGATAAGGACAATGATGTTCAAGTAATGTACTATAAGCATTTCCCTAGAAACAAGGGAAAAATGGGCATGAAAATTAATGAAAAAAAGAGAAAGGAGGAATCAGAAAAGTTAAACAGAATTGTTCTTTCTCTATTTGGTTTACACAGTTAAGGCTGTGTTAAGTTCCTTTTAATGCAAGGAACTGGGTTTATCCCTTCTTGCTGATACACCCCTTTTTTATTATTTGTTTATTTATTTATTTATTCCTTTGAAGTCTCATCTTGCCAGCTCCTTCATTATTTTCTGGGAATAAGCTGAACCTTTCTGGTAAGTGAAAGATCCCAAACACTGCCAGTTAACAGCCCCTGGAAGTGCCATTAGCATTGGCTCATCACTTCTGCAGCAGTTTCTGGTGGTCTGTGAAAATGATAATGGTCACAAACCACCTAATTTTAGCTGCCTAATTTGGAATTGCTAGTGTCAGCCTCTAACCTTCACAAAAACGGAGCTCTGTCAGAGTGCAAGGCATCCCTCTTACCTCTGACACCAATTCGGGTGATGAATCATCCTCTGGACAGTCCTGTGTCTCCTCACAGTCTACTGAGAGCACCTATACACCTCGTTCTGGCTGGGTGCAAATTTCCAGTCCATCAAAGTTAAGAAAGATGAGTCCTACCCATAGTGCTGGCATCTCCCCATGGTTTCCATTTGCAGCAGTACTGTAACAGATGCTGAGAATACATTAAATGCTTTCCTAATGTCACATTCCCATGTCTGCAGTTATGGTAATTGCCTCAGCGAAGTTTTGCAATTGCAAACTAGCAGGAAGCCATCTGCAAAAGAATCTGTCTATTAAGATGTGGCCCTTACTCTGAAAGTGCTTGAAAAGCCCTAGTACATTTCTTGGGCTAAAGATATAAAAGAAAAATAAAGGTCAGACTCCTGCAGCAATATGGAAAGTGTCCAGAATGCACTCTAGTGATCCAAAGAATAGACTGACTTTTGCTTAAGGACTGGGCTAATTAAATATTGCTAACTACATCTGAATAGAATTAAGTCTAATTCAAGGCCCTTTCTAAGCTCCAGGCAATGTAAGCCTGTCCTAAAAAAAGAAATTACCAACTGCTGACAACAGGTGTCAGCAACAGAAGAGGCTGAATCAGTGCTGAATGTGAATTAACTACAAGTGTAGACAAGGACAACGTTCTGTACTACTTCCACTGCCCTGGCAAAGATCTCATTTGGAAATAGGGAGAAACACGAGGACCAGGACAGATATGAACCAAGGCAGTTCCGAGTACTGCTGTCCTTGACAGTGTTTGCAGATAACCAGCACAGCTCCAACATTTGTGGTGCAGATAAGGTTTGTTTCTGCACCACCCATGCCAAAAAGTACCGTAGGTTCCTGTATGAGTTCTGGGCGGTGGTCAAGGGGACTTTTCAAAGTCTATTTGTTTCCTTCCTCTTATTTCTTCTTCCAGCCCTGCAGTCATCAAACTGGATTGTTTACTTCTTTTTTTTTCTTTTTTTTTTTTTCTTACACAGTTTCACAGCCCAATTTCCACATACCTCTCCTTCCCCATGTTCTCAGGAGTGTACACACTGCATGCCACACTATGCATCCATGCCAAGTTCAGCAGGGTCTTTCAGCAGAAAAGCTACTTGGTGCTAAGTTATTTGGTAAGCAAGGCGAGCAGAAAGCAGAACAGAACCTTCTCCAGCAGCCTTTTCCCTGGCAGTCATGTTGCTGTAATTTCCTTCTGGCTCCTACACCACTGTCTCTCTTGTCATGTTTCTTCAGTAACATCCCTTGTCTCTTCTCCCCCTTGCTCTTTTTACTTTAAAATATACATTTAAATATTTTGTTTCCATGCCCTTTCTCAGTAATTTATCCCATATGTGTACATGACTCTTCACATGAAATGCTTTTGCTCAAGCACTTCTTTGCAGACAGTTTTTTGTTTTGGTTTTATTTTTAATGTAGTTTTTTGCTGCCGTGATCCTTTTCTCCACTGCTTTCAAAAACACGCCTGTTTAACCCTTTTCTGACTCCATAATTGTCCACTGGATGCAGCCTCTCATCTGATGTTCCCTGTTCATATACTGTTTTTCTCCACCTACAGAAAGATCAAGAAAAACAGGTTTGCAGATGGTATTTATTAACAGAGCAAAAGCAGCAGGTTTAAATTCCTCTGGGCTTGTTTTTGTTTTGGTAAAGAGAAATGGTAAGGGCAGGTCTGATGGCTCAGGACACACAGCCAGGCTCACAGCCTGAGCTGAGCACAACACCTGTTTTTCTACGGGCTTGGGGAGAGAGAAGGGAGCAAATTCAGATGTAGTGAAAGTGAGGACAGTCTCATCCATTTCAAAAGAGTCTCATCCATTTACAACCACTCCAAATTAACATCTCTATTTTAATTCACCTCTGTACCTTCTATTAGAGTAATTTCACCTCTGAGTCCCATTATGAAATAAAATTTCTGCCAGAGGCTATGGACCAAGCTCACAGGATGTCTCCATTTATTAGTCTTCAGCAGTTTCACATAGGCTAGATTTCCTACAAGGAAAGGAAAGTAAATTTCTGCTCCCGATTTGTGACAAAGCTGGATTCCATTTTCGAGTCCAGAATAAAAGCCTTTAGATCTGTATCAAGAGAAACAATTGTGATCAACTTTACACTAACAACACTAGGCTTAAATATTATGTCCCAACGATGAATATGCTTAACATTGAGTTTAGAAAGCTTGAAAGAATAAAAGAGAAATGATGCAATTGTCATAAACTGGCATAATTATTGGTATCACTGTGGAACAGATGCAGCCATCTTCTGGACATTCCAATCAAAAAGACTTAACTCACCTATTTGATGCATTAGATCCATTTTCCTCTTTTTTTTTTTCAGAGCTACGCATATCTAACTGAAGAGTGACCAGTAAGATTCACAGAAAGAACAAAGCTGTTGCCTCCTAATTGATATGCTTTGGAAAGGATGAGTCTGAACTTATTTAGGTCTGGTCTCATTCACTCTGACCAAAAGAGTTAACTGTGAGTCTAACAGCAGAAAACTTTTCTAAGTTTTATGCTATATTTTATTGTCTTTTTAGTTTGTTTGATTAGTTGGATATTTTTTGTCTGTTGGTTTGTTTTAATACAGTACCTCAGATAAATCAGTGTTTATCAAAAGGAATTCTACTGAAGAGATGGAAATTTGTGTACTGAGATCATGCCTTCTCACATCTCCACCACTATTAGACAAAGACCTAAATGTACAGGGAAATAAATCCCTATTTGTTTCAAAATCTACTGCCAAGTCTGTAGTTCACCTTTTGTCATAAACCCCCTGAGGTTAAACACTTGCTTATGCTCTTTCCTCCTGATGTGGAGTGGTGAACATCACAGAGACCATTCACATCAATTGCTCAGGGCTCTCTGGTTTTGAAAGAATGGTGGAGTTTTCTACGATGAATGTTCCTGTTCCTAGCAAATGTTTATACATGCCATGCTAATGATGATTGTACTGAGCCTGAGAGTACCGGTCAGTCGAAAGGTCTATCTAGATGAATTTCCTGTCTCTGACACTGGATAAAAGCAAATGCCTAATGAAGAATGTAGCAACAGAGAAAGTATATTGTGCTATTTCCCAGAAGTATTCTCCCAAACTTTAATGGATTGAGACTCAGGAATTTGCTGGTGTTTTTGTGTGTAATAAAGCAGGATGGATTTCCCTTCTGCAAACTTGCTCAATCACCACTTGAGCCTATGTAAACTCTTAACACTCACAATATCTGTTGGTGTGGAGTCCCAGGGCTTCACTATCCCTGATAGGAAGAACTACTCACTCTTGGTTATTATGAGTTTCCTCCCTAAAAGTCTCCTTCTTCTGTACTGGAAGAGACAGTGAAGAACCGCCCCCTCCAAGACATATATGAGCTTACAATTTGCTGCCATAAATGTCCTCACTCAGTCCTCTCCCAAGCTACAGAATTAGAGAAGCTTAAAAGGTCTGGCTTAATTAACATTTGCTCATAAGTAAACTGCTCCATGCCATGGATCACTTGTGTCATCCTTCTCTGAATGTCTTCCAGTTCTGCAAGTCTTTCTGAGTAGGAAGAGTAGAACTGCCTATGGATGTGGCCATGCCACAGATTGGTATGGGAGCAAAGTGAAGATTTCTGTTCATTTCTTAGTATAAGCAGGCCCAACCTGCACCCAGCAGGTCGCAAAATGTGGCCCACTCCCCACCCCTCTGATTAAAGGTGGCAGATCTTCCCTGTGGAGCCAGAGTGGCCACAGGCTCACACCCATCAATCAACAACAGTCAAACTTTCAGAGTGCTATTAATGCTGTGTTGACTGAAAACAGGGTGCAGAAAGGGCAGTGCTGCCTCAAGAGATGGCACATAACTGTATGCATTTTGAGACACTGCCTAAACACAGGGCTCTGAATAGCAGTATTTATGCAGCCACGCTTTCTGCTTTGGAAAAAAAAATTGTAAACACAATCATAGAATCACAGAATCTTTGGAGTTGGGAGGGACCTTTCAAGGTCATCTTAGTTCAACTCTCCTGCAATTAACAGGCACATCTACAGCTTGATCAGGTGCTCAGAACCTGGTCCAGCCTGGCCTTGAATGTCTCCAGGGATGGGGCATCCACCACCTCTCGGGGCAATCAGTTCCAGTGCCTCACCATTCTCACTGTAAACAGACTTTCCTTATATCTCCCCTCTTTCAGTTTGAAATAATTTTCCCTTCTCCTATCACCACAGACCTGGCTAAAGCATCTGTCACCTTCTTTCTTTTAGCCTTCCCTTTAGATATCGAAAGGCTGCTCTCAGGACTCTACAAAACTTTCTTTTTTCCAGGATGAACAGCCCCAGCTCCCTCAGCCTGTCTTCATAGGGAAGGTGTCCCACCTCTTGGATCGTTTTTGGGGCCCTTCTCTGGATGCGTCCCAACAGGTCCACATCTCTCCTGTACTGAGAACTCCACATCTGGATGTAGTACTCCAGGTAAGGTCTCACCAGTGCAGAGTAGAAGGGTAGGATCACATCCCTTGACCTGCTAGCTGTACTTCTTTGGATGCACTCCAGGATACGTTTGCCTTTCTGGTCTCTGAGGGCACATTGCTGGCTCATGTCCAGCTTCCCATCCACCAGTGCTCCAAGTCTTTTTCAGCTTGGCCAAGCTCAATTCTTTCATCATTCCCCAGCTTGTACTGGTAGTGAGAGTTGCTGTGACCCAGGTGCAAGGCCTTGCACTTGGCTTTGTTGACCCTCATGAGATTCTCCTGGGCTCAGTGCTGAAGCCTATCTAGGTCTATCTGGATGATATCCTGTCCCTTGGGTGTGTTGACTGCACCCCACAGCTTGGGGTTTCAAGACTGCCAAAAAAAAATTTTTTTAATCATCAATTTACATTTACAAGGCCATTTTCAGTTGATATAAATACACAACCTGCAAGTTTTCAAATGGAATATATAGAATTGCAATCAGATATCCAACACAATAATCTGATCATGTCTCTTTACTGGACTTTCATAATCCCTGTCTGTTAGCAGAGAAAAATATCCTCCACTTCATAATCACACCTTATTCATATCATTGCTTTTTGGCAGATCACACATTCTGAACAATTGTTGTTAGGGATGAAGTACACAAACAGTAAAATTTCATCAGAAATCTCTGATGAACACTTTGAGGCCACACTGAGAACTGCAACCAGTGCCACTGAATCAGACTCGTGTGTTGGTTTCACAAGGTCAAATATCACACTAGTTTTATGCTTTTTTTCCTCACTCCTTTTTTTAGTGCTTTATGAAAAAAAAAAATCTAAAATTAGAATGTTTTGTTACTTATTTGTTAATGATATTGTATATTCTGTGAGGGCTGCTCCAAAAATAAAGCCTCCTATTTTATTATGATGGCCAGCAATGACAGAGGCAGATATTGGTGGTACAGCAGTCGAGGCTGAACCTTCCCACCAATATTCTGTTACATTTTGTTGCCATGTGACAGACGGCAGCAGAGGGGCAATCAGACAAAATGGCATCTGACATGGAAGGAAGTTCATCTGAAGTAAATGTATGTCATTGAATTCCTCCATGTGGAAAGAAATTTTACCTACCAACATTCACCAATGCTTTCTTAATTGTCACTGAGATGAAACAGTGAATATGAACACAGAGAGGTGGTGGGCGGTGTGTTTCAGAAGCAGTGAGAGTGGGTCAGATTGTTATGAGCATGGCATGCAGGCTCTTGTTCATTACTGGTGAAAATGCATAGCTAATGGTGGTGACAATGTTGAAAAACGTGTTTTGTAGCTGAGAATTTGCTCTAACAAATAATGTTATTGTGCTCTTTGTATCTGTTGTCATTTCCATGGAAATATATTACTTTTGGAGTGACCTATGTATATACGGCCTACAACAATTTCTATTCACTAAATATGGCTCAGGCAAGCCATAAGCTTGGACACCCATGCCTTAGTAACTTGCTACAAAACCCTAAAATGAGATGAGCTTTGAGCTCTGTGCATCTCTGAGGTGGTTCACTGTTTTACAACCCATGACTGATTTCCTTTGCATAGTGGCAAGCCCACTGCTTCATGCATAAGGCAAGACTGCTTTTTCTTCTATGTATCACTCTATATTTATCCACAGTTAAACTAAAAATGTATCCATGCTGCACATTCAGACTGAGTAGAGGCCAATGCTTTTGGCTAACATCCCCTTCTGCCTTGTGGCTGTTGTTTTGACATCACTAGCAGTCATGCACAGAGTCTATGACAGGGTTGGCCTGGGCTCTTTCCACCTGATTTTGCCTCCTGCTCTGTTCCAACACAAAGCTGCACAACCCCAGTTTGAGGAAACTTGCCCAGCTTTCTGCTGGCATGGAGAAGTGGTGCTGACGCAGCAACAGCAGAGAGGCAACAGACTATCTGCTCCTTACTGTACTTCAGTTCTTCCATATCCTCTTCTCAGCCCTGTGCTTCTGCACAGGCTGAAGGGCCGCATTTCAACTAGGTATCAGGCCAGAGGCATGGAGGCAATATGCTCAGACCTGGGGCAACAGTGGAGATAAAGGCAAGTAGAGGCAGGACCTCATACTCAAACACCCACTTGCCTGACCCTTACACGTAGCCTTGCGCCTGCAGACAAGAAAAAACAACCACTGTAGGCTGTAAATTGTAACGGCAATTGAAGGTTCATGGATTCTCCACTCCCCTCTGATGTGTGCTGTAAGAAACAAAAGGCAGTGGCTGGAAATCTAACAACATTTAAACCTTTGTCCCATTACTTCGCCATTATGGTCACCTATTTACTTATTCTCATTAAACACTTAAAACTTTTATTGCCATTCAAATTCCTTGTGTCCAGGGGTAAAATGCACAAAAAGCAGGCTGACTGTACCAGAGACCACTCAGTTTCTAGGGGGTTCTGTGACCCCCATTCAGCACCCCTTACCTATCTATTTAGACAGCAAGGCTTGCAGAGAGAAACCAGAAATATAAGCACATATATGGAAAATCTAGCATGTTTTTAAAAGCTTTCATACTTAGTCATACCAAAAAGAGACACCAAGATAGGATCCAAAGCATTTGGGATTTGTTTTTAATTTGTGTCATGGGCACACACTTTATTTATGTGCAGAGTGACTACTCAGTTAATTTTTCAGTGCACATAAACATGACCTACTTGGTATGAAATTCCTTTTTATGTGAATGTAAAACACAAGTAATGAAAGAAAACCCAGATATTGTAAGATATTTTGTCTGTACCATTTCATAGTGAATCTGATAAAAAACAAACAGAACACAAATCTGTATTAAATTAAAAGCATCTCCACCACACTCCTTCCACCCCAACTCACTAAGTCATTAAAGTGATTTGGTGGAATAAATGTAAGCTTGGAAAATCAGTTTATTGTTAAAACACAGGATTTAAAAAAATGCAATTGGCAAAGCATAAACCCTCACTGACCTCATCGGGACCAAATGTGAATCTCATTTCTTAAGCCTTGTAGGTCAGAGCTCAGGAACTCGGAACCAGAATGTAAATCACCTTATGCATGCATGTCAGGAGCCTTGTCATCTAAAGCCCAGTCCCTGCAAAACTATAATAAATGAAAAAAAAAAAAAAAAAAAAAAAAAGGAGAAAAATAACCTAATCCATTTTGTCTATCTATATTACTGGCATCTATGCTTTGCCATGCATTGTCAGTCTGAATTAGGGGGGATTAACAGTAGGATGATGATAAAATGTAGGTGTTTATAAAGATTCTTATACTGCCTTCATTGTACAAGTCCAGATGTGCTTTACTATCAATAATAGGATGAGAAAACAGTAAGACAAAATGTGGTAGAATGTGACTTGAAAAAATTTAGATTTGTCAAGCTTTGTGAAGAGCCAGAAGTTGAGAGCAGAGGTCTTGTGATTGACTGCTAGCTTGATGCTGGCAATGCCCCTTGAAGGAGCTCATGTAACACAGTGCTAAATATTTTCTAATGATAGAAAACTAATGCAAGAAATCAAGAAACACTCTGTGGCCTAGAGACGTAATGTTGCAAATGACAAATAAATCTACCATATTTAAAAGATCATGGCAGGTGAAGTTCCCGCTGACTGGAAAAGGGGAAACATAATCCCACTTTCAAAAATGGAAAAAAAGAAGATCCAGGAACTACAAGCCAATCAGTGTCACCTCTGCACCTGGCAAGATCATGGAGTAGATCCTCCTGAAGGCTCTAGTAAGGCGTGTGGAAAAGAAAGATGATGTGATTGGTGGTAACCAACATGGCTTCCCCAGGGGTAAGTCATGCCTGACAAACTCGGTGGCCTTCTATGATGGAGTTACAGTGTCAGTGGATAAAAGAAGAGCAACTGATGTCATCTACCTGGACTTGTGCAAAGCATTTGACACTGTCCTGCATGACTCCTGGTCGCTATATTGGAGAAAAATGGATTTGATTGATGAACCACTCACTAGATAAGGAATTGGCTGGATGGTTGCGCTAAGACGGATCAATGGCTCAAAGACCATGTATGTGAGACAGGCGACAAGTGAGGTACCTCAGGGACTGGGGTTGGGACTGGTGATATTTAACATCTCTGTAGGCAACTTGGACAGTGGCATCAAGTGCACCCTCAGCAAGTTTGCAGATGACCCCAAGCTGAGTGGTGCATCTGACGTGCTAGAGGGAAGGAATGCTATCCAGAGGGAGCTGGACAAGCTTGAGAGGTGGGCCCATGCCAACTTCATGAAGTTCAGCAAGGCCAAGTGCAAGGTCCTGCACTTGGATCAGGGCAATCCCAAGCACAAATACAGGTTGGGCAGAGAATGTCTTGAAAGGAGTTCTGAGGAGAAGGATGTGGGGGGTGTTAGCTGATGAAAGACTCAACATGAGCAGGCAATGTGTGCTTGCAACCCAGAAGCCCAAGTGTATTCTGGGTTGCATCAAGAGAAGTATGACTAGCAGGTGGAGGCAGATGACTCTGCCCCTCTACTCCACACTGGTGAGACCTCACCTGGAGCTCTGCTTCCAGTTCTGGGGTCTCCAACACAAGAAGGACACAAAAATGTTGCTGCAGATCCAGAGGAGGGTCATGAAATTGATCAGAGGGTTGGAGCACCTCTCCAGAAGGACAGGCTGAGAGAGTTGGAGCTCTTCAGCCCAGAGAAGAGAAGGCTCAGAGGGGACCTTATAGCAGCCTTCCAGTACCTGAAGGGGGCATACAGGAAATCTGGAAATTTTTATAAGGGCATGTGGCAACAGAATGAGAGGAAATGGTTTTAAACTGGAAGAGAGTAAATATTAGACTAAATATTAGGAAGAAATTATTTACTGGGAGTGTGGTGAGACACTGGAACAGGTTGCCCAGAAACGGTGTGAATTCTCCCATCCTGGAGGTGTTCAAGGCCAGGCTAGATGGGATTTTGCGCAACCTGGTCTAGTGGGAGGTGTCCTGGCCTATAGAAAGGGGTTTGGAAGTAGATTATCTTAAAGCCCTTCCAACTGAAACCATTCTATAAAAAAGGATAAGAAATCTGCTTCTATTAAGTACTAGTTTGAGTTACGTTTAAAACCACTGAGAACTTTGCATCAATTTCAGAAGGAACTGGATCAGGCCTCTGAAGGAAGAATGCCCTCTTGACAAATTTCTGTAGCCTAAGGCCCTGTCGAAGTCTAAGACCCATTTCTGGGTCTAAACACAGCACATCTTAAAGTAAAGCACGTGCCTCTGACATTAGAGAGGAGAAAAGGAGAAAAGCCCCACTGAGAGCTGTCTTAAGGAGCCTGTAACAGAGCTCTGCACATTGCCACAGAGGGAGACTATCTCAGCTGTCACCTCGGGTCCCACAGCAGCACAAATGAAGTTTCTCCCCATTGTTTCTTGGGGTCCCTGACACTAGGTGTCACTCTGAACTGGGGGAGCAAGGGGGAAAAATAACAGGAAAAATGAAGGCCAGGAAGGTGAAGTTTCCACCTCAAAGCTGGTGCAGAGATGAGCCCCTGCATTATAATGCTGTAGTGCTGCTTCTTTAGTCACCCTCTGCTGCAGAAATGCCAGGGCTGTGTGTACATGTATTATTACAGATTTGGAGAGGCTGTTTAAGTGGCAGTTCCAACTAAAATAAAGTGATTCGGGAAACAAGAGAAGAGACATGGACCGATACTGTCTATATTTCTGAAGTACCAGCAGGCTTTTCCCTTCCATGCAACAGAAGGGAGAACTCAGCTGAGATTTCTGAACACAGATGTCAGGAGAAATGCTCTTGAACATTGTCAGATAAAAGTCTACAGTTGTTTCCTCTTAAGCCACACCTAAGAATTGAATGAAAATACATTTTCCAATATATTTTCCACCTCTGTCCCCATTTCTCCCCACACAATTGCAGAAGGATCTGGCCATCCAGATTTGCAATGTGCTGAGGAAAGCATACGTCCATTTTTGAATAATTCTGAAACATTTTCCTTACTCTTCACTTTCTTTTTTTTTTTTTTTTTTTTTTTTTTCCTGTATTCCCTTGTGAATGTCCTCATCATCCCTTGACAGCTATTGTGTATTGAGCCACTCATGACCCAACTGCAAGGCAATTCCTGGAAGTCCAGGAATCCTAACCTGGAGAAGCACTTAATACATGAGGGGAAAATCATTCCCTTGACCTAAGGAGCAATTGACTCTTTGGTCAGCCTTAGACCTGCAGTATTACAGTCAAACTACTCTGTCCAGAACCTCAAACGGGGGTTCTCAGAAAAGTATCAGAGAGTTTGATAATATCTATTGTATGCACAGGGAACAAGGACGACAATGAGGTGAAGGAGGAACAAGTTCACACGAGACTCTTGCTGTTTACTAAAAATACAGCCAACATGATGCTTCTGATATTTTTGTTTGCAGTTCTGAGCCAAATGGAGGAAGTGCAGATGGCTGAGAAGATATAAAAAAACTTCTGTTTTTTTCCTCCTTGTGACATATTGTGTAACTGCAACCCTGGAGAGACCTGGTAGTGAGGAGTATCAGGTCAGGGCCTGCCTGCCTGCCTGGTGTTTACCAGGGTAAATATAATGCTGCTCCCCTCACCACCCCACTGCTTCCTCCCTGAGAGGCCATAGTTTAGGATGAAGATATAATCTTCATTAAGCCTTTTTTTTTTTTTTAACAGTACATTTTGTGAAGTAATATACCTGCTTTCCTGCACATGCAGCAGAAAATGGATGACAGTGCAAGAAAACAAGGATTTCAGTAATAAAGCCTTCATCCTCCATATAAGTAGGATATATGCAAGCAAAAGGAATGACTTGGTTTCTCTACACCAGCCAGGCAGGGATGAAGGTCTTCACACTTGGTGAGGGAGCTCATGTGTGAAAACCTTGGGATTAATAACAATATCTAGATGTCAGGCAGAGAGAGCCCTGAAGTAAAGTCCTAAAGGTGAATAGTTCTGTCGTCCTTCACAAAATGCCTGAGCCTGACCTTCCTATCCAGGTTGTTTCTTTGGGAAGTCACTTCCCTACCATTAGCTTCACAATACAGTGGGACTAATAACTAACTCCCAGAAATACTCAGGGATTTAATGCCAGCCATGTTTGGTATGTCATCTGAAATTCATACAAAAAATTAAGCACTGCAGGAACGCTAAATGCTGTGATGCACTTGAGGCTTGTGTGGCAACTAGATATCAGGCCTTGCTGTCGGATGCTGTGCTGCTCACACTGACTTAGAAAAACTCACCATCCACTGTGAGGTGAGGCAGCTCTGTTTACCCACTAACGCACAGGGAACAGAAACTGGGATGTCTAAGTGACTTGTCCAAGGTCACCCAGTGACTCCTCAGCCCCAGTGCCCTAGTAACTAGGCCTTCCTGCTCTTGCCTACAAAGGCTTGACTCACTCCAGTCCACTGCGGCTGCATTGCACAAGGGCAAATTTCAAATACAGACAAGTGAGATCATTTCTACCAGTGGAATTCCCAGTGTAGATACTGACTCTTTATCTTGACCTGTTCATACAGGACTGGACTCTGGCTCTGTTACCTCCCTTCATGTGATTCAGGTTTTAGGCTTCTGTTCTGCACCGGGTTGGTGGTAACAAGAGCAAAGTACAGTCCTGAGGTAGTCACCCATGTACAGCTAGTCATTCAAAGGCACAAAGGTCTGTTGTACATGTGCTTTACAAGGAGTCCTGCAATAAACAGGTCATATCACATCCTTTCCACAGTGGGCACAAGTGATTCATTGAGTCCCCTTTTCCACTGCTCCTCACACAGCACATGCTGCAAAATGCTGCCTTAAGCTGAGCGAACCACAAGTCGCACATGGTTCATGACAGATGGCTGCTTATCTAAAAGAACTGGTCATCAGCTGATACTGAATTGCAACTATGTTTTAGTAAGCTCACTGAGTAAAGAGACTCTTCTTTGATTTCAAATCACCTGTAACTGCCTCAAATTTCCATTGTAAAGCCTTCCTGGCACAATATGCCATTATTCACATATGCACTGAATACTGAATGTGGCCAGGTGGGGCTTATACCATTACCTTTTGTGTTTGCTTGGATACTAAACGGAGTCATGCAATCTTTACATCCAATAGAGATACAAATGCAATTGAAGTATAAAACCCTATATGCTCCACGGAATCAGAATTCAGCTCCTACCTACTCTTTTTTCTGCCTGCAGGCACCTAGCATCCTCTTGTGCACAGTGTCATTGTTCTAGCATATGTGCTCTTGAAAATTCATGTTTCTCTGTACTGAGGGTAAGTTTGGGGTAAAAAGCTCTCCATTGCAGGTGCAGGAAATCGGGAAAGGAAGGTAAGAGACTAGCATGGCTGAATTGGGATCTGCTGCTCAAAGTGAAGAGCAAGAAGAAAATGCACAGACAATGGAAGCAGGGGCAGGTATAGGCATGCTGCTAGGTTGTGTGGGAATAGAGTCAGGAAGGCCAAGGCCCAGCTGGAACTAGGCTTGGAAAAGGGTGCAAAGAAGAACAAGAAAGGCTTCTACAGATTCTTCAGCCAGAAGAGGAAAATCAAAGAAGAATTCCCCTAGTAAGCAATACAGGCAGGCTGGTAACGACAGGGAGAAGGGTGAGGTACTCAGCAAACCTTTTCCTCATTCTTCGCTGGCAAAAGCTCTTCACACACTCCTCCAGGGGTTCAGTCAGAATATCTGTAAATGAAGATCAGGTTCACAACCATCTGAGGAACCTGAACATCCCTAAGTCTATGGTTCACAATGAGGTGCATCCCAGAGTCCTGAGGGAACTGGCTGATACAGTTACCACTGATGCTTGAAAAGTCATGCCAGTCAGGTGAAGTCCTTTGTGACTGGAAAAAAGACAATGTCACATCATTTTTATTAATAGAAAGGACAATTCAGGAATGTACCAATATATAGCCTCACCTTTGTGCCAACAAAGATCACAGAACAGATCATTTTGGAAGCTGTGCTAAGGCACATGGAATAGAAGGACATGATATGACACAACAAGCATGGCTTCATCAAGGGCAATCCCGCCTCACCAACTTAGTTGCCTATGATAGAGTAGCTGCATCAGTGGACAAGGGAAGAGCCACTGATGTCATCTATCTGGAATTCAGTAAGGCTTTGGACATGGTACCCCATAATATTGTTCTCTCCAAATCAGAAAGATATGGATTTGATGGGTGGACAGTTTGGTGGAGACAAGGAACTGGTTGCAAGACCATACCCAAGGAGTGGTGGTCAATGGGTTAATGTCCAGATGGGGATAAGTGACAAATGTTGTCTCTCAGGTGCCAATACCGGGACCACTGCTCTTAGATATCTTCATCAGTGACATCGATAGTGGGATCGAGTCTGTGGATGACACCAAGCTGTCTGTACAGCCAACATGCCCATGGGATGGAATGCCACCCAGACAGGCTCTTTCAGTGGGTCCAGAAGAACCTCATGAGACAACAAAGCCTAGTAAAAAGGTCCTGCACATGGGTTGCAGCAACCCCTGCTATCAATACAAGCTGAAAGACAGAAGGTTCAAAAACAGGACTTGGGGATATTGGTGGATGGCAAGCTGAATGTGAGCCAGCAGTGTGCCCTCAGAGACCAAACAGGCAAATGTATCCTGGGATGCATCAAAAGAAACAAGGTCAACAGGTCTAGGGAGGTGACTCTGCCCTTCTACTCTGCACTGGTGAGACCTCACCTGGAGTACTACATCCAGATGTGGAGTCCTCAGTACAGGAGAGACATGGAGCTGTTGGAGCGTGTCCAGAGGAGGGCCTCAAAAATGATCCAAGAGGTGGAACACCTTTCCTGTGAAGACAGGCTGAGAGAGCTGGGGCTGTTCAGTCTGGAGAAGAGAAAGCTGTGTGGAGATGTAATAGCAGCCTTTCTAAAGGTGAGCTGTAAGAAAGAAGGAGACAGACTCTTTCACAGGGTCTGTTGTGAAAGAACAAGGGGAAATCTCTTCAAACTGAAAGAGAGCAGATTTAGACTAGATATAAGGAAGATGTTTTTAACAGTAAGGGTAGTGAAGCATTGAAACAGGTTGCCAAGAGTGGGTGGATGCCCCATCCCTAGTGGCATTCAACGTCAGGCTGGGTTAGCCTCTGAGCAGTCTTGTCTAACTGTAGATGTAGATGTAGATGTCTTGTTCACTGCAGGGGAGTTAGACTTGATGACCTTTAAAGGCCTTCCAACTCAAACAATTCTATGATTCTATGGACCACTGGGCTTCTGTGGGAGGCTCCTACTGGTAATGGGCCTTGGAAACCAGGTATACTGTATTTTGCAAGCCATTCTGCTTCCTTTTGGGATTTGTCCAAGCTCAGACAGCAGGTAAGCAATGAGCATTTCAAACTAAGGCAAGAACTTTTTGAGTTTTTGTAAGCAGCACTTTCAGAGCACATCTGACACACTGACTTACTGGATATGTGCCACACAAATTAAAAACTTATGTGCAGTCAATAACTGTTCCAGTTAAGTTAAGAGTCTAAAGTCCTCAGATTTGAACTTGTTAAGTGTTCCAGGTGGAAAAAGAGAATATTTTTGGTGACAACTGGGCAGACAACTGTATTTCTGGGGCAGATAGAGATGTTTTCATCCAGGACATGATAGTGGATGAATGTAGATCAAAATCTCAGATCTAAGAACCTAAGTTGTATTTATGATTGATTTCTTAAATCTTTTGGAGGTTTGGCATTTTTTCACCAGTTTTTTAACTTAGTCCATGGAAACATTCCAGCTGGGAAAAGAAATAAATCCATATCATTTAAAGCCCCTGAAAAGGGTTTATACAGGTGAAAACACATGAAATTTGTTTTTTTTTTTAACTAGTCCAGCACACTATTAATTCTTTTCACAACTTTCTCAAGTCATGTTTGAATGACTGCTCCTTCAGAAGACTAACACTGTTTTTTTAAATGGATGTTCTCATTTGCATCAGAATTATTGCTGAGGACCTGGTGAACCAGGAATCCATTCCATGTGATTAGATGACAACAGCAAATTCTGCTTTAATTACTTTCCTTTTACTTTACTATATGTACCATACTTCCTATACACATACCATCTGTGAACACCACATCCCAGTCCTGCAGTGCTCACTCTAATTCCAGTGTCATGGTATCAACAGAACAGGAGCAGTAACAGAAAGAAGAGTATTAACCTTTCAGACAAGATGAGCAAGAAAAGCTGAACAAGAGCACTGAATGGATTGCTGTATATATATATATATATGTATGGTGTGATGCCACAGGAAGCATTCTAGACTTCCAGCATGTCAACTGGGTGATCAAAATTATTGACATTTATGAGATCTTTTCTTTCCAAGACCACCAGTGTATGCTCAGAGAAATGACTCACTTTAGTTTGAGGTGCAACGTCCGCTCTCAATGCAGGTTTTTCTCAGTATGAGACAGAAAAGGCATGGGTCAGCAAGGGAGGATTTTTTTTTAGCAACAGGGAAGTCTTAAGCTTGACAATCTTGTAGTAAACACAAATTAGCAAGGAAGTCACTGTTCAGACACTACAGCTTAGAGGCAGCAGATACTAAAGAGTAATTGTGGGGATTTCCCTTGTATCTTGTATACTGAACTGTAGCTATAATTAGATCATTCAGATATTATCTTCCTAACAGACAAAATTCCTCATCTCCGAAATGCCTGCTACAGCTGATCCTCGAAGTTCCCCTATATATTTACTTAAACAAAACCAAAGACTTGAACTGTGTTGCTTTTGCTGAGGCAAAACTTCTGGTTTCTTGGGAAGCCTAGTCCAGGTACATAGGTTGCTCTGAAAGTAATGTCTCCTATTTATTTCCAATGAAACTATAACAGATGCAAAGAGCATCATGACATCATACGATAGAGCAAATACTCTGCTACAAAACGCTGGCTTTCAATATAGTCATCACCATCAGCCAATTTGCACAGATGAGCTGATCAAGTCGCTCTTCATTTCTGGTGTGACAGCTATGTGTGGCCATCTGGAATGTGGTTTGTCTTTCACTGTTGTCACTGCTGAAACATACCACCCACAATCTCACTGTGCTCACATCCATCTCCCAACATAATAAAACAGGAGGTATTACTTTTGGAGCAGACCTCATAAAATGTATATTATAGGTAGTGTATATAACTGACAAAACTTATGTTAATTTCCAATATTTTATATTAAAACACTTTTAAAAAAGGAGTAAATGCATAAAACTAGCGGGATATTTATCCTTGTTTTGGTGAAACTAATGCATCAGTCTGGTTTGATGGAAGTGGCTGCAATTCTTAGTGAGTACTCAAGGTCCCTTGTCAGAGATTTTTGATGAAATTTTACTCTTCCTGTGTATCACCCTTGAAAATAGTTTTTCACAAATGTGCATACTGCCAACAAGTGACGATACAAATAAGGCATGATTGTGAGGCAAGGGATATTTCTCTCTGGTGAGAGAAGTCTTATGAAACTCTGGTAGTCTGACTATATTTTTGAGTTGCATATCTGATTGCAACTTGAGATTCCATTTGAAAATCTACAGCTAATGTAATGTCTGAAAATGGAGTTACAAATATACCAAAAAATAGATGATTTTTTCAGCAAACTTGAAACCTATTCTCAGATTCCTTTATCAAAACAGAAAGCACAGATGCATATTTTTTGCTGTTCACAAGACTGTGTTTAGCCGATGTATCAAAATGCATAAATGAATAAATGCAAATGCATAAAATCACTTACCATAATTTGAGTTAGCACTGCACTGTGCCCATGTCCTGGTTTCATCCCAGGCAGTGCTAGTCACATACCGATGTTTGGATATTGCAGAATGCTAGTGCATTCCAGAGGCTGGGCCAGGGCACTTGATGGTGAAGAGCTGCTGCCTTGATGGTGCGGGGCAGGAAATAGCTGCAAGACACACTGGGACAGGTTGGACATGCCTATCCAAGTTTTTTATGAACTTCAGTGTAAGGTAATCATGTGCTTTTAATTAACTACAAATATACACAGGTGTTGGCAAGCTTGGAGCCAACTCATTTACCATAATTAATGAAATTGGTCAGAAGAATCATGGTCAAACCAGAACATACAACAATGAAGAAGTCTTTCACATTTGTTTTGTACAAAGGTAGAAGAGTCCTACAATGCAAAGCTGTGGAGAATCAAGTTGATTTGATTCTCCTGTATTTCTCTATGTCAGATTTTTCAGGTGTCTTCAAGAGCAAAGAGGAAGTACCATAAGATCGTGTGGCAGGGAATATTCGATGCCTCCAGGTGTATGATACAGTGATTCAGGAGTGGGCAGACAGGAAGCTTGCCACCATCATCTCCGTGGGATAATGGTATGGAAAGTCCCTGTTGTGCCTAAATACACAAGGAATGTCCCTGGCTGTTAGGGACTGTGTGCCAATGTGTGAATGTCAGTGTCTGAAATACTACATGCTGAACCAACCTAACTGCTTATCTTTGCAGTATGCTAAATTCTGATTTATTCTACCATTAAAATGTGAAAAATCGGTTTGATCATCTAAAGGCTGAAAAATTTAAGAAAACAGAGTAATTGTGGCCAGCCTGAAAACATACTGGTACAAACTTTCATATATCATTCCAGTGTTTATAATGCAGGTTTCCCGCTTACTGGTGCAAATAGCTCTAACCTCTCTGAATTAAAAAACGGCATTTAGTAAGGTTTAGATTAGAGCTCTGATATTTTACACCAAGTACTGAGGTAAATGGAAAAGTGGTAACTTTTTCCCAAATGCCCAAGAAATTCAGATTTGATTGGAGTTCTGAGCAAAGCTCTGGGCTGATTCGACATAAACCAGGTTTGCTTAAATGGCCTAAGCAGCAAGTGCTCCAGCAACAGCCTGGAGTGCATTTGGAACTGCACATGCTGGCAGATCACCAGCAATGTGACAGCTGCTCTCACCGGTCCAAGGAAGGCCTAATAGAAAGACCAAATCTCTTTTTTTTTTGGTCTCTTGGTACAGAGGAAAATTCAAAATAAGACGTTTTCCTCAATGCAGCAGCACACAGCCTTCCTCTCTCACCAGCCAGGCAAACCCCTTTTCTTAAATGTCTGCTGAAACTGTCAGATAGACCTTGAATCTTACCTCTTTCCTAACTGACTAATGAAAAGAGTGAATGAGCTTGTCTGGAAGATAGCTACCCAGCTGCTGGCCATGGAACAGGGCTACAAAGTAAATGAAAATGACTTGAAGCAACCCCTGTGGATTCCATTCGCATTTCTGTTCCGGGGTAAATTCTGTCTTCATGTTATTGTGATGAAATCAGTGAGTATGTGAAGCATTTATTAGCAGTCACCTTAAACGATTTTGACATTTTTTCCTTTGTAAGGAAACAATATTGAAACCTCCATGATCTAGTATTTCTCAAGCATATGAAAATTAGCTAAAAATGTCCACCGGCAAATGGTTGAGAGTATAGGTAATAGAGTGATGCCTACGTTCCCTGCAAACCAGATCCTCTGCGGAAATGAGCTCAGGCCATTATGGGTGAGATGAGTGAGATGACAGTGTGCTGTCCTCTGGGAAACAGGCTAACTCAATTTCAGACAGAAGGAGACTGAATGACCCAGCAAAGGTTTTAGCGCCTGCGGAAACTGGGAGCAGGATGGGGAACCTAGCTATGAAGGAGGTCTTTGAACAGGACCTCAGCTGTCCTCTGCCCACAGCAGATCTGGAGCTTTGGTGTGTTGTGTAAATTTACAAATTGGCAGGTTGTTTTCTGATTACCCATCCTCTTTGCACGTATATGCAGCTCAATTTGTAATGTATGAGGCCTGCTCCAAAAGTAATGCCTCCTGTTTTATTATGTTGGCCAGTGACAGCAGAGGCAAATGTTCATGGTATGGCAGTAGACGTTGAACCTTCACACCAATATTCCATTATATTTTGTTGCCATGTGACGGCAGCAGAGGAGCAGTCTGACAAAACAGCATCTGACATGGAAGTGTGTCTGAAGCAAAGGTGTGTGACTGAATTCCTCCATGCAGAAAAAAATGGCATCCGTTGACATTCATTGATGCTTGCTGTATGTTTGTGGAGACCAAATGATGGATGTGAGGACAATGAGGTGGTGGGTGTTATGTTTCAGCAGTGGCAACAGTGAAAGACAAACCACATTCCAGATGGCCACACATAGCTGTTACACCAGAAATGAAGAGCGTCTTGATCTGCTCATCTGTGCAAACTGGCTGATGGTGGTGACTATATTGAAAGCCAGCATTTTGTAGCAGAGAATTTGCTCTATCATATAATGTCATGGTGCTCTTCACATCTGTTATAGTTTCAGTGGAAATAAATAGGAGATATTATTTTCAGAGCAACTGATACATATCTCTGTCTCTTGTATTTTCACTTGTAAAAAAAAAATCTTTCCATCCTTGCTCCAAATTCACAATTTACTGTATTTCTTTATCAGTGACATTCATTTTAAAAGATTTAGAAATTAAAGTCTGCACACAAAGCAGATTTTTTAAAATTCAAATAAATCACAGTATTAGAAAGTTCTTTAAAACTGAGTCTGAAAAAAGAAAGACTAGATTGATTCACAAACCAAGTAGGTGTAGATGACTTGCAGAGTGTGCATAGACATCTATTCATCTAGGAGTGTGATTTTTTGTATTAATGACAAGTTGAAGGATTTTTAAGTTACATGAGATATAAACGTACCCAAAAGCATATTTGGAGGTACCATTGTACACATTATCCACCTGCTTAAGAAAATGATTTCAAGTAGCAGAACAAGCTGGCTATGATCTCTCAGGTCTACGATGTTTTACCAAGGACTAATCCCCATGTCTTCAGTTATGGCACCTGTTGTCAGAGCAATCTGACAAACCACACCCAGTCCACCTGATGCATTGCTGCTCAGCCCTTGACATGGCTTTGCAACTGGTTCTGCCCCAGTGACAGCAGTGGTTCCCCACCCACGTGGCTCCATTTGCAGGAAGCTGAGAGGGGATAGTGGAGATTTCCCCAGTCCTCTTGGGACACACATGCCACTCAAGCAAGGGATCCCATGCATGGGATGAAGAGCTAGCTGGAGCCCTGCTGGAGCTGGTGCCCAAGGAGAAGCCATTCTCTTTAGATGGTATGAGGGAGCCAACCCTAGAAAAGGGACTCTCAGCCCCCGTCATCCTTCTTCCTCTTTCAAAACTGGGTCAACTCTCAGGCCATAGGCCCCAACTCCCAACACTGCCACATTTGGTCACCATCAGACATACTCAGAATGGCATCACCATGACCTCCTGATGTCACAAATCACCTCACAGCCTTTTGTTCTGAGGCCTATAAATAGGGGGACACTGCATCCAGAACTCCAGTCGGGGAACAAGAGACACCAGCTGAAACTTTGAGCTTGATAGCCAAGTGCTTTTTTTTGCCAAGGAGGCAGGATGGTTTGCCCTTCTGCAAAGAAGAGGCAGCTAATGGGGGAGCTCCATATCTTCAAGCCCACCTGAGAGAGATAAGGAGCCCATGCAGGTGGACCCAGAGCCAGAGGAAGAGCTGGTGGAAGACGATCCACTTCAGTCAGAACACAACCATCACCAGCCCATCGCTCTCAGGCAATGTAGGAGAAATTCCAGACTCAAACTCCACCCCTACCATTGCAGGGGCATGGCTGTCCTGTCCTCCCACAAATAGCTACCTTGGCGTCAGCAGTAAAACTCCTGTCCTGTTCCTGTAAGTTTACCATTAGCTGGAAGAGCCCAAACTTTTGCACCACCTCACAGGCTCACAAGGGACATTCATTTCCTGGGAATTCTTCTTTTGACAGCCAAGATTCCTACGAATCCATTCTTCCCACCCCCAACACCGTCTATCACCAAGATCTATCATCTCTTCTTCATCAAGAGGAAGAACGGAGGGCAGGGTCTGGCAGCCTCTGAACTGCAGTGCCAGCAGAGGGATTTCAGCTCCTGGGGCCATGAGGAGCTGTCAAAGATGTTACAGAGGTGGCAGTTCAGGACTTTTTTTCAAGATTGGACTATATATATATGTATATATATATATATATATATATATTTTTTTTTTTTTTTTAAGGAATGGAGTGGAATGGAATGGAATGGAATGGAATGGAATGGAATAGAATAGAATAGAATAGAATAGAATAGAATGGAATTAGAATAGAATAGAATAGAATAGAATAGAATAGAATAGAACAGAACAGAACAGAACAGAACAGAACAGAATAGAATAGAATAGAATAGAATAGAATAGAATAGAATAGAAAAACTCAAACCCACAAAAATAATAAAAACAATAAATGTTCCTCTGTTGTTTTCGAACTTGAGAGTCTGCACTCTGTGTCTGAAATCTGTGATTTCAGTGTCTCCTCTTGGTCTCCCTAGTATGAGAAAGACATTGCCATGTGGGGTGATCACCCAGCCCAGGGCCATAGGTCTGGGGAGGAGCCAGGGCACCTGGCATCCCAGGGCAGGTTGAGGGAGCTGCCTTTGATCAGCATTAAGGAAAGATGTAAGAGGGGATTCTGAGTGTTACCAACAGCTGCTGGTAGGAGCACGGAAGAAAATGAGGCCTGGCTTTCCTCAAAGGTGGTGGGCTTGGTGGTGGGAGAATGAAAGGCATCCATCAGGCCCACACTCCCAGCTGGGCAAAAAAAAGACTGTCACTATGAGGACGCTCAGACATGGAACTGGTGCCCAGTCTTTCCAGGGTATTCATTCTTGACTCATCTTGGCTGAACACAGCACCTTTCCTGTGAAGAATGGCAGCAAGATATAGTATCATAGTATTACAGAATCATCAAGGTTGGAAAAGACCTCAAGATTATCCAGTCCAATCATTCACCTACCACCAATATTTCCCCACTAATCAATGTCCCTCAATACAACATCTAAATGATTCTTGAACACCTCCATGATCAGTGACTCAATCACCTCCCTGGGCAACCCATTCCAGTGCCTGACCACTCTTTCAGAGAAGAAATTTACCCTAATATCCAACCTGAATCTCCCTGGTGCAAATTGAGGCCATTCTAGTCCTACTACTAGGTATGCAGAAGAGGCTGACCATCCACCTCACCACAGCTTCCTTTCAGGTAGTTGTAGAGAGCAGTAAGGTCTCCCCTGAGCCTCCCCTTCTCCGAAATGAACAATCCAGTTCCCTCAGCCACTCTTTATAAGATTTGTGCTCCAGTTCCCTCACCAGCTTTGTTGCCCTCCTTTGGACGTGCTCCACAGCCTCAATGTAGGGAAGGGCCCAAACTGAAAACAGTACTTGATGTGCAGACTCACCAGAACTGAGTACAGAGGAATGATTACCTCCCTTCTCCTGCTGGCAACGCTATTTCTGATACAAGCCAGGATGCCATTGGCCATCTTGGCCACCTGTGCACACTGCTGGCTCATGTTTAGCCAAGCATCAACCAACACCCCCAGGTTCATTTCTTCCACACAGCCTTCCATCCACTCTGCCTCAAGCCTGTCATGTTTCCTGGGGCTGTTGTGCAAAAAGTGCAGGACCCAATACTTGGTCTCGATGAACTTCTTTCCACTGGCCTCAGCCCAGTGATCCAGCCTGCCCAGATCCCTCTGCAGGGCCTTTCTACTCTCAGGCAGATCAACACTTCCTCCCAGCTTCATGTCATCTTCAGACTTACTGAGGGTACACTCAATGCCCTTATCCAGGTCACCAATAAAAGTATCAAATAGCACAGGTCCCAGTACCTACCAGTGGAGAACACCACCTGTGACTAGTCATCACCTGGATTTAACTCCATTCACCACCACTCTCTAAGCTTGGTCCTCCTGCCAGTTCCATACCCAGCAAAGAGTGTACCTGCTCAAGCCACGGGCTGCCAGCTTCTGCAGGACAATACTGTGGGAGACAGTGTCAAAAGCCTTGCTGAAGTCAAGTCTAGGTAGACCACATCAACAGCCTTTCCCTCATCCACCAGGTGGGTCACTTGATCACAGAAGATCAGGTTGGTATGCAGGACCTGCCTTTCATGAACCCATGCTGGCTGGACCTGATCCCCCAGTTGTCCTGCACATGCCATGTGATTTCACTCAAGACCATCTGCTCCAAAACCTTTTCTGGCATGGAGGTGAGGCTGGCAGGCCTGTAGCTCTTTAGATCCTCCCTATGAACTTTCTTGTATACGCGAGTCACATTGGCAAGCCTCCAATCCTTAGAGATCTCTTTGGTTGACCAGGAATACTGGCAGATGACAGAAAATAACTTGGTAATCACCTCTGCTAACTCCCACAGCACCTTTAGGTGGATTCCATCTGGCCCCATGGTCTTGTGACAGTCCAGGTGGAGTAGTAGGTCTCTGTTTCTCCCTGAATCATGGCGAGGTTGTGAGAATTGTTTATTGAAGCATTTTGATACATAAAAGAAGCTTATAAGAAAGATGGAGACTTTTTCTCAGGGCCAGTAGTGGAAGGGGGGACAATTTAAACTGAAAGAAGGTAAATTTAGATTATGTGTAAGGAAGAACTCCTTCACTGTGGGAGTGGTGAAATAGTGGAACAGGCTGCCCTGAGAAGCTGTGGATGCCCCATCAGTGGAAGTGGTTGGGAGGGGCATTGGAGAAACCTCATCTAGTGAAAGGTGTCCCTGCTCATGGGAGAGGGGTATTAGAGCATAAATCATGCAACACAAATCATTCTGTGTGCAGTGAATTTAACCCAAAGAACCAACAAGCAGTTCTCTGAAGATTTTATTTGCTCAGCGACCTTTCTAAAACCAGCAGGTTATAAAGAGAGAAAAGACACTATGAAGCAGCTGAGAGGAGACACCTGCCCCAGTTTGTCCAGTGAAAAATTTGTAGTTGGTATTACCTCCTTGTCTCGCTCCAACTCGCAGAAGGGAGAGGAAGTTCTTTGATATATGTATATCTGATGTGAGATTAAGAAACAACGGTTCAAATGTTGGTCTGACCAGTTTATTACAAATCTTAATCATCAGGGAGATGGGGAAGGGGAAGCCAGATACTATTACGAATTAGGGTGATGGGGAAGGGAAAGAGAGCAATAGAAAAGATAGGAAAGAAGCAAGAATTACATAAAGCAGGGATAGTCACCACCAAGATCCAGCAGCGTTCCGTTGCACGCCATTCAAATGGTCCGAGGCAAAAGCACATGAGGAGAGCAGCAGCAGTGGCCAGCCTTAGGCAACAAGCAGGTACAGCGACAGAGCAAGTCCAGGAGGAAGGGGCAAGTCTCAGGTAGCAGGCCCAGGAGAGTCCATCAGCAGGCAGGCATCACTCTGTGAGGCATCTGATGTCAGACACCAATCCTCATGGTTGTTGGTCCCTTCTTTATCCTTCTTCTTCTGCCAACGTGGCACTCCTAGGCGCTTGCTAAGAGTCATGTGCAGTACCCCCTGAGATGGCCATCTTCCTTGAGATAAGCCCACACAAAAGATTCCTTCCCTAAGCTGTGGCTTATCTCTCTCTTGTTCTCCCTGGCCTGCAAATCTTCAGACAAAAGACTTTGCCAACTTACCAGGACTTGCCTGTACTTGTCCATCTGTGTCCCACAGACACAAGATTTCTCAGCCTTTGCCTAGGACTTGTCCATCAGTGTTCCTCAGCAAGTTTGAGACAATGGTGCAAAAAATAATCTCTTACACTCCTGCATCTGTACAAGGCACAAAAGCAAAACACTGGAAGCATCCAGGAAAAGGGGGTGCATTGCAACCCTCTGACGCCATGGTAGTACAGGCACAGTAATCCACCAAGAGATACACCAACACAATTTCCTTAGTTCTACAAGAGTCTGTACAATTTCTTGGCACACTGTTTGCACTTTAGTCACTGCACAGGAAACAGAAAGTGTTTGACACTATTTCCCACAGCGTTCTCTAGGAGACACTGACTGCTCACAGCTTGGACAGGTGTACAGTTTACTGGGCAAAGAACTGGCTGGGTGGCCAGGCTGAAAGTGTCACAGTAAATGGAGTTCAATCCAATTGGTGGCTGGTCACCTCTGGCTCTCCCCAGGACCGAGTACTGGGACCATCTTTGTTTAACAGTGAATGACTGAGTGCATCCTCAGTAAGTCTGCAGGAACCACCACGTTGGGCAGGATTGCTGATCTAACTGAGGACAGAAAGGCTCTGGAGAGGGGTATGGATAGGCTACATCAGTGGGCTGCGTCTAATCACAACAATACGATTAAACTGAACCCATTAACATTCATCAACACTTGCTGAATGTACTTATGGAGACAATGGTTGTGAGCACAGTGAGTTGGTAGGTGGTGCAGCTTAGCAGTAGTGATAGTGGTATGAAAGACAAACTACATTCCAGATGACCACACAGATTTTCACAAGCAAAGCATACAGGCGCTTGTTTGTTGCTGGTGAAAACACATAGCTAATGGTGGTGACTCTGCTGAAAAACAGTTCCATAGCTGAGAACGTTGTGTTATTGTGCTCTTTGTATTAATAGTAGTTTCCATGGAAATAAACAGGAGGCATTACTTTCAGAGCGACATTTAAGAGGAGAAAAGTCTTAGGACAGATTCATTTAGTCACAGACCCCTAGTGAATACCACCAGTAAACAATCTCTCAGTGCTTTAGGTGGCTGTGTCATACTTTCAGAAGTGATTTGGGTCCACATTTTGAAGGGATTTAGTTATGTAAGGACACAACTAACAGTAAGATGTCTGCTTGAACTCTTGAGCCTAGATATCTGGGACATCTAGTCAAAAGACATCCATCAATAAGCTCCACATCCACGCAACCGAAAGGCTGCTGGTTCAGGATCCTTAGAGAGTTACAACTGAATGTTTTGAAAACTCTAAGACCAGTATGCTATTTATGCTATTTTATCCTTGGCACTGGAAGCTACAAGTCAACCAAAGAGTGGGAAAGAGTTGCTCTAAAGTGCACTTTCCAGTATCAACTCTTGTGTGATTCTGTGCCTCTTTGCTTCTGTGACATGCATCAATTTGTGTGCAGGGCCCAGAACAGGGATGGCTGGTGAAAAGAGTATGACAAAGAAAGAAAAGCCTGTAAAGCTCAGGAGACTGGTATCAAGAAGGCTACAGGGCAGAGCTGGGAGCATTACAGGAAAAATTCAGCAACAAGTATTAAGACATGAATGGAAAGGAAGATCTAGAGTAAGAACAGCTGCAGAGCTGAAAGGCAGGACTGAAGGCTCCCTTGCATCTCAGGTACCCATCTGTAGCAAGAAGGATTGATAGGTATTCCCAGGATCTACCTTCAGTTGAAAGAGGCTGTGGCCTGGGACATACTTTGTTTAACCACCTACAATGGCATAGACAATTAAATCCCCTCCTCCATATGAATTCAATTTTCTTCAAATGGTAGAAAATAACAAAGAAAATGCCCAAACAGAGTTTCAGCTAATGCCTTCCTGTTTCTGTCTAAAGTGTATTCCTTTATTCAGGTGACAGTAGAACAAACATGAGAAGGGAAGACAAGAGCCGTAACTACGAGGGGCACATTTTCTGTAAGCAATGCTTACCAAACAAAGATCTCTACAAAGGTCTGTGTCTGTGTCTAACTGTCATTTTTCAGCTGTGTGATATATCCAACATTAGACCCCTTAAGTAATGGAGTAGAAAGAAAACAGCTGCACACATCAGTTTACAATGAGATTGAGGAGAAACATGTTCTGATTAACACCCCAGGAGATGTTCCTCCCATCCATACAGTGCCAGAGCTAGCAAGACTTAAATTTGCCAATGTCATCAGAGTATCCAGGAAGAAAATTCTCTAACTCCAATGAGGCATTAGAAGCTTTTGCCTTTCACCTACCCTGGAAAAACGATAGCAGAAAATAAAACTCCAGACAGAAAGAGCAGGTAGAGGAATGTAACGCGACATGGGCACCTCTTGCCCTTCATCAGCATGTGCTATGAAAAATACTAGTAAATTTCTGACAGACAGATATAAAATCCCAGCTGGAACTGGGAAAGAGCATTCTGTTTTACATCAAGAAGCCTTAATGTTCCACTGCCTAAGAGAAGCCCAGCCCATACTGCTAGGGAATGAGCTGACACTGAGCTAGAGCACAAGCATCCATCCAGCTCCTCCCTCCTCCTGCTCAGATATCAGACTTGGCAGCACCAGGGACATGGCTTGGGTCAAGCTTCAGCACAGACCCTCTCCCTGTAACACTACAATAGGTTTAGAGAAGAGGGGAGAAGCTCATCTGTCTCTGTGGCTGGCAAGTTCTCTTCTCCATCAAATCTCTTTCTTCACTGCACCTTCTATAAAGACTTTATTTTTTATTATTGTAATAAGAGAAAAGTAAAGTCAAAAATAAAAAAGTCCCTCCCTAAATTTCCAAATAAAGCAAAAGACAGGCAAAAATACAAGCTGGGAAACCAAACTTCCCTCTTGCTAAGCATAATATCAATTCACCAGGTACACTTCCCCTGCACACACACAACTTTATTTATAAAAACCCTGCGCTTGAGTTGCTCCCAAGAGCAGAAGCAGAAATGGTGACATAAGGACGAGAACTGTGTTCCCCTTTCTAATATTTTTGGTGTGTTCCTCCCACTCTTTTTCCCTTTCCTTCAAAGAAAAAAACTGTTTTGTTGTTGAAAACCAGTGGCACCACCACTCCCCTCCCAGCTCTCACACTTGGCTGTGCCTGCAGAGCCACTGCTATCAATCCTTTCTCTCCAGCTGCAGTCCCTGTGACTCAGATTCTCCAGAAAACCCTTGGCTCAGCATCAGAAGAAGGAGGGATTAAAACCCATGAAAAATGAGCTCGTACCAACCCTTTTTGTAAGTCTCTAATGAAGGGTCATATGAGCTGGTCAGATCTCCTGCATTCCCTTCCCCCTTCCCGTTCTCTGATCCTCCTGTTATTCTTGGCTACAAGATCCTGGGCAGTTGGATCTGGAGAGGATATCCCATTCAAAAGCCCAATTCCCAGTGTGGCCTTTTCCTGCTGTAAGCAGTTGTAAAATTTATTCTCTTTCTATTTTTTTTTTCTGGGTACAGAGTGCCTGACCTACATATTCTAGCATGGTGTGACTTAAGCTCTATCACTGACCTACATTTTCAAATTGAAAAATAAAAAGTTAGGGATGGGAGGCCAGCAGATGCAAAGCAGAAACCCCGCCCTGCAGAGAGAGCAAGAGAGATCTTCAAGCACTTGCCCAAAAGTAAGGCCAATGCAGCTTCTTTTTATTCCAGCCTCCAGCCCCCTTCCCCCCTACCTCCACCCCCAGCTCCACACCCACCTCCCATCGCCTGGCTTTTTCCTTTCACCCCAGCTGTTTTTACTCAGGAATGAAAACAAGACAGATCTGCTAACTCAATTTCAGATTGGGAGGGATTTTAAACAAGTCAGTAGGGTTGCTCTAGGCTACCCCCCTTTATCTTTAGCTCTCCTATAAGGGGAGGCTCAGATCTCCTCAAAGGGATTGGGTCTCTTGCCATCCCTAGAGTTTCCAGGATCTGGAATCCCCAAAGATCATCACTGCCTGTGGGCATTGGCAACCATCCCTCCTTGCTAGGGGACTCACAGGTTCTTCATCCCTGTTTTTCTCCCCATTTACCAAACTGTAACTAAGTTGAATTCTTTCTGGTACCATAAACAAAACTCAGCATTTCCCCTGTTGTTGCAGTAGCTGTTCTCAAACCATCCTCTTCTGTGCCCTCATGTAGAGCATGATGATCTGGTGCCAATTCATTGCTCTCCTCCAGCATCACTAATGACTGCTGAATTAGGTCCCTTTTCTGCTGATCTGAAGAGGACACAACCCATCGTGGCTTTGCCCACGGGATCCCTTTTGACTGCTGCATCCATTTTAATCTTTCTGTTTCTCCCTCCAAAATTCACATGCAGCAGAGCTTAAAAGACAAACTCAGCCTAATAAAAAATAGGGTTCAGATAGAAAAAAAAAATCTTTAAATGATAAGCTTAGGTCAGACCTTAACACAGAAATGTTTACTAGGCATTTTGGAACAACATGATACACTGAATGAGTCCTATTTTCACGAAGACACAAGCTTGGCTGTTCTAGTTTCCAAAAATCAAGAACGAAAACATCCTCTGTATCACACTCTTTTTCCAGAGCATGAGGAAATCCTGCCATATAACATTAAAGTTTCTGCAAAGTTAAAGCTATCCTATATGTTTTAATACAAAGGATGGAATCATAGCCTGGCAGACGGTGATGCCAAAAACCCCATTAACTTCCGTCAGGTCAAAAATGCCTTCAGTAACCCCAGAGCTATATTTGGAGTGCAATCTCCATGGCTGATAAGCTCATGAATAACAAACCTTCCAGGCAGCCGTTACCCCTATGAGGGTGTGCAGTTGGATGTATATGCATACAATTGCTGTCCCACTGCTGGAATTTTCAGCAGCAACCAGAGCTCAGCTACAGTTGATCTAGTTCAAGTCTCAGAGAACAGTCCCTGGATTTCAGTGGAAAAGGGTTCTGCCAATATTCTTTTTTTTTTTTTTTAAATATCTCCATAGCAATATAATATTACATTCATGTCTAATGTGTCTCTAGTGGACAATATTAGGTTATCTTTGCTGATATATTAAATTACTTTCCATTGCTATTACTGTCCTTGTTGCTTGCCATGACAGTGTTTATTCCACAGAATTCAAACGTTACAGCTTCACTACATAATACATGAAATATTTAAAGCCTACAAAGCCAGAGAGCTGAGGGCATAAATCCTGCTGAATGACAGCTGGATGCCTAATTCTCAGACATCTCTTTGGCAACCACCGTTGCAATACCAACCTTAGGCAATAGGATCGCATTCTAGGCCACCTTCCACAACTGGTTGCTAACAGTAATACAAGTAATAGTTGAATATCTGCTAAAATATTCCAATGGATTGTTATTATTAATTCTCTGCTAGTGAACTGAGATGGAGAGAAGGTCAGCAGATGTAAAGGTGTGCAATCCAATGGGCTTTCATGTGGGAAAGATGACTTCTTGCTGAACAGCTGACCCTTGGTTC
This sequence comes from Lagopus leucura, assembly GCF_019238085.1. NCBI lineage: Eukaryota > Metazoa > Chordata > Aves > Galliformes > Phasianidae > Lagopus > Lagopus leucura. The sequence continues at coordinate 33,996,811 of NW_024962335.1, read as the reverse complement.
TGCAACTTGTTTCCCTTTTTCTTTGAAGCAATTTCCTAGCAGCTATGTGCTACGGTAGTACAGAGCAGCACCACTTAATATGATAATTCCAGGCTAAATAAGGCTGTTAATAAAAAGCTGGCTTTCTTGTCAGACTTAGAAATTGTCTTCCTTCTTTCCCCAGTTATGCTGCATAAACAATTTATTACTTAGTCATGTAAAGGTTTTAGCTTATTCAAATTCTTCTTGGCCGTTTTAACAACTAGTGCTGCTCAGGGTCAGAGCCAGATCACTGAGGGACTTTCCATTGCCCCTTAGACCCTGGCCACGATTTCCTATCACATTGCTCTGGCTACAGTGAAAGCCTATGGATTTCAATGGAGTGGAATGGGTCTGATCGAAGTCCCTCTAGTGAACCCTACAGCAGGAAAGCAGGGGAAATTCCACAGGAAAAAGAGCCCCAGCCCATCAGAGCACTAACCTCCCTCAAACCTTCCTGGCTGTAGTAAAAGTCAACACCATTCAACACCCCACAAGATAAAGCTCACTCTTTGGGCCTCAAAGCCCAAAGTCTGCCTGTATTTAAACATGCCACATTCTCCCTGCAGTCAGGTGGACTACCTACCCACGTATTTCAGTGGCACAAATGCAGGAATGCCTCTCCAGACTGGGTTCTCATTGGATCTGACAGGGGGGTGAGATAGACAAGGACCTTGGGCTGAAAATACCATGTCCAGCGCACAGGAGGTGTTCTTCCTAAGGGGCCCACCTCAGCAAAACCAGTAGGTCCACAAAGCTCAAAACAAACCACAGCTGATAAACAGTTACCTCAAGAAAGGAGTTCTGCAGCAAGAACACTGTGTCACAGGGTTGGCTGGTTTGCCCTTCTCAACAGGTAATGAAGGAGAAAGAAATTAGAGCTGTGACTCCCATTCACAGTCTGTCCTTATGTTACAACAACCTGACAGGTCTTCTGCTAAGACACAGCCATCTGCCATTCACTTTCTGCAACTATATAAACCTGCACACTATTGCAAGTGTTTAATGGGGAATTTCCTGGTGAGTACTTTGTGATGCCATGGCTTATCAGAGTGAGGAGGGAAGTACTGTTGGATTTCTTTCCCCCTTTTCCCCCACCACATGAGTTTTAAGAGAGCACACTGTTTTAAGAGACAGTTGGCACTCCTATACTTCAGACACAGTCCTCACTAATCATCTGGGCAATGAGAGTGGAAAATGGGGCTGAACGCAGCCAACATGGTGCAATGGGAGGCTGAAGAAGAACACTTACCTCCATGGTGGGGCCATCACCTGAGCACGTATCACCCAAGGGAGAGCATAAAGTGCTCTGAGCCACTGTATAAAACCATTCGGTCCCATCCTGTGACTGATGGGAGGACCATGAGGACAGGAGAAAATGAGGGAGGATGCAGGGAGAGAATAGCATCAGCACGGGGTGGGGGGAAGCCTGGAAATCTGTGGCAGTGTTAACCAGTGGTGTGGATAACCTGTTCCAAGATAACCAAAAAACAATGGTAAATTTCACCACATAGAAATGAATTTCCTTTTTCTGCTATTTATTTTGAAACCTCAGTAGCTTCGAATAGGGTATTTGTGAAGCCAATACCAAGTCAGGGGAGATTCCAGGCAGTGGGAGGTTAAAACCCCATTTATAGCATAGGGCTTGAAAAGTAGTGTCTAAGTACTGAGGGAAACAGAGACTCAGGATACCTACAGAAAAATATAGGACAACAACAAGTAGAAGAGCCAACCCACATAGTTATGACAGAGGTGAACCTATGCATTGTAACATCCATATGAAAATTAACAAAGGAAGAAAGATGCTATGAATGTGCCTTCTTTGCTTGATCCCAGACTGAAGCCCACAAACCATGGTGTTGTTTTCCCAGCACCTCTTTAGAAGTGCCTGTTGGGAAAGCAAGTCACCTCTGAGAGCCAAGCCAGCCATCTGCTAGGACTCAGACATGAGCCGATCACCTTGTGGGACAGCCACAGCACTAATAATAGCAACAACTAGAACAGACTAACACCACTGCAAGTGATGCCTAATACACAGTACCTTATAGGGGCAAGAAGTTCCAGTTGCTTTGAGATCCATGACTGGGACTACCAAAACAAGCCTGAGTCAGACACCACTATACAACTGAGCCAGGGACTATCAGGGCTCTGATTCATGCAGCCCAACCTCCCCTTACACACTGTGAATAACATTTCTAGTGAACATCCACCTATAAAAGCCTAGAATCAGCACACAGGGAAGGTGAATAAGGATCTGGGCAGAGTTTAGAATCAGTGCTAGGGCTGGGTGTCTGCATCTCTGCTTCTCTAGCAAAATGATCATTGAAGGCTTGGGAGGAAAACAGGGAACAGAGAAGCGCTTTGACTAACAAGAAGTTTAATTCTAACACATGTTCTCCAGCTAAAAACGCCATGTCAATGGTGTTGAAATAGCATCAGGGGACCATGTAAGTACATGCAAAATAGCATGAAGATTAATCTTCCACATGTTCATGCGAAAGGCCAGTCAAAGATCACAAGAGTGATAATAAGGATTCAGTTTAGACACTCTGGATTTTCCAAATAACTTTAAGGGGACCCCCAGGTTTTTTAACCTATTTTTAAGATTTTATTATAAATAATAGGGACTGCTTGGTGTCAGAAGCTCCACGTAAGAAACAAAGAGAGATTTTTTAAACTTAGAATGATAGAAAGCAGTAATCTAAATCTGTTTCTTGACCCCCTAGAAGTAAGTGACCCAAATTTCCAGAAATGCAGGGCTCACACCGCAGAGCCAAAGCTGAATGCTACACAGTCTGCCAGGAAATGAAGTGAGCCACAAGCCTGGAAGCCCAAATGACCTGGTTTTATTTTTTTTCTTTTTTGCAAATAATGATTTCCTGATCTGGCTGTTCACAACTGCAAAAATTTAAGCACAGATCCAAAGCCTGTATCTAAAAAAATCCAGTCAGGAAAATTCACCATGGGAATATGAATACAGAGTTTGGGTACTTTTTTTCTCCCTTAGATGACTAATGAAAAGCTTTCAGGACATGGAGGGAAAGAACTAAGAAAACAGCTCTGACATGTGATGGAGCAGTCACATTGCACAAAACTGATGATGCACAGCAGTAACCCACAATCCTCATTTATAGGGTGGGAGTGAGAAGGTGGCAAATGAGCCAATGTTTTGATGCTGTAAAGGCTCTAATGGAGCAACAGTCATTAGGCTCCAGGAAGGTCAGTAAGCTCAAGCCTGGGCTCAGCACAGCACCAAGTGGGTGAGATCTCTTGCCTGCAGGAGACTGAAGCACAACACATTTAAGATCCCTAAGATAAGCAAATCTGACTTTGCCTTCTTATGGATGAAAAGAAGCCTCCAGCATTAGAGGCAGAACTGATTAAAAAAGTGTAGTTTCTTCTTCTACTTTTTCCCCCATCCCATAATCTCCATTTGGGGAGCCACATATAAATGTTCGGTATTTTGGAACACTGTAAAAATGCATACAGATTACCAAAAAGTTGAACTAGTGAAAAACAAGAGAAAAGCTTGTTTCAAATCAATTAAGGGGGAAATCACAATATAATTCCTGAGAGGATCAAATAAACATTTATGTCATGCTTTTGATAATGAAAAATATGTATGAAACCATTTCAGAATCCTCTGTAAGCCACTGAAACTGACTGTCTGGTTTGTTTGATTAACATTTTTCCAGATACACTGCTTAGCAGGACTGGATCCTGTCTAATCAGTCAGCACTGTCTAATCAGTCCTGTCTAATCAGTCAGATATATAACACGTCTTTCCAGAACCACTGCTGACCACACCAAGAAATGACTGAAAACATTCACTTGCATTTGCTGGTGCTCAGTTATTTGCACACTCAAGAGTTCTCCTCAGAGGCTCTCAGGTACTTCAGTCTACCATGTCGAACTATGGGAAAAAAGGGAGGAGAGGACCAACTGGTAAAACATGCTATGGAGCAAGAACATGAAAATTAAGAGTATATGAGCAGCATGTAAAGGGAGGAAACCCCAGAAACAACATAATCACAACATGGTTGAGGTTGGCAGGCCCTCTAAGTCCATCTGCTTTGATCTCTGCTCAAGCAAGGACACCCTGAGCAGGGACACCTAGGGCAGGGACACCCAGACCCAAGTTCAGTCAGCTTCTGAAAATCTCCAGGGAAGAGACTCCACAACCTGTGCCAATGCTCTGTCATCTGCATAGCAAAAAAGTGCTTCCTAGTGTTCAGAGTGAACATCCTGTGCTCCAGTTTGTTCCCATCATCTCTTGTCCTGGCAATGAGTACCACTGAAAAGAGCTTGGCTCTGTTCTCTGTGCATCCTCCCTTCAGGTTTTTGTACGCATTGACAAAATTCCTCCTGAGCCTTTTCTTCTCCAGGCTGAATAGTCCATCTTTCTAAATGGCTCCTCAAAGGAGTGGTTTAGAAACAACTGGGGGTTCTCCAGTTACTTCATCAGCTTATTGGTCCTCCACTGGACTCTATCCATGTTTCTCTTGTACAGAGGAGCCCAGAACTGGACAAAGCATGCCAGTTGTGGTCTCACCAGTGCTGAGCAGAAGGGAAAGATTACCGCTATTGACTTGCTGGCAGCACTTTGCCTGACACAGCCCCGAATGCCATTGGACCTCCTAGAAACAAGAGCTCACTGCTAGCTCATGTTCCACTTGTTTTCATTCAGGGCCACCAGGTCCTTCTCTGAGAAGCTGCTTTCCAGCTGAGTGCCCCCAGCATGTCTTGGTGCTTCTTCCCAGAAGTTGCTCCTTCCCAGCTTTGCATTTCTCCTTGTTGAACTACATGAGGTTCCTGCTAGGCCATTTCTCCAGACTGCTAAGATCTCTCTGGAAGGCAGCAGGACCCACTGCTGTACACATCACTCCTCACAGTTTTGCATCATCTGTAAAGTTGTTGAGAATGCACTGTGCCCATCATCTTGATCATTAATGAAGATGTTGAATAGTCTTGGACCCAGAATTGACTAAATCCAACTTAACAGAACTGTTGAAAGCAACATAAAACGCTATCTATGTAAATGTCACAAATGGTAGAGTTAAGAGGTAAGTGACAGTCTAAGACAGCAGGGTTTGGCAAAACCAGGTCATACAGGCTCATCAGAAACACTGATGCACAGGATACTTCTCACCTGAGCTAACATCAGATAACTGAAAAAGATATCTCTGTCCTACAATCATACAGGACACACTGCTCTCAGGTTCCAGGGACTTCTTGACAGCAGAGGAGAATAAGTTCCTTTCAAGATATGAGGAGCTGTGCTCCTTGGACAGATACGTCTTTCCAAATCATTACAGATGATTCCCTTCCTGCACTGTCTTGTTTTTTCCCTTCCTTATTTTGAGTTCTTTGATCTAGGCCCTTTCTTTCCAGCTAGCTAACATTCTCCCCTCATCTCCCAGTTTCTATACAAGACAACCAGCTTTCCTATCTCTACTCCCACTTTGCATCTGTGATCTTTCTTTCACTGCTCCTCTTCCAGCCTGCCATTGTCCCCAACCTAATCACCAAACAGCCTTCCACTCCACACACCAGCTTAACTTCATTGACAACAACTTGCTCATATTCACCACTGTGGCCCCTTTATGCCAAACAAGAAGCTGTGGGTGTCCCCTTACCTGTCCCTTAGCTTCCTGAGTCCTTTCATTTTCAGTAGGGATTCCCACTACAGACCAAGAAAGAAACCCTAGAGTGCAGCAATGCAGCAGCAGTCATTGGATGAATAAGGAGAACTTCCAGCCCATGTGTGTGCTGCTCTGATCTGGATGGTCAGTACTGAAGCAGTTTGATGGTGATGCACGGCAGCATAGACATGCTGTTCACACTTCAGTGCAGCATGCAACACTACAAATACCAAACCCATGACAGTGCTGAATTCAGACATTCCCCCACAAACTCCTCAAGTGCATCAGGAGAGAATAGCTGTCCAAAACTGCACCTCTTCTCTAGCCTTCTGTCTATCTAGAACAACAAGAGTCTCACTTCCCTTACTCTGCATGACAAACAGTGCGTTATTCATCCAGCCAAGGATGAATTAAAGCCATCACAGAAATACTTTGCCTGCCTGCTAGAGCTAAGCTTACTGCAAGCCCTCTGTGCTACTGGCAAAGAATGACAGCATCCCGGTAGAGATAACAATTAATTAAGAATCCTTCACACTCTGAACCTTCGGATTTGCACAACTTTCTAATGCCAGAAAGCCAGGATTGTAGCAATGTCTGCACCATCTGTCTCTTGTCTGCTGAGGAATTTATCCTTGTTTTCAGACACCAACAGGGAAACCGGGTCTGTTTAGCATTCTCACCTAGTTACAGTCAGAACGCTTTGTGCTGCTACTGGAAATGAATGTGTGTGTCTTGCCTAGGCTTAAGAGAAGATGCTATGTGCCAATTTTTTTTTTTTTTTATTCCATTGAAAAACATGATTACTTCAAATCTGGGGAATGTTTTATAGAGACTTCCTTACTTGGTATAAGTTGCAATGTATGCCTTGCTTATTTGTTGAAAGAAACAGCAACAACAGTTTAAATGTTTAACCCATGGGAAGTTTCCAGCATCACACCTAAGTCCTGAGCCCAGCTTGCCCCTGCATCACCTTTTTCCCACTGTACTGCCTGACATGCTGGGAGTGCTCTCACATTGCCAACTGTGCTCCACCTGCCCTTCCTGAACAGATACATCAGACAGCACCCACAGGACTGTGGGAACTGCCAGCCAGGGGAAAGGATTTGAGATGAGATACCAGAGGACTGAGTCAGCCTATTCCTGACCCTGACTTGCCACTTCAAGTAAACCTTTTCTATTGGCTACCTCTCAACTACCATGTAAAAGCAAAATGGAGACAACAGTTTTCCCCGCCATTTATAAGGTCCATAGGGCTGAATGGATGAAAATCTGTGTCTTCTTGCTAGTAAGCTGCTAGCATCAGATCACAGCACACCACAGCCTTCCACAGCAATTAACTCCCCAAGACCATGAACCATGAACAAGAAGAGATCCAGCCTGGCTTCTGTGGGCAGGTAGTAGGGTGTGAGAGGATGAGAGGAAGCAAGCATAGGAAGGAGAAGGGAGGAAAAGTATCCAGGAGAAAAGTGGGACAAGTGGGAGAGAACACACCATGTAAACAAACATCTCATACATTGTGGCAATTCATATAATTAAGGATTAATGGAGAGGAATTAACTTGGGAGCAAGAACGACAGAGGGCAGAAAAGGAGGGAAGGGTGCTTGTTTTTCACACTGGGCCAGTTCGGGACAGGTTTTGTTTGTAAATTTTCTCATTCTTTGCTCCATTTCGTTTTAAAGATCTTGTCCTCATTATTTCCCATGGGAAACAAATCAATCAGTGTAACAGCTTACAGAACATCTTTTCTGAAATTGAGACTAAACATTCCTTTAACATATCTATACCCCAGTTTTTGACTCCTCATTACTCACAACATACCATATGAAACACTTCCCCTTTGTCCCAGCCTCAACACAACTGAAATGCTAGCAGGCTCTTCTAAGCTTCTTACTCTTTCCAACTCATTGTCTCTTAATCAGATTATGCTGATATCAATTTATCTGCAGCTTTCCTCATCATTCAGAAAGGAAGCTAAGTGACAGCACAGCAAGAACCATCTGCATGTCATTTCCAACTCATATATGTGCTAAAACAATCCTAGAACGGCTTAGGTTGGAAGGAACTTCAAAGACCATCTAGTTTCAACAGCTGTGCCGTGGACAGGGTTACTACCCACTAAATTAGGCTGCCCAGGGCCCCATCCAACCTGAACACCTACAAGGATGGGGCATCCACAGCTTCTCTGGGCAACCTATTCCAGCATCTCACCATCCTCTGAGTGAAGAACCTCCTCCCAGTACCTAACCTAAATCTCCCTTCTTTTAGTTTGAAACCATTTCCCCTTGTCCTACCACTTTCAGACCATGTAAAATGTCAGTCCCACTCCACTTTATAAGCTCCCTTCAAATACTGGAAGGTCTCAATGAGGTCTTCCTGGAGCTTTCCCCTCTTCAAGTTAAACAAGCCCAGCTCCCTCAACTTTTCTCCACAAGAGAGGTGCTTCAGCCCTCTGACCGCCTTCGAGGCTCTCCTTGAAGGCTCACCTGTTCCAAAAGCTCCACATCTTGTGCTGGGGGCCACAGACCTGGATGCAGTGCTCCAGATGGGACCTTACAAGGGAAGAGACCAAGAGAATAATCATATCCCTTGGTCTGCTGGCCACCCCCATTTTGATTCAGTCCAGGATACAGTTGACCTTCTGGGCTGCAAACACACACTGCTTGTCTATTTCATTAATTAAAATGCTGAAGAGCACTAGTCCCAAGATGGTTCCTAAGGGGCACAACTCATGACCGGCCTCTATCTACTCAAAGAGCCATTGACCACAATCCTCTGGCTGTGACCATCCAATCACCTCTTTATTCACCAACTAGTCCAGCCTTCATCTCTCTGCAATTTAGAAACAAGGATATGGTGTGGGATCATGTCAAAAGCCTTGCACAAGTCCAAGCAGAAGACATCTGTTGCCCTCCCTTTGTCTACCAAGCCCATCATTCTATCATAGAAGGCCACCAGATCAGTCAGGAATGATCTGCCCTCGGTTGGACTGGCTGTCTAGGATCACCTCCTCCTCTTGAATGTGCATTTACATCTCTTCCAGGATGATCTGCTCCATCATCTTTCCAGTCAGAGAAGAGATCCTGGGTCTCCCTTTCTCCCTTTTTCAAATATGATGGAGAGCACCTTGGCAACCACATCAGCCAGTTCCTTCAGGACCCTGGGATGGATGTCATCTGGCCCCATAGACTTGTATCCTTCTGTCTCATGAGGTGGTGTATGTCTTGCTCTGTTCTTACAGTGGGAGAGATTCCATTCTCCAACCCCAGCCTAGAGGTGATGGGACATGGGAGGCCTGACTGTCAGTAAAGAGAAGGCAAAGAACATATTGAGTACATCCGCCTTCTCCATGTCTGTTGAAGCCACTTGTCTCTTCTCATTTACCATTCTCCTTTAATTATCTCACACGTCCAATGTGTCTAAAGAAATCTTTCTTGTTATTTTTCACATCCCATGCCAAGTTCAGTTCCATATAAAACTACCTTGGTTTTCCTGATCCCATTTCTGCATGTCAGGGTAACATCCTTATATAACAGAACTGCCAACTCTGTCCCGTTCCTTTGTCCCCAAGGACAGTTTCCCAGGGAATCTCATTCATAATTCCTTAAACAGCCAGCAGCTCCTGAAGTTCAGGGTCCTGATTCTGCTCTTCGCCAGGCCCATGTTCCTTGATATCATGAACTTAATGTGGGTATGGTCACTAAAGCCCAGGCTGCCTCCAATATAAGCCTCTTTAATGATCTTCTCAATAGACTGGAGCCACTACTACTGCTGTGAACCCTCTTCACTTGAAAAGTTAGTTGAATTATTTTTTATAATGGGAGAAAATATGCTCATGACTATCTCTTTTACTACAAAGCACATAAACCCAAACTGCAACCTCCATATAGGCTGTCGGAATGAAAAAACAGCCAACAGTGTCCTCATGGATGGTTTCTAACTTCCTTCTACCTAGCACTGAGAAAAAAGCTTCCCTTCTAGCATTTTCTTGGGGTTAGTCTAGCCTTCAAACTTCTGTGCCTGTTTTTAATCTTCTTTGACACTTCTGTGGCAACGTATATGCCCTCAAGACTTAACTTGTCCCAGTTGAGCTGTTTCAGAGCACATAAATGTGAAAAAAGGATAAAATATCTGCCGTCTCCCTTGACAGCATGGGTTCACTTTAAACCCTGATGAAAGCACAAGGGAAGTTCAGCCAACTGGCTAACTGCTTCGGCTGCAGACTAACCAGAACTAAACATTTGTGCTGGAGACAAGAATATCTGCCCTATGAGTGATGTTGCAGGCCATTGCCTGGGCTATCATTCCTGGTGTTTGGGAGAAATGAAGTAAGTAACTGAAACATGGAAACTGAAGGAAAAATGAGAGTCCCAAGAACGGTTCAATTCTGATTAATATTGTGTTTGGCTCTCGACTCTCTCCTTCTCTTTCAACGTGTCAGGTGATGGGTTAAGGTATGAGGACAGCTGCGTTTATACCAAGTGAAACTGATCCTTAGAGCTCATTTGCAGTTGAAACTATCGTGTTTTGTGGCAAACATCTCCTGTGTGATATAAATGTTCATTCCTGTATCCCCAGCAAGGAGAAAGGAGAAGGGGAAGCACTAGTGCCCTGGTCAGGCTTCACCAAGGTCCTCTCCTCCCTCCCCACTTCATGCTTCCTTTCTCCTGCACACTCTGCCATCCCCAGAGAGATAGCAAAAGGACCAGGGAAGACAGCTCATTTCCATACACTTGTTTCATTCAAACAGGTTTATTTTCAAGAATTGAGGCTGTAAGCATTTCAAGTGGCAGACGGTGCTAAAATTCTGTCCTGGGCATATTACCAGCTGGAAGGATATCACAGGACTTCAGCCCACAAGGGAGATAGGAGCATAGGCACTGCAATACTGGGGCAGATAGATGCTATATCTAGCCCAGCATCTATCTCAGACAGTGACTAGAGCCAGACGCTCCAGAGGAAGGCATAAAACACCATGCACTGAATTACACAAGAAAATACTAGCTTTTTCACCTGCTGATGATCAGGCACTGCTCTGAAGCACACAGCCGTCAAGGATGTTGAAGTTTTATTCCAGCCAATCATAACTGCAGATGCAGCTGGGTGAATGAAAGCAGACCTCCTGGCCCGGTTCATGAGCAAAACAGCTGGAAAGGGATCAAAATTGAAGGAGGGATTTTTCAAAACTGAGCAGGGCTAGCCCAAACCCTCTGCCGCTGACATCACTGCCGGCCTCAAAAGGAGGCCTAAGGCCAAGATTCTGACACAGCTCCAACTTTCTTCAAAGCCTTGACAGATATGGGGCAGCTTTGATGGCAGGAAGGTTACAAAAGCACTTGCTCTTCTGACTAACCAAAAGCAAGTGCTTCCACTAGGAAAAAATAACAAAAAAAACAGAAACCAAAATGAAGCTCAGTGCTGTGACCTCCCTCCTTCACCATCACGACTGACTCCAGGTGACCACATACACTGGCCATCATAGCCCCCTCCTAATAATGCCAGTCAGACCATTTCATTAGAAAGGTTGGTCCCAAGTGTCGGATCTCTTCTGTCCCTCACAGTCCCTAGCTGAATAAAACAGCAGGTCACCTGCTTCCAAGTACTTCTCCTTCTTCTTTAGGCACTGAAAGGCTGCAATGAGGTCACCCCGCAGCCTTCTTTTCTCCAGGCTGTACAAGCCCAGCTCCCTCAGCCTCTCTTCATAGGGGAGGTGTTCCAGCCCCTTGATCATCTTCATGGCCCTCCTCTGGAAGCTCTGTTTACAAAACTAACTTATTTAAATTCATTTCTTCTATACATGCTGGAGTCTGCAACACTCTCCAGAACACACTGGGAACATCATATAGTAGCTTTCACCCTAAACAAAGGGTTGAATTCTGAATTACAACACTGAAAATACAGTTAAAAATAAGAACCTCTTAAGAAAGACTATATTGGAGTGAATGAAGGGGGATGAAATTACAAAACGTAGCTGAAGAGCTTCTCTTCAGATGCACAGTACCAATTTACATAGCTTTGTTTTGCAGTCTTGCTGCTTGTCACATAAGAAAAACTTGACCAAAAGCAAAGGATGATTGAATCTGACTGCCTAAACACTGAGGACCAAAAATTTGATTCAGGTAATAACATAGAGCAGCTCCAAACATCCCTCTCACATACAGTAATGAGGAAGACTTGTGGCCAGAGCCCAGAAGTAAACAGCAAATTTTCTGGCACCCTTATCTTTATTTACCTGATTGTCAGCTGTCCCGATACAAAGAGCACATCCTGCCTGGCTGGAGAGAACAAGGCAGGACTGTGATGGACTCTCTGCCTTTGCTGCTGGTGCATGAACTCTTTCCTCCTTAGCGCTGCCAATCTGCAAGATCAGACAGACAGAGCTGACAGAACCAGAAGATAGGTGATACCATACTTCTCTTTAGGAAATACATCCTTTTTCTACTTTTCTTGCCCTCCCAGCCCTCCTTATTCCCCATCTTACCATACTGAATCCAGACAGAGCACAGGGTTATCCCATCAAAGCAGCTCTGGACATAAAGAACTGCAATTTGGGGGGTTCAGACCTACTCGTGAACAGTCATTACATTGCACGCTGAAGACACCTAAACCATCACTTCTTTTCAAAAACAGGTTTTTTCTCCCTATAGAGAGGGTTCTCCCTACCTTTCTCTCAAAACTGAGCCTTCAAGCTATGCTTTTTCGTAAGAAGGTTATACTGTTTCAGTTACTGAGTTACTGCATATATGAAAACTAATGGAAAACCTGCTTTAGGAAGCAAAGGAGGGGAGAAAAAATCTGGAGTTTTCCTATGTCCTTAAAATCATACAGGGTCAAGTTTCTGTGATTATATTTTAAATGCATAAGAGGATAAATGGAGTGTGGATGATTGTCTGGTCCTTAATTTTTCCAGTGTTTATGTCTGGGTTTTATGATACAGACAATATTCCTAAGCCTATTTGAAAATTAATCTCTAGTGAACAGGTGAATAGATATTGCAGCATTGACTCTTTTGTCTCCATTTATCTTTCCACTTAAGAAGTTAACTGAAAATAGGAACTTACTCAATAGCATTTTTCAAGGCACACATTATTAGAGCATTCTGACCTATAGCAGCAATTTGCCTTTTTGCTTACTCAGAGAGGCAACAAGTTAGAGAGAACACACATCCCTGGCATTGCAGAGACCAAAGCTGACATAATAGTAACAATGATGTCAATCTTCATATCTACTATATCTGCCTTACTTTAACAATTCTTTCTCACCAAAACCACCAATATCCTTCATTTTTTTTCCTCAGTTTTCTAGATGTCACATGGAGGATGTGACAAGTACAAGACAGAAAAACGGGCAACATACATATGGTCTTCTTTTTACAACAGGCACATTCATCATCCACTGTATTTTCCCCCACCTCATAAACTGTAAGACATTTGTGCATGGGAATCAAGTGGAGAGTGTGAGACATCAAAAGATGAGTGATCTCAGAAAGTCAGAATGGATGGCAAATCCAACTTGGAAAATAATCCTTTGGAGCACAACCCCTGCAGCAAGAAGAACACTACAAACCAAAAGCAAAATCAAAACACTGGTGGGGGGGGGGTAGGGGGGGGGGAGGCTGGGAAATAAGGTGGTAGGAAGGCTGACGAGAGCTGTGGAATGCTCTGATGGGAACAGCTCAAAGTCATTCTCACATCTGCCCCTGACACTCCCTAGCTTAGTCTGTCTGATCATCATTAATGCTATTCCTTCTGGTTTGTAAACAAATTGAAGAAAATCATAGGTTTTCTGGTTTGTAAATGAATTGAAGTAAAGCATAACTTTTCTCCAGTTTCTCTCTCTCTTCCAACTCATGAGTAACAGTACAGAAACCCAGAGCAATACAAACAAGCAGACCTTTCAAACGCAGAAATGGAAATACCGAAGTGCTCCAGTGCTAACAAAATGCCACCCCACTTCTCACCTATGTTTTCTAACCTGAAAAATGCAGAAAACAGTACAAGCCTACCTTGCTACAGAGGGCTTGTTCAGCCTTCTTCACACATTTTTGGGGAGCAACTGGAAAACACTTTCCTTCTGTGAAAAGCAACATACTGTTAAAACTGCTCAGGAAAATACATCATCTATCACAATTATATATAAACATGTGCTGCAGACTGATCTATCTCAGGGTCCTTCTGTTTAGACAGCTGAGTTTAGACAGCCATCTCACAAATAGGGCCACCTTGGAGAGAAGGACGCTGCAGATTCACAGGTTGGCACAAGCCTCCTGACCTTGATTATTGCCCACACCCAAGAAAAAGGGTCACAGAAGGTGAATGAGGTCTGGGAGCACGTCTTCTGTGAGGCTGAAAGGGCTGGGCCTGTTCAGGCTGGAGAAGGCTCAGGGGTATCTAAGCAAAGCCCACAAGCACCTGAAGGTGCACCTGGGATCAAGCCAGGCTCTTTTCAGAGGACCAGTGCCAGGACAAGACACAATGGGCACAAACTGACATGCAAGAGGTTCCCTCTGAACATGAGGAAGCACTTTTGCGCTATGCGGATGAGAGAGCACAGGCACACGTTGCCCAGAGAGGCTGTGGAGTCTTCTCCACAAGGATCTTCAAAAGCTACCTGGGCATAGGACTAGGCAACCTGCCCTGGGCAGCCCTGCTCAAACAGGGGTTGGGACAGATGGGCCCAGAGATCCCGCCAACCTCAGCCATGCTGTGATTCTGTGCAAGCACGATCCGCATCCCCATCCTCACAGCCCAGCCTCTCTGTCTTCAGCCACCTCATTCTTGGGGGGCCAAAAATTCCCATTTCGCCCATTCACCTGAGAGGTTCCGACAGTAGAAACACCCACTTTCCACATGACCTTTTCCTCAGTCTCGCAGCCGCCCCGCGCTCCTCCGCACACGAGACACGCAGCCCCACCAGCCCGAGGCCGATCGGCTCCCCACGGCCTCGCCGAGCTGGCCGGAGCCGCCTGGGGCCCTCACGTTGCGGAGCCACGTGCAGCGCCGTCTGGCGAGGCGCCCGGCCCGGCTCAGCTCAGCCCTTCCCGGCGGCACGTGAGGCGGGGCAGGGCGGGAGCCGGGCTGAGGCGCGCTGCGCCACGCCGCTTTACGAGCCCGGCGGTAGCCTGAGACCCGGGCTGCTTTCCTCGTCGTCCGCCGCTGCCGGGGACACCCCTTCCCTGGGCCGCGCGAAGGAGAACGCAGGGGGCGGCACTCGGCGTGTCCCCGCATGTAAGTGAGCTCCGCCCATCAGCAGCGGTGGGACGGGAGGGAGCGGGTGCGGGCTGCGGTGGCGGAGAGGGGCTGTCCGTGGCCGTGCGTGGCGGGGTCGGGGCTGCCGGTGCACCCTGACGGGAGGTGTGCCCTTCTGCAGGAGGGTTTGTATAGAAATGTGCGAGCATCTGCCGCAGGCAAGCGAGGTGCTGGAAGGCAAACGTTCATAACTGGCAACGCTCGTTCGGGGTCAACATTAGGACAGAAACAGACCTGCATCGGAAGAACGAAAAAAAAATAATCCACAGCATCCATTCCCAAATCATCATCTTTTAGTTGGCTTATATATTTTTAAATTGTGTGTACGTGGGAAGGCTGGAAATGCCACCTACTGCTTCTCTGATACTCTGAAAGCATGACCCAAGAAGCAAGCACCTGAGGAAGTTTGTGTTTCTTTCCCCCGGAGCTAGCCCGTAACACAGCTCAGCCACTTCTAGCTCCCTATAGCTTTCTTTCCTGCATCCTGCCTGTAGGAGCAACACTTATACGGGTAGGTCTAATGCTGGCAGCATGGGGCTTGCAACTTATTGGGTGTCACAATAAATGTGGATCAAGAAAGGAGACCCTACCGATGTTTCTGCGTTTCTGAAGGGTTTCAGTTAGGTTCTGCAGGTGTTTAATTCAGCCTTGCAGCTCAGACCAGCATGTGGGAATAGTGATAGTGCAGCCCTAGAGTGAGACCTGGAAAGTGCCCTGCAAAAAGCATCTGAGCTCTGCAGCAGTAAGCTTGCACCAGCTGCAGCTGGGCCAGGATTTAACTCTGGATGTGACTGTGAGTAATGGAAACAGCAACGGTCCACATATACGCATGATGTAAGTTTAGAATAGTTATAAGCATGTGTGATTCATTACATAATTAAGAGCATTAGGAGGAAACTTTCTGTAGGGAAAGGTTATTCTATAATTATCCTCTCTGCAGGCTTTTTATCTTCTTTTGAAACACCTGGAATTAAACAGCCCTAAAGACAAGACACATGGTTCATAGTCTGCCCTGGAGCAGCTCTTCCCCTGTTCTTGTAATCATGAACAGAGTAAGACAGATTATCTCCTTGTTCATTCATATGTGCTGTTAAAATAAATTTTAAAAAAAATAATGGAGGCAGCAAATGTCTGATGAACACCTTCTTTCTTCCTGGCCCTGATTGGCTCTTTCCAAAAGGCCAATTTGTAATGCAATTCCTAGTTCACGTTTCCTTCAAAGCACTGGCTGTGCCTTCCTGAGACTGACAGATTGCCTTTCAATGAGCTTAGTTTAGGTTGCTGGGTTCTTGGCACCAGATGAAAAAGCAGCACAGCAGCAGTGTGATTGTTGTTAGCTGTAGTGACAGCCAGCACCACTGAGCATCCCCATGGCTGAGGGCAAGTTTGCACGCAAGTCGGAGAAAAGTTTATGTTAAGTTTTGGGATTCTGGATGCCTCCTCAAGGATTATTCTTGTTGGCGTGCTCTCTGATGCTTCTTGAGAAAGTACTTTCCCAAAGACTTTGCTGCGACCGCATAGGAGCATCTACTGGGGTTATAGTCATGTGGCATGATGCAGTAGCACTGATAGGAGCCAGGGAGACACCGTAATTGCATGAAACTCCACTGCTTTCTGTCCTAACACTCACATGTGCCTGTCTCTACCTTTGGGAGCCATCAGCCTTCAGAGCACCACACACATTTGGAAATAAATACACGTACCAGAAGGGCAACCTACGCCTGGAAGTCCAATATCAGTTTCCAATGACTGTGGGCCATGCATCCATGGTCCACTATTTCAGAGCCACTAGGGGCAAGGAATAAGGTTCACAAATGGATGCAAGAGCCCATCTGCCTCTCTGGAGCTCTGCTACTCTGCATTATCACCTGCAAAATTGATGCTCAGCTTCCACCTGAAATGAGGTGACTGCATCCCCTCGCTGCAATTGGTGTGCAAAACAATCTCTATGCCAACAGCAACCTCTGGCTGACAAGTTCTTGATACTATAGCCACAAAGTGACAGGCACTAGGGCATGAGTGCAAAGGGGTGCTTGGAGTTTGCTTAGATTAGATGCAGACCTGCAGAAATAATAGGGAAGGGTGGTTACAGAAATAGCATCTGGGTTTGTGTCTACTGCGGCAGAAGCACCCTTTGGGATGCTGGAGACCAAGCCTATACGTGTGGCTCTGCAAAAGCTATGCTGCTGCATTTTTAACTATCTGCATGGTCTGCAGATAGTTGGTAAACTCTCTTAGCTCAATCTCTAAATTCTTCATACCCTTCAGAATTCAGTAGTGCAACAGATCCAAACCATGGCTCTTTGCTAATTTTTCTCTAAAGTTTCTTCTTAGCCTGTCCTCTGCAGTGCATCTGCAGCTTTGGAGAAGGGACTGAGTTTTGGAATGCAGGGAGAGAAATAATTGAATGATACTGAAGATCTATTTTCAAGCTCTTTCAGAAGTTGAGCACTTGAGCAGAAATTAGTAGGTGAACATACTTGGTAACTGTATGTACCAGCCCTTGTTGGTCTGTGAAATTTGCAAAATGCCTGATTTATTTCCTCATCATTGCCATGCCTCCACCTTACCTGCCAGGGGAAAATGCAAACCTTTCTTGCCCACATGCTGGCCTGCCCAGTGCTTGAATGGGATTTGCTGATACCAGAAATGAGATCCTGTTGCCTGGGACTGGGACATTTCTCAAGCACTTGCTTCAGGACATAGGAATAAAAGTATCAGGCAACAGCCAAGTGATATCTCTGGTCATCTTTGTCCTCTAACTGGCCAATGCTGTAAAATAAATGGTTAGAGTAGTTGGGATGGTAATACTACCTCCACTGTAAAACTAAACTAGTTTGTATATTTTCTTGTTTGCCACCTCCATTATTTGTTCTAGAAGTCCTCCTTTTCAGTACATTTCCTTTGTTTAAAAAGATGTTCTTGGCAGTTTTCTCAACTCCCACCTCTATGCGCTTTCTTTTGCCAGTGTTCATACTACAGCAGCTCCTAGGAGTCTGAGTCCTATAAACAAGACTGCTCACTGTTAGGCAGTGTAAACAAAGCACAACAAAGAAAAATAACAGTCACTGCCCCGAGGAGTGTTCTCCACTTCCTTGTACAGCTCTGTCCCCATACAGCAAACCTCTGCTTGGTATACACTGGAATATGGATGCACATAAGAGGTGAAGGCATTTCAGCTTTACCTGTTCCCTGTCAAAGCTGCTGCCACAGACAAATCCTATAGAATTCAATAGGGATTTTTGCTCTGGTCTAGATACTGGGATAAATTTCATCCAAAATAAGCCAGGAGTCTTCATGGCAGAATCAAAGGGATTTGGGTTTACTGCCACACGCAGATAATGGTCTTTCTGTCCTCAGCAGGGAATCGCTCCTGGGTGCACTCGCCAGAGAGCAGCACCAGGGAGAAAAGATGGAGTGGCAGTTGGGGAGGATAGCGCACAGCCAGCGGAATCTCTTTGGCCCAGTAGACCATGAGCAGCTGCGTTGGGACTTCCAGCACATGCTGTGCAGCAATATCGAAGGGGCCAAGCAGAAGTGGAACTTCGATTTCCTACAGGATGTGCCAATGGAGGGATTCCTGCAGTGGGAAGAGCTGGGGGGCCATGAGGTGCCAACCTTCTATCACAGCTGTGTGGTGAGAGAGAGCCGGAGGCCACTGCGGCACCTGAATCGGCCCCTGTGTAGGGAAGAAAAGGCTCACCGGTTGACCCTGACGGCACTGGCAGAGAAACCAAAGGCTTCCAAGCAAACAGGAGCTGGGAAGGTCCCAGAAGGAAAGAAAAGAAGACAGATGTCTTTAACAGGTATGAGAGGCCTTGGTATTACTCTGATGACCAAACCTGGTTCCAAACAAGAAATTCTGTGGCAGGAACATGCACTGGCATTACTTTAAAAAAAATGCAGCCTTTTATAGCAGCATCTGAAAGAAAATAAAATATAAATAAATGGGCGTGTGATGTGTTTCTCGGAGGTACTGGGCCATAACCATCTCCTGGCCCTCAGGGTCCCTTTAGGACCTACCAGAGTCAGAGCGGTAAGATAGTGACCACTTGATTGGGATGGTTAGGAGGGTTAGACAACAGTGTGAGAAAAGCAGTGGAGTTATTTCTCAAGCAGGAATCAGTTCACCTTCTGACTTCAGCTTGGATATTATTCTCAGCAAAGGCATCTGAGAAATGTAAGGGCAGATCGTTGTTAAACTTGGCCAGGTGGCAGAAGAGGCTAGGTCTTCAAATGCCACTGAGCAGAACTTACTGCCAGATGTAAAAACAAAGGAGTTTCAGCATCCATAAAAGAGCTTTCGGTTCTTGAAAGTCTTTAGCATCTGCATACCAAGATCTTTTGGAAATTCCCCCCTGCACCCCCACCCTTTACTGTTCTCAACAGGAATTTGAGCTTATTTGAAAAATCATGTCCTTTTGAGGATTTTGTTAATCCAAGTCTGAAGTTTTCAAGACCTAGACCAAAGATTTCCTTTTTGGAATTTGATGTAAGACACCGGCTTGAAATAGCCTTGGAGATAATTGAAGCTAAGGTTCAGGAAACACTTTCTGAACAGCGATGTTGATCACAGTAAATCAGGGAATAGAATAATTTGCTATTTGAGGGTATGGAACTTAATTGGTAGAGAGAGGTTGGGGGTGAGATTGGAGATTAATGAAGAGTGAACACTGTACACTAGTGTACAGAGCAATGATATTTAATGAGTGCTCTTTTCTTCTCCAAACCACTTTACAGCCATTAACTAATTAACAGTATAATTTACAGGTAGGAGTACAGAAGAGTAATTCAGAGTACAGTGCTGTGATGGTTTGAGGGAACTGCTGCTCAATTGTAAATCTTTCGCTGGGTGTGTGGGAGTAAATTATGAAGATATTTCCAGAGGATATTTTTCTTCTGTTTTTTTTTTTCCCCAGGCAAGAAACATTTCAACAGGGGATATGGAAACCAGAATACCACACTACACAGTTTAACACTTTCCCACATATATTTTCATAAGAAAAAACACTTTAGTCCAATATCACAATATCAGTACCCTTCTCCCCAAGGAATCTGGGTCTATGAAATGGGCCAAGAAAATAGTTTGCAGTTGTCTTTTTTGATGAAAGTTGGAGATCAGTCTCTCTCTCATTCCTGCACACAGAGTGACAGACATACAGATAGACACAAAAGCTTACAGCCTTCGTATTGCCAGTTGAACTATGCGTTAGAAGTTTCCCTCTAGCATCAGAAAACTTTTGGGTACAACTGAAGAAATTCAGGCAAAACTCAGACAATTTTATGGGAAAGTAATATCTACTGATACACTCTGACCCATTGCTTCTGCCCATTCACTCAGCTTCTACCATCCTCTGATGAAGTTTGTTTAGCACTGAGATCTGAGGTTGGATCTGAGCACAGTTATCGGCATGGCTGCATTCTCCTTCAGTCAACAAAAACACTGCAGTGCTTTACATTAAGGTCCAACAATGTGTGTTTAATTTAGACTTTAAAAGACAGCTGTGGGCCATTAAATAAATATCAGCATAGTAAAAGTCAGCTGTGGGGTTTTGTGGATGTTGGTGCCTCTGGAGTGGAAGGAGCAGAGGTTTTCCTGCTCTGTTTGACTCCTTAAACATGCAGAGAGCTAACCAACACAAAAGGTAGGTTTTTCCTTCTATCTCCCACCCCTTTTATGTACACCGCTCCATCCTCATTCCTTTTTGACTGTGGTCCCAGTGTGGTTCTACTGTTTTCTGGTTCAAAAACCAGATCAGCTATAGGCTATAAGTCTTTTTCATATTTTCCCTTTCTTTTTATTTTTTTCTTCAATAGCAAAGGTTGGTGAACCACACCACCTCTACACTTCTTAACTTGTTGGTTTGTGTCAGTCTGGTTCAAACCTAGGCTGCTCTTGGAGAGGTTTTAGGTCTCCTTTGCTTAAAGGTTGAGAAAATTCCTAACAATCTAGCGTCTTCACTAGCTGGTATTGCTTCAGAAACAGTTATAAAGCCCCATTTTCTGCAAGGCGGATGGGACAAAATGGGGATGAAAGGAAATCCGGTATTTAGGAAAGTACGTTTAAACAGAAATTATTCCCTCCTAGGTCCCTGCGCTCAGGTTTTCCTACTGATGGGCTGCAGGCAAGATATTCCTACTCAGTATGTTGCTTATGCCAGTGGAACTGCTCTTCAGAGGCCCTCAGTGAAAGTAGTCATCTTCCATGGACTCTGTTTAGTGTCTTAGAGAAAGGCTAGAACTGTTAAATATGGCTCTGGGGAGTCTGTATCCCTCTATTACATGCTTCCATCAGTTCTGAAACTGGTCTCAGCTATGAGGCATGCGAGCACACAGCAGCTGGCCTCTAGCTGAATTCTTCATAGGCAGAAATGGGAATAATGATTGTCTCTTTTCTGACTTCCACCTGCTAAGCATGTCCATCATGCATTTATTTTCCCCAAGTGAAATAAAAGATAGCTATGTAGGAGTCTTATAAATGGGTGTAATAAGGATTACGTTACTTTCTGCTATTCTTTTTCTCTTGTGAGAGAGTGCAGTGGACTATTGCTCTTCATGTTCATGTTGCCAATTTGACTCTACGCAAAGCTCAGGTTTAAACACTGTGAAGCCCATATCCTCGGTTAGTTTAAATAGTATTTTTGTTATTGGGTACAAATAAATGACACCAGGTAAGCCCATCAATTCTAAACATAAAATAAGCATCTATCTTCTATTTCAGCTAATTTAGCCCTATCTACCTGAAAAGAGTATTTTTTCAGTGTGAGGGTGGGAGGCAGGGGGTTAAATCTTATATAAACCCTTTGTTGTATTTGTAGTTCTGTAGTTAATACTGACATATTTGCCACTGAAAACAGAAGCTCAACCACATGACTGTATGAGAAAGGAGTTCTCTCTCCTTGAGTTATAGTACTTACTACCTGAGAGAAGAATAAGTTATAATTCAGTAGCAGTGCAAGGTTTTATGCAGCCCTGCCTGAGTCCACATTTGATCTAATAAGCAGAAATAAAGTAGTCCATAAAGATGTTTCTTCTTGGTGATTTTTTTTTTTTTTTTTTTTTTTTTTTTAATGTTTAAGGAGGAAAAAATAACTATTTCTGACTGGAAAGCACTGCAGCAGTAGATCTAAAAACTGGAGTTAAATGTCACATTGCTCATCTTGTGTAATAGAGCCTTTTGATCAAAACTGGATAAAAGCCAGCATATTTCCTTTGTTTTGCTTGGTATTACACAGTTTTATATGGAACATACTAAAAGTATTAGTTTTATCCATTCACTAGCCTTAGAGGAGTCCAAATGACAAAAACAAGATTCAGGAGATTTCTTTGAAGCAGCCCTTATTAGCATCACAGTTGTAATTTTGTCTGTTTGCATGTTATTCTCTAGATTACTACTCAGGAAAGAAGCGAATGAGGACGAATACACAAGCTGCTGCAAAGAAGCCAACTGCCTGAAAGCAAGCACTGAACTGTCCTGTACCAGAGAGGCTACAAGCATCTGCTGGGTTTCCTTAGCATTGAAAAACTTCATGTGCAGGATTGGACCCTTAAGGACATGACACTAAGATGTATACTGATGACAGTGATCTCGCAAGTACAAAAACCTTTGGTTGGAATGAGTTCAGGCCAAATCAACTGGAAACACTTCAGTGAGAAATTACTAGCCTTAAAAGACACTAGTTAGCACATGTGGACTCCACAGGATTCAGTGAAGGCTAGCAGTTTAATGTGCACTAAAAATCACTGGACATGAGAAAATGACTTAAAAAAAAAAACAGCACATATGTGTGTAATGTGGTTCTTGGACATATCAGGGTACAGTTGGGATTTTTTATATTGTTGTGTCTTTGCATATGCTTTTTTTTTTTTCCTTAAAGCAGGGTGTCTTATTAAATATCACCATCTCATTTTTACAGGTCTGACAACTAAGAATAATTCCCAGGCACATCTGTGGTTTTTATCAGGTACAAAATTTTGTGCTTACAGCTATCCAGAGCATAAGTAACAGCACTTGGGTGCCAAGTATTGCTGGATTGTAAATGGAGAAAGCTGAAATTATTTGGGAAAGCTTCCATTTATATCAGCAGCCATGTTAACTCTGTATGTCTGCCCACTGTGGAAGAATTGGATAGTTCAGCTTGTTATGAGTACATGTTTCCAGATATACTCTTGCATCTTTTAAGTCATTCCTGTTATCAGCTGTGTAAAAATTCACCTGTTACTTTCAGCTGTACTATTCCATCTCAGACTTTGGATTTGCAGTGTAAATTAGGATAAAATTTGCTGTGCATTCATCCACAGTTTTTAAAAATGCCTGCTGTTTGTAAGAATGTGCTACAAAAGAGGTAAGCTATTTAGTTGCTTTTAGTGCTTTTTTCATACTAATATTGTTTTTGTAGGAAGAAAAAGGGCATTAATGACACAATGATCTTGACATTGTGTGGACTGCTTTTTCTGTGGCATTTATTAACAGACTTTTCCATCACCTACTTTTTATTTCCCTTTTTCATTCCCCTGACTGGTTTGGATAACTGAGGTTTTACAGCACATAATAATCAGTGGGTAAAACAGAAAAAGAAACCTATAAAATATACACTCTGAATTATACTGCTGCATATGGCCATAAGATGCACGTGATGTTTAATGAACACATTTGGTAAGAGCTTTGTAAATGTCAGCTTTTTTAGGACATTGTGCAGTGGTGGAATACTACTTTTCATCTTGAATCTAAACAAGCCAAGGTTTATCTTGGGCAGGAAGAACCAACATGCGCATGCATGTGCACGTCAGTTGTGCACACAGGAATTGAAGTAAGGAAGTAATACATCCTGCACTGCACGCAATGTCAGGATGGTTTAGAGCATTTATTTTTTTCCCATTAAGAGCTGCAGTGATCAGATGTAAATAATGTTTGCCCCCAATTGGCAAAAAAACAGCGATGATTTGTTTCTATATGCTGAGACAAATATGCTCAGCAAATTGCTCTTGGAACCTGTTTCCAGATGCATGCAAGAGAGTCACAAGAAGAGATTTTCTCTCCTGGGTTTGTGATGTAATGAGGAACCAAACTTGCTCCAGCTGATGTCAAAGGCATTTTTATGCAACTGAAGCCAGATAAGGGTCAACCTTGGCAAATGCTGCTAGTCATGCATTCGGTGTGTTTATGACTGGACCATTCTGTAACAAGCTTCTCACCACACTGAGATACAGGTGAGAAGTTGGACAATTTGTGAGATTATTTTTAAACTTGACTTGTGATTAGAACAGGCTAATCTACATTTTTTTAAGTGTAGTGTTTTTCCTTAATCAGAAAAATTGCACAACAGTTTCTCCATGTGTTTGTGATTTTTAAATCAGACCAATGACACTGAGCTACAGCTTTTTGTTTTGTAGCAAGGTTACTTGCAGAATTGCTTTCTGATCAGGATGACATGAGTTGTGCATAAAAGGCTGTAAGTTTGTGATGGACGTGTGAAGTAGTGTGGGGTCTTTTTCTTTCAAGAGGAGAAGGGGTGCTTCTCTTTATTAGGGGTGATGATGACTGCTGATGCATCGCTGTCCCAGAGAAACAAGGAAGGATCTTTGCATTTTCACATCAATTCTGTAATATCCCACTGCTTAAATGGACATTTAAAGTGAAATACCTGCTTCAAATACTTTGTCATCAGGACCAATAATGTCCTATGAATTTTGTTGAAGGGTTATTTAAATTATCAGCAACAGGTTTTTTGGATAATAGGGCAGATACTGTTCTTAGAGTTGAATGTCAGTATATTCAGACAGAAAGGTAAAGGCCCTGGCTGAAAATGCAGCTTGTGTTTACTGCATCTTAATTAGCTGTGACTGTGAATTTAGTATTAGGATATAAAAGAAATTTCTGACAATGAGACAAGGTAATATTCTTCTGCTTGCTGACTGTGCTTACTCATGTTCTTTGAAATGACATAATATTGGAAATAAGCATACAGAACACATAGGGCAAAGGAAAGGTTTTCATGCCGGTGTTTTCAATGGGAAATTCTCATACATGCACCACAGGGCCTAATCCCCCTGCTTATTATATCTCCACTAACCTGCAGTGGAAGTGCTTTGGTTTACAGCAGAAGAGAATGAGGTTATGTAGTTTTGCGCTAGTTCCCTTAAGTACCTTAAATCAACAAGCAGCTAACCATGAGAAGCCATTGTCTCCTTTCTACATGCACGAGTTTTTAAAGATTTCTTTTTTAAAAGAAGGTTTCTGCTATGTTTTTTTCATGTGTGACAGCCAAAAATAACAACAAACATCTGATTAGTGCCTAAGCCATCAACTGAGTAGATAAAACATATCGGTCTTTATTTCATTACTATGCTCAACAGAGAAACATTGAAACATGGAATATTTCATTATTTTGTTAATGTTGTAAATTGCACGTTTTTGTTAAACAGAGTGTACAGAAAGGGAGATGCACCATTATTTAGCAACACTGTAATAATGATATTTTTGTTTTTATACAATGAATGTCTAGCACATTCCTGTTCTTCAAGTGAGGCAGCACACCTGACTGAAAAAGAAATACACTGAAGCTTTGATCTGCTTCACTGTGGCACAGTCAACATACTGGACGTACCAAGTGTAATTGCATACCAGAGCATGTCAGGGCTTCTTTGCTGACTGTGAATTGGATTGACAGCATGGGTGCATGCTTTTCTATCAAATCTCACAGCAGTGCTCTCTCATAATTAGAGGCAAGGAGGTATGTTCTGAAACATATTGAATCAGAGCATTAAGGAAATGATAGCAGCACTGTTTTAAGGTCTTATGCAGCTGAGTAGAGGCTGCACGGCAGAAGTGAGACCACATCAGGAATCCATGGTACATTATAACCTTTGGCATGCTGCTAATGAGGTAAAATCGTACCTGCTTGATCGCTTTCCTTCCCATTTTTTCTATGATCTGTGTGTGTGATTTGGGGCCATATAGTACTCAATATCCACAGTGTAGCTCCCACGGTGATGTAACCAGTGTGTACGTTTGGGAAATATATAGTTCAGATTTTTTTCTTACTGAGATATATGCATCCCACATGCAACACAACCTTAGCTGAAAATGGGATAGAACATCTCCCAGAACAGCCCTTGCACTAGCTTTATATTTTGTACAAATACAAATATAAACTTCAGGTGTACATCATTTTAACAAATTCCTGTCAGTAGCAACCAGAGAAAGTTGTTTCATTTGGGCGGGGTAGCCAAGAAAAGAATTCCTCTGCACTCTCTCAATCTTTTTTGAGGATGGTGCTGTACAGCTTCCTTCTACTTAAAGCAGCTCCTGTGCAAACTGTTGGTAGGTATCCCTTTGAGGAATGCATTGGTTTCTTGGAGAATGTACTCTGATACGTTTCATTCATCCACCATTATCTTTCTGATTCTTGTTTATATGCTTCAGAGATGTGCCTTAATGTCACAGAAATTTTGGCCCGGAAGGGAACCTAAGAAACCACCTAGTCCATCACTCTGCAGCCTAGCAGAATTGGAACTGACTTATTCCAAAGATTGTGAACTGCTGTAGGAGATTATTTGCTCAATCCGTGTGGCAAATTTAATGGGTAGCCCAAGTCAACAAAATTCCTCTGGAGATTGAAAGGATATGTGTTACACAAGGTGCTTGCTTTCACGTAGCAATTTTCCTCTGCTTGTTTTGTTGCAATACTGTCATTTCAGTTAAACCTAAAAAATTGGTGTGCTGAACCATTTGATTGTTGGATGTGGATATTTGCAAGGTCATCAATAACTGCTAGGGCATATACATGTTTTAATAGCAAAAGACATTTAATTGTCATCCTTGCAGATAGGTTTCTCTTTTGTTTCTGCACTGCTCTAACCTGGACCCCCTATGTTGGTCTCCCAGTGGAGTTCCACTTTTTACAATTGATCAACTTCAAACACGAAATGTTGACAGAGCTGACCTGCAGCCCAGAAAGTGTGTTTCTGTGGTGAATGTGTCATGGTTTCCCACTAAGGTGTCACAAGAGAAAAAACTTTTTTTTTCCTTTATTTATTTTCTAAAGTTTTTTGTTTGTTTGCTTCTTTGCTTAGGAAATGCTGCCTGTTTTCGTTTAAACAATCTGTTTCCTTGGCAAATAAATAAATAGATAAATATGGCTATCAGGTGTTTAAAGCTGTTAAACTCAAATTTTCAAAAGCGAGAGGGTTTTCCCCAGTGTCCTAGACACATCCAGCTTTGGTAATTGCATCTTCCCTCCCTAACTAAAACCTTCTTGCAGGTTCATGGCATTCTTCCTGTCCTGCTCAAGTATTTTGCAGAGAACTGCTGTGACATTATGTGTTAAACATCTGCCACAAGTTTGCCCAGAATTCAATCACAGATGAAGTGATTTATGATAGATGGCACGCATATACACAGATTTTTATTACAATGGCTTCTACTGACCTGTAAGAGTTATTTAGGAAAAGCGCTTTTGAAGAAATCAGCTCAGTATCTAAATATGGCTTCATTCGAGGCCTCTATTTCAGATTATTTTTTCCAACCCCATCCCATCTCTTATAAGGAGGCACTGAGAAATGGCAGATGCATGTGATCAGCTGTGTTTATAAGACAATAACCTTTACTCTGCCCATTAATCCACTCCATAAATGCAACACACATTCCAGAGTGCTGTGCTGCCCCTATCATCAGCAGATAAAAACAATACGTACACACCTGCTAAATAAATATTTTCCCTGTACTCGTACAAATGTGACATTTCTTCCTTGAAATTATGCTGGCAAGAGGTCAAAGAGTACCAAAAAGTTCATCCTGCAGTGCTGATGGCTTATAAACTCACAAGGAGAGAGGAGCACACTGCACAAGTGATTTTTCACACTAGCTGAGGACATCTAGTGGTCTGTAAAACTTCAGGCAATCATCCGCGTACCAGTTACAAGCATTATTAAAAATAAGAAGCCCTACATATTCTCACGCCACAGCAGTAAGGAGAAAAAATGGAGAAAATAAGAATGTATGGAAGTGTCTGGTGTTTAGCTGCTGGAAATAAAACTACTGTGGCAGCAGCGATATAATTGGTGTAAGGTTCTTTATCCTAAAAAGTTAGGTGGTCCCTGTCTTAAAGAAAGTGAAGAAACACTCTCGTGAGCCCACTGAAAAAGAGAAACTCATAGGATCCAGGTGATGCACAGCACTGGCTACTGGTTTAAATGAGCCAGGCAATTTTACACTTCAGAATTATAACATTATACTGAGCAGAAAATTTTACTATGGATATTTTTAAATCCCTGTCTCAGATATGTCCTTGGAGCTAGAGCTGGGTGAGAATGTATGTAATGAATGAAATCTCTTTAAAACTCTGTGGTATAGAAATCAAAGTTATTATAATTTTGAATCATCTGCATCCTGTATTTGTTTACATGGACTAATCAGAGACCATGTACACCTGTTCTTTCCAGTATGTGTATCTCTGTGCATGTGTGTGTCTGTTTTCACAGAGAAAGTACACCCAAAAGCACGTTAATAACATTTTCTTATCCAGGAATGGACAATCTTTCTGATTTTACAAGCCACATGTGAATTCTTAATGCAGCCAGCAACCACAAGACACATAATCTGGTATGTCAGTGGAAGCAGGGAACTAGGAATGGCTGGAAAAGAACAGTGACTCCCTTTTTCTCCTACCAGCTTCTTGTGACACAGAGCTTGTCTGGCCCTCCCAGTAACCCAGCTGCAGGGAAACTGTCCTTTTCTTAACCCATAGAAAAGTTATTTAAATACTCAGCTAGAGATGAGTTTTCAGCTAGCTTTAGCAAGAGTAGATGCAGCAGACATGTTTTTGCCAGGCTGCCCAAGAGAAGACTCACGAAGCCACATCTGCAGTCAAAATGGGGCTGAGGGCTGAAGTGATCGTGCCACCTCAAAGGTCCTCCCTCTGCCCCCGATGGCAAGGGGGCTTGGGAGCTGTAAGTCAAGCACATTGGAGCTAGGTAGATACATTAAGCTGCAGCTCCTCCTTTGACCAATACACCATTTGCAGAATTACTGTAGTATTTGACTTTAAAGACAGCCAAGCAGTACAGCACATTTCTTGACTCAGATTAAAAGCACTTTGAATACTTGTGGCTAGACAATTTGTCTTGCCTTTAAAATAAAAAAATACAGAAGCCATACCAAACAGTTAAGCAGCATAAAGAGGCTGAGATGTAGGACTGAGAGACTGCGGGGAATTTTTACCTTGCCTGCTGCAAATCAAGATCATCCGTTTTACCTTCCCACAGTCTTACTCCCTTTGGAATACTCATGGTTATCATGAAATCTTATTCTTACAGTCTTTTGGATGCTATAATTAGATAATGTCTCTGGAAAATGATACCAGTCTGGATATAGCTGTGCTAATAATGCTTTGTATTACAACACCCCTTATCCATTGAGACTCCAGAGAAAAGCATATATGTATGAAAAAAAACAGATTTAATAAATAATACAATGTTAATGTATATATTATTTGTTGTTATGTATATGTGTCTATATACAAATACAGGGAGATATCTTTACATGTTACTTGTTAGGACTTTTTTGCCCAAAACAAAGAAATCCTGTTCTGGGAATGAAACAGAGCAGCTGCTGGGTAATTCAATGTGTCTGTTGCCTTTTGGGCATGACACCAAGATCTTCCTTCAAGAGGGGTCTTGCACCAAACAAGCTGCCTGCTATCAACAGCAACAACACACCTCCCATGACTGTCACATCCCAAGAAGGAGAGTAGGAGATGAATGGAATTCAATGTGTAGTACATGTTCATGGGCACAAGAATACTTGAATTAAAAAAGGAGGAAGGCACTTGTCTACAGCCACTGCAGTGTCAGTCTCATGCTAGAATAGAAGGCTTTGCTGTGAGTCCCAGAACTCCACATGTTCACCCAGCAATGCTCTTGCCATAGTGTCAGAAAAAAAAAAGAATGAAACTTGATTTTCTTGAAACCACATAATTTACTGTCTCTATGTAAGCATGTAATTATTTTGCTGTAGTTTGACATTGGAAGAAAGCATCATATAGATGATTACTTTCATCAGCAGTCTATTTTATGAAGGGGATCCACATTAATGGCTCAATAATATACATTAAACTTGGTCGTCTTAGAGGTAGATGAACCTACATGCAAGCAGAACTTATTTAATAACATCATCTGTACAAAATGCAGGTATTTCTTGTGTTTTTTTCAGTCCCTACTGGCTCCAGCAGCATGAGGACTGCTGCTCAGCAGTGTTGCTGGATCCAGCAGCAGGTCTTCAATTCCAGATACCAGCATTTGCTTCAGACCACTTGCATCTTTATTTTTTAACTTCTCTTCTTAGGAAACAATAATGATTGCATGATAGTTTTGTGAAGGTAAGCACCTCTTCAGTGTTGGAAAGAGAGAAAGTGGCAAAGAACCCCAAGTCTTGCTCTTGCAGACGAGACCTTTGGAGGCAGTATTTCATTAATTTCTCTCAAAAATAACCCTGAGACACAGGGTTTCACGCTAAATGCAAGTGAGTGAACTGCTCTGCCTTGTGTATTTGCACATGAGTCCAGCCCAGAAAGGGAAGAAAAAAAAAAAAAGAAACGGCAGCTACTGAAGGTATTTAAAAAAAAAATAAAAAAATCAGTGCATGGAAAGGGGCTTAATACGTTCACAATGTTATTTAGCTCTAACAAAGAACAGCAACCCCAGATGACCTTCTGGCTCCTGTCTCCACCCAAGTTCCTGGCCTCCGGTCAACGTCCTGGCAAAAGTTGCAGACATCCGCAATGCAATGCCAAGTGGCTGTTTTGTCTGTAGATATGTAATAGAGATTAGAGGAATGGTGGGGGGGAAGCTGCTACACATAAAACAGCACCTCTAAAAGCAGCCCTGGCACCAAATTCCCAGCCACAAACATTCTCCCAGCAGCACCAACCACCTCCCAAAGGTTCTGGAGGCTTAGCAGGACCCCAAAGTGCCCATCGCTGCAGCCTGTAGGTCCTTCCCCTCCACTCAGCCCTCTCCCACGTCAGGGCCAAGGCAAGGCCTTCATATCAATGATTAGCTCCTGTCCATGGAGTTCCAGGCCCACACAAGAGGTGGGCTTGTGATATAGCGCTGTGCTGGTGAGCTGGGTCATGGATCACCAGTCACCTCTCAGTGCGAGCGTGCCAGCTGGTGCTTGGATGGGAAGAGGAGTGTAGCCCTGAGCAGAGCTTGTTAACACTTCCTGCCTGCAGTCAGTCACACAGAACCGAGCCTGGGGTGGAAATGGCTTTTGTTTTCCCGTAGTAGGCTTTAAAAGAAAACCCAGTTCTGACTTCAAATACTTTTTCCTCCCTTTTTTTCACTGGAGACAGGAAACAGTTCTTTCATGTGTCCAGAAATACAAATTATGACTGGCAGGACATTAGAGTGCAGAAAAACAGCTTTTGGAAAATATCCTGGAGGAGCAAGTGAGGCAGATTAAAGGTTAGGACCTGCATCTATCCATCCAAGCCCTTTGAGTCACACACAGCAGCTTTCAGGAGCTTGTTTGTATTTTCAACACAGAACTGAATAGATCTGCATTTTTAATAAAATGCGAAGTGGAAGGGGAAAACACTGTGCTCTCCTTCTCTTTCCTTCTCCTTCTCCTCCTTTTTTCTCTTTCTTCCCCTCCTCCTTGTTTTTCTCCTCACTCGTATGGACAATAATAAAGCAAGCACCAAATATTTTGCTTTAAAATGCGTTCATTGTTACCATTTTTACTTTTACCAAGACCAATATTACTGGGGAATGGCAAAGGAACCTTTTCGAAAATAATACGTTAATTCTGTACAGCGTAATATGTATGACTGTAGTGTTTATGTTATCTTGTAAGAATTATGCAGTATGTTATTAAATTCTCATTGTGCTAATATTTGGGGTGAATTTAATAATAGGCTGCCAGAAGAAATCAGGTCAGAGAACATGATGTTTCTATTAAGCACCCAGATTCAGTAAACATTTTGGGTCTGTTAGGGGAGACAGCACCAGCTACCTGCCACGAGGCTCTACCCCCAGTCCTACCCAGATAACAGTCTGCAAAGCTCTTGCTGCTTTCCCTGCTCTGTGGTCCATTCCACCACCCCTCCAGCAGGCTGG
Source organism: Lagopus leucura (assembly GCF_019238085.1). Lineage (NCBI taxonomy): Eukaryota > Metazoa > Chordata > Aves > Galliformes > Phasianidae > Lagopus > Lagopus leucura. Next base: position 33,964,787 of record NW_024962335.1, on the reverse strand, counting down.
AATTTATGCAGCAGTACAGCTTTGTGGTGGGAGCCCAGGACTGGATGCTGTGCTCCAAATGGGGGCTAAAATAATAAAAATAATATTAATAAATAATTCAGCAAAGATAGAAAACTGAGATCCCAACAGCATGTTCTATTGCACTTTTCACAGAAACAGGTGTTTGAAACTCTGACCAACTGATGTGCTCAGACTTCCCCTGCTGAACTCGTGTTTGGGGCAGCATCCACCAACAATCCTCATACTTTGCAATAGTAGGGCAGCCACAACCACTCTGTGTTTCCCCATACTTCACAGCAGTGTAGTCTACAGAAGAGTGACCCCTGTTCAGTTTGTAAGACAGTTCTGAATCTTTTGGGAAGGAGGATGTCAACAAATGATTTCTATCCCACAACCATAACTCCTCCATATTGTTTTTCTCCAGTTTTCCGTACCCTTGAAATTCCTTTTCTCTTTCTCTTCTAACAGATGCTGCCTGACTTTTAGAAACTAATTAAAAAAACAACCCAAAAACTAATAAACTACAACTAATAAAAATAATAAATAAATAAATAAATAAATAAATAATGGAAATAACAAACAAATGCTTGAGACTTGAAGAAAGCTGTGCCCAAAAGTACTGATATGTTGTGAAGATGAGAGGGTGAGAGAAGAAACCTTTGGCTATGATGAGACACAGATGTCTAATCCTGCATGTGTCCAGCAAAGTTACTAAGTCAATATTTGTTTAGATTGGGTCCCATCACACAAGTGTGTTTATTAGCATAACAAATTTGCAGTGGCCAAGGAAAGGAAAAAAATGACTTGCCTAATGGAAACGAATTGTGCAGCATAACCTGGTGGTACTTAGGACTGTCTCATGGTTTTTAATGTCTTTCCCCACACTGAGAGAAAGAGTCTTGACTCAGGCGCCAGTAGGTCTGTAAAGCCATTGGTAGAAAGCCAGGGCATACCATTTAATGGAAGGACATCATTAAATATGCCTTTACTTTTATTACTTTGTAATATTATTATGCAGCTGAAATAAATCACAAGTTGTTTTTAGTGGGATTCGGTCACAAGCCACAAAAGCAATGAGCTGGGGGGCTTGCTCCTTGATCTCCCTCCAAGCAACCTTCTGTATTCACTGCAAACAGCAAAACTTGTGCAGAGAGGTCAGCCTAGGGACTTTTGTTCCTTCAATATTTTTAAAAGCATAATAAACAAGTTCGATTTCTTAAATTCACAGGACCAATTTCCAGGCTACTGCAGCCCAAGTCTGCAGGCAAGCATGTGCTACAGAGCCCTCAGGCCAAAATGGATGACTCAGTACTGATCCTACATCACCAACTCACTGGCCAAAAGAACAATGGAAGAGGCTTGGTGGAGGTCAAGTGGGTTTCAGCTCTCCTGCATGGTCCCAGCATGACTCCAAATTCCCTCCCAAATTAGAAAGTACAAAGGTGTTCCATGCTCAACTATCTAGTTTGCTGCAGTGCAGCATCACTGAACTAGAAAAGGGATTTGGCTCTGACCCCACAGCCACGTGAGCAAAGCATGAAGTCTTGAAGTCTTCAGGCATGCAAAAGAGAAGTTAAAAAGAACATGTAAAAATCTGTGCTCAGACTTTCACCAAACTGTGACAAAATAACTCGGTGGAGAGGTTGTCCTAAGAAACTAAGAAATGCAACTCCAAAGCTTTTAACTGTTGGTGTGGCGGGTTTTTTTGTTTTTTGGTTGTTTTTTTTTCCAGTGAATTAAGTGCTAATGAAAGGTATGCATCATCCCGACCCTTTGCTGCTTCTATTTGTAGGAACATAGGTGGTTTCCAAGGTCTTGGGCTCCAAGCTTTGCAACCCCAAGGCATTGCTCGATCACGGCCAGGCTGGGGAGGTTGCCTACCAATCCTGAGTGGTGAGAAGTGGAAAACCACAACTGCAATTAGGGAGCAGATGTCACACGATCTTAATCTGTCCTTCTCCAACCAAGGTTGAAGCTAGTGGGGACCTCTGTCACCACACGCAAATGACAAAGAGGAATTCCCACTGGGAACTCTAGAAATTGTTGTTTTTGGAAGGAGGTTGATGTGGATTAGACTGAGTCATCTTTTCTGTTGTTGAAATACTCCGTTGCGGTTCTCCATTCAGCCAGCAATGAAACGGTTTGCATCATATAGAAGATTTTTTCAGCCTTTTTAATTCATAGCTTTCATTCTTTCATGTCCATTTTAAAATGGAAACTATCCTCATTCAAAATTAGAAGTCACATGTTTTATTTAAAAATAAGAATTTTCAGACCTACATTTTGAAAATATGAATTAATAATAATTAAATATTTGCTTGCTTTTTACAGACATTTCTACCTTGTTTCTTGTGGCTGGAACTAGATGATCTTTGAGGTCCCTTCCAACCCAAACCATTCTATGATTCTATGATTCTAAACCATAACTCACTTTCGTACATCAGAAAGCATGCAGAGTACCGTTTGTGTTTAAATGGGATGAACTCTTAAAAATCTGTTACACAGTCACTCATTTTCTTAACTCCTACGTAAGTGAGATATTAACTTTGTTATACAGAACATTCTGTAGAAAAAATATATATGCCTACGTAAATAGGAAGTTACTGACCCTGGTGTGCTAATAATGTTAGCTTCACAGGTTTTGCATTTGTGCTAAGTGTTCAAGTTCTCCCTTGAACATTTATTTTCCATTTTTTTTAGTTTAGATGCTCACATACAACTTTACAGAGAAGAAGAATGCTAGACTGCAATTTAGAGAGTACGGGTGAAATGCTGGTGTTTTTTGTGTGAAACAACCAACAGCTCTGTATGTTATCTTTAAGGTGCCTTTTCATTTCTTTCTGTTAGGTAAATGTTAGCAGGATCTTTATCATTTGTCACTCTTTATTTTATTTTTATTTTTATTTTTATTTTTATTTTTATTTTTATTTTTATTTTTATTTTTATTTTTTAAAATTATTTTTGTGTTACATTATTCATGTGAACAGTATGTGTTGCAAGGCTCTTTTGTCCACTATTTAGATGCAAGATATTCAGGTTTGAGTTTTGTCTAAAACATGTCCAGTCCAAAAGAGTCTGTCTCAGAAGGCAATCTTGAAAGGCTTCAGTTTAGAAAGTTCAATTAAGATGCCGAAAAGTGCGGATCAGAGAGGTGAGTTACCATGCTTCTGGGTCAAGAAAAAATCATTAACAACATGATGTGAAAATTGTTTCACTCAAAGAAGGGGAAATCAACATTTTACTCGGGTAGATAGTGATAGGAAAAGGGGGAATGGTATTAAGCTCAAGGAGGGAAGGTTTAGGTAAGGATGTCAGGGGGAAATTCTTCACAGAGAGAGTGGTGAGGTGCTGGAATGGGCTGCCCAGAGATGCTGTGGATGTTCCTTCTCTGGAGGTGTTCACAACATTCAAGATCAGTTGGATGGGGCCCTGGGCAACCTGTTCTAGTACCAGATCTGGACATTGGTGGCCCTACCTGTGGCAAGAGGGTTGGAACTTGATGATCCTTGGAGTCCCTTCCAACCCCAGCCGTTCTATGGCTCTATGATTCACTGCAGAAGTTCAAAAAATCCACATGGCCTGTCCTTTTCTGCAGTACAGTTGTGTTTCAGTGAAGATTATTCTTAGTGTTACAAAGAGCAAAAAGTGGGTTTAAAAGTACACCGTATCTGACTCACAAACATCAGAAAGGAGACAAATGACCACTCTAGTGGTCAAAATTCCCACCAATACATTGACACCCCTGTGAAAAGCTTGCAATCTGGTATAAGAGAGGCGCTCTGCTATTTTGTAAGCAAAGCTGCTAAATATCTTTCTACAATGAAAGAAGCAGCGAATCCACCAACTTCCTCAGTGCCAGAAATTTTCTGTCAGCAGCACAGAGCTCAGGTGCACCACGCAGGTAACAGCAGCAACAACAGCAGAACAGGCTGGATGTGTTCAGGGGATTTTCTTTCCAAAAACACAGAGAGACTGCAGAAAAAAAGCACCCTAAGAGGTCCTATAAAGGTGCAGGTCTGTAGGCAGAAATATCCAGCAGGTTCCTCCTGTATTTCTGATGATCTTTCAATTTCTGTTCCTGAACTAGAAGAATGCTTCCTTACCACATGTTCTTTATATCTCCCTGCCCTGTATAGATGCATACAATCTTCTTATTTGCATATGGAACTTAGATTACAGAGTTCTGTTCACGAACTGAGAGGGACCCGTGCTCCCAAGCCTGTCCTCCAGAGCACTAATTCACCCCTCCCTCTTTGCTGTGTCTGCCAGTGGAAAAAATTAGCAAACTCTATTTACAAATATTTTTGCCTCTTGGCCCTCTGCCTAATGCTGTGCTATTAAGACTGTGTTGTTCCACTAAACAATTGCCAAATTTTTTTTCATGCATGCATTGACTTGCTTTTGAGTTCAGATATTCTTATTTCACTGCCCACTGCTTCTTTCACAGTGAATGCTCTAGAATTCAAGCTTGACAGAAATTTTCCCCTTTTCTCTTTGCTACACCACTAAAAATATACTCCCAGAAGTACAGGTAAATTTCTTCAGTTAAGACATTTTCTATCCCAGCCTCTCCCTTCATCATGGACAATGTTCTGCTAAACTTGGAGCACCATTCCCCAAAACTTCACACTTACATCAGATGAGGTCAAAGAGACTGTAACCACAAAAATTGACAACCCAGTGGAATTTGGGTACCCAACTCTGAAAACAGTATCCTGGGAAAACCTTTTCTCAGCTGGAGCCTGATTCCAAAGACAAGTAATCTTCCTTTTTCTTCCTTTTCTGCATGCCCAAAAATGTCACCTTAGTGCCTAAACCAAGTTACAATAAAGAAACAAACATTTCTCCTCTTCTCCTCGTGGCTCTTGATGTAGTAGCCATTCTCAGAGCATATTTTCAGGATTTTTCTTCCTCCAAATTGCCTTGGTGACCAAAAATTTCTTTTAAAATGCAGAATAAAGAATTGTTCCTTGTACACCTTCCTGCAGTCTTCCTTTTTCTTTACACCTTTCTTGAACAGTGGCCTAGAAAGTAAGGCACCCTTTTTCTATCTGCAAGGACAGAGTCCCTTGGGATGCCCTCTTTAAAGCATCTGTAGTCCAGATGGAGACCAAACATCAACAATCCTGTTCCCTTCCAGTTCTGTTGAACCAGAGCCAGCATGACTCAAATGACTATATTACATGTATTCCTGTTTGAAGAATCACTTCAGTGGTGAATTACTTATTTTTGCCTTTTCTTGTTAGCACAGAAAACTTTCAGGTCTAATCTGTGCCTGTATAGACCGTTTTGGTTAGGTATCAGTGCAGTAGTGTACTGTAAGCAAATAGCAAATACGATGGTAATGCTACATGTTCTGACACACAACATCAAATACAAATATGATTAAACAGCCAATGGGTGGTTTCTATTTTCCTTCATTCTGGTGTAAATCATTTTGGTAATCAGACAGAATACGGACCATGTGTAGAAATTGTAGGGAGGAAAGGAAGGAAGGCAAGGAAGGCAAGGAAGGCAAGGCAGGCAGGCAGGCAGGCAGGCAGGCAGGCAGGAAGGAAGGAAGGAAGGAAGGAAGGAAGGAACGAAGGAAGGAAGGAAGGAACTCCATAGATGCTCACATTTTTAATGGCTGTGCAAGTATATTCATGCTTCTGTGAGTAGTGTTCTGTCCCAAATTCACAGACAATACAGTTTGCTATTGTTTCAACAGCAGCTGAAACAGACAGTGATAAATAGATGTTGAAGAGCACTCAAAGAATGCAAGTATCATATCTGTAACTGTAAATGTTAGCATGGGAAATCTGATTCTGAGAAAACAAAAGAAAGACTTATTCCTCTAATGAAAACAGCTCCAATGTCAAAACAGCATAAGATCCCAGAAAAGATAATTCTGGAGCTATCTCCAGAAATTAATCAGAAAAAAATCTGAGTAAAAAATACATGTGAAAAAATTGCTAGGATAAGCTGGAATAGGAAATAAGGGCAATTATTAATTATTTTGATTTATGCAACCACGTTTAATAGCAATGTAAGACAATAAATTAAAGCACAGACAGAATTTCCTTCTGTTTTCATGTCAGTTCTACTAAGCTTAATGTGTTTCTGGGATCACGGTGAGCAATCAGAAGGTCCAGGTGGCCTTCAGGAAGAGAATTCCAGCACTTGATTTCTTGTATCTGCAGTTGAAAACTGATGGTATTGGAGATGTGACTGTGGACATATAAAATCCTTTCTGTGTACCTTAATCTAGCTAGTATGTGGATAACCCTAACAGCAAAGATGAGCCATGCAGCCTTTAGTTCAGGCAGCCACACAGAACACAGTACTTTGAGAGACAAATTTGCTGCTAATTACTCCCACCAGAACCACACAAAGCCCAGTGCTTGTCCCTTCCTGCTCCTGTTTCTCAGGCTGGCACATGCTGCAGTCACACCTTTTCCTTTGCTGTGTAAACATGCCTTATATCACTATCACCTCCTTTGCCCTCTGGTTTGTCACCACATCCAACTACACTGATATAATCCTTGTATCTGCCCTTGTGAGGAAGGAGATGAGTTATTCTATCTGGTAGTTCAGTCAAAATAAACTCTAGCCATCAAACACACTGATCTAGATAAAGACTTGCCATTCTGGGGATGGATGGTGATGGCTTCTCACCTGGATGAACTCACAGAATGGACAGGGTTGGAAGGGACCTCATTAAGCTCCAACCCCCTGCCACCAACCTCCACATTCAATACCAGACCAGACTACCCAGAGCCCATCCAACCTGGCCTTGAACACCTCCAGGAACAGGGCATCCACAGCCTCTCTGGGCAGCCTGTTCCAGCACCTCACCACTCTCTCTGTAAAGAACTTCCCTTTGACTTCCAACCTAAATCTTCCCTTCCTCGACTTAAAATCATTTCCCCTTGTCCTGCTGTTATCTAGCCTTGTAAAGAGTTGACTGCCCTCCTGTTTGTAGGCTCCCTTTAGGTACTGAAAGGCTGCAATGAGATCATCCCGCAGCCTTCTTTTCTCCAGGCTGAACAAGCCCAGATCCCTCAGCTTGTCATTCTCCTTCATTCTCACTTGTCAGATACTAATGTGAATATTCATCTTGATCATCAGATAGTTAACAAATCTTACTGTCCCAGTGTAAATTCATGCAGTGGAAAGAGTATAACATGAGCTACCAAACCAGGTTCTCCCCATGCTGGGCACTTCCTGTCTGCTCACTTGATGAATTTCCATGCTGGGACAGACTCTGAAGGGAAACTCTGGAGATAGACCCACATGGACTATTGAGCATCTTGGTCTTGACCGTCCTGTCCATTTGTTCAAACACTGTTCCAGGTTCATGTTTCTTTCTGATTAATGGCAAGAAACAAGTTTGTGATCTTTAGATCAAAATCTATCTTTCTATATCTTATATATATCAACATATTAAGATATATCTTATGTTTCAAGAGTTGCTGGTAGTACGCTGGGATCAGACAGGGTTGAAACACTTCTTCAGAGTCACTGGAGCACAGAGACACCCAGAGATTCTTTTTTATATATTTGCAGACAATGCCACAAAAGTCTAAGGTTAAAAGGATGAAGAATATTTTCAGAACATATGCAAAATCTGCTTCAATGTTATGTACCCACTGTGAAAGAAATTTACTCTTAATAAGGGTTAGAGACAAACTTCATACTGTAGTCGAATCTCTTAGCCCGGTCTGAGCAGCCCCACTGTGACCAAACTAATGAAAATGAAGCAGGCAGACATCTGCTTTGACAGTTCTATAACTATCTCCATTTTACCGGTGCTGCCAGACTCTGTGTACATCTCAGGCCAAGTCTCCACCATGCCCAGTGAGTGGAATTTAGCCTTCCTGGTGACAGTCATGTTGTGGGACTTTTGTGTTACCATTTGTAATAAAAATGACACTTGTGTAATTGTCCTCAATGGAAATGAGGGTGACTTAACACCTTAAGAGCTGGGTGAAACTCTACTCAGTTCCATCCAAAAATTCTTCCTACTCATGGGGATAAGAAGGACTGTGCTGGAGGCAGATAAATCTAGATCAATGGAACAACCATTAAATATCACCAGCAATTAAAAATCCATCACTAGTGAGCCCTCTGCTCCATCCTTGCTGCATATCATGGTTTCTGGACCCATGTTTGGAAGCCTAAATCCCTTAGACTACCACCAAGAAAGATTCCCTTGCATTTCTCAGAACCAATGTCCTTTGTATTTTTCAACGAATGTCTCACCCCTGTTTATTCAGGCTAAGGTAGAAGCCAGAGACCTGAATCAGGCTGGGTGCTGTCAGCACATGGCGCAGGAGAGCTTGTAATGTGATTACACAAGGCAAATGCAGACAGATGGGCTGTGTACCAGCACAGTGTCTGAGGTGCAAGTCAACTCTGTCTTTAAGTTAAGAGCCCTCATCTTCCATCTCCCTCATAGAAAAGCTGTGCCCAAGTGTTTTCTGCAGCCATTTTCAACGTTTTCGTAAGACTTCCCCACACTACGACCCTTTATTGCCTTCTCTTTAATTTCAATTCTTTTAAAAATTACAAGTGCTTATATCACTTTAAAAAAAAAAAAAACAACAACAGAACACAGAAAGCAGGGGGAGGGAAGAAAAAAGCAAACAAAGATTGTTAGTAAATGGCATAAAATTCTTCTCCTTTGAAGAAAGGAAGAGGGGGAATCTGCACACAACTGAAGTATCATTCTTGTGGTCTGTAGTGTCACTACCAACCTTGCATGCACTTTTTCAAGCATAAATCAATCCCAACCCTCTATTATCCTTCATGCACACATCATGTAGTGGCCAAAATTATGCATGGTTGCTGTCTGGGAACAGCTGATAGTAAAAATTTTTCCTCAGCCAGCATAGATCACATGGTAGCTATATACACAGACCTGTATCATCAGCTGTTAGCTCACTGTGGAATGAGGTGATCACATGTTGTACTCTGGCTAGCTACCCTTCAGCCATGCAGCACAGCATCGGAGCAGAACTGTGGAGCACATGGGGCATATAAAATAGTTGCCAACAAATGCAAATCTAAAAAAGGTAAAGTTAAATGAAAAAAAAAATACAAACTGCTAAGAGTGAAGCATTAAATCCGCCAGTTCTGGACTCTTTTTTAACATTTTTGCTATGTGGTTTCTGAAGCAAAAAAGACTCTATTATGTCACTGTGAATGGAAAACTGATTCTTTCACCAAAAAAAAAAAAAAAGAAGAAGAAGAAGAAGAAGAAGAAAAAGAAGAAGAAACAGGAAAAGGAGAGAGCTGTATGTGAAAGACCCCTGTTTTTTTAATATATTCTTTTTCCTTAATTGGAGAATTGAGGAAAAAAAAAAGAAAAAAGAAAAAAAAAACGTGTAGAAATTGGCAAAATTTGGTCAAAACTTTCAGTAGCCAAAGCACAAAAATTCTGGCTTATGTTATTCTGTAGATGTTGTTTTCATTTTACACACACACAAACACACACACACACAAAAAGCCTTGTTCCAATGCAAATCTCATTTCAACTTGTACTAGTCACAAGCTGCATGGACAGGTATTCTCTCCTTCAGATGACTCCCCTCCACCTCCACTACTCAGCACTCTCTCTTTTATTTTTCTGATGCCTGCAAGGGAAGAGGGTGAGAGCCAGAACTCTATGCTGAGCATAGATAGAGGTGGAAAGGACCCAACAAAATGGAGATGGTGGGAGCAGGAAGGGTAAAAGAAAGGACAGGATTATTTTTCTCCCCTTCCCCTTTAAAATAAGTTTAATTTTCTTTTCTTCAAATGTGGTAGGAAACCCAGCATATTTATGGCCTACGTGGTAAAGTTTGGGAAAGGAGATGGAGTGAAGTGATTTGTCCAAGTTCACATCTTGTTTTATCTCCTGATGCCAAGTCAATTCTTTCATCCACATTGCTTTAAATTTAACTGCCATTTACTGATTCCCCACATTCTACTAAGTTCCCAGGCAGCCTATAGCTAATGTGACAGCAATGACAATTTTTAGTGAAACTGATTTGAGAAAGTTATAATTGCTGGAGAAAATTATAAGACATCAGAAAGAATAACTTTAGCAGACTCCATTGCTCTGGTGACTTCTGACATCCAAGACACAGGGCAGCCCCGGTTCTGTGGACTGAGCTGTCATGTTTTCATGGTGCAGATACAGAAGGCTGGCAGCTCACATTGCGTTTTGATGTGCCAAGAGAAACCTAGGACTGTGAAAATGCCTTCCCACATACAATAGCACAAAGAATAGCTCCTTGGAAACAGACGGCTCAAGAGCTGGGGAATTTTGCAGAAAAAAAAATTACGTAGTACTTTTCTTTCAAAATATGATGTGTAAAAAACAAAATCATGTCAAGGAAATAGAAGAATTTTTTTAAAATAAAAAACTGTTATATTGTACTGTTGTGTTTGCAAAATACTCCTTATTCCCTACTGAAAACAAAAGTTGAATAGGAGGTGGAGATGCTTAGCTTGTACCCAGTATCAAGTATTTCTCCTTTAAGATGTCTATGTGTTTCATTCTCCAAGGTGTTCTCAACACAAAGCCATCTACCCATGACAAGTAACCAAAGGGTTGTAGGTAAAACCAAACACATGATCTGCTCCTAGCTCATCCCTGCTGTGTAAACTCAGTGCTGTCAGCCACTCTGATTGGAGGCTACTGGCCAAGTACATGCCACAAGGCAGCACTTAGAGCGCTCTAGGCACCGAGTACATACTAATTTTTGGAGGGTAAGGAGGTTACAAAACCCATTTGGCTGCCAAATGATCTGTTTGCAGCTCCACAGGCCCTGGCAGCGGTTGTGGCACGTGGGTGAGGCATTTGCTTTCTCTTTGCCTTGGCCCTCTTTGTGCATGTTGAGCTTCCCTGGTACGCTAGGTTCCCGCTGAAATGCTACCTTCGTTTGTATTGAGAACTGGCAAAGAGACAAGGCACTTTTCCTAATACCAGGGAGCTATGGTAGTTTCTGCTGAACTGAGTTATCAAGGGCTCCTATGTGAAGCCTTCACCAGCCTGTTCAGACATTTCTTCTTGTGTAAAGAGGTGATGTTCACCAGCTACACAGAAAGTGACCCTTCTGGAGCCATGGGACTGAGGGGCTGTGCCCAGCTTTAGGAGAAATTTAAGTTAGGTCTAATTAAGTTTCCTGACTGCAAACTCTAGAAACTTAAGTCACTCATTCAGATATAAACAGGATCACAGGAAATACTTTTTAATGCTTTACAAATAAATATTATTTTAACTGCATTCATCTCTTTTTTAAATTTTCCATGAATATTGTACATTTGATGAACATACATTTCCCAGAAAGATTAATGTTAATCTCTGTGTTTGCAGAAAGTTAATTTACTCTGAGTGTTCTTGGTGCAAATCTCAGAGCTACACTTGTATAAACATGGAACAGAAATCTCCCATTGCCTAGTCCAAACAACTCACATTTTGATTATCTAAATGCTCATAGGCTAGCTACAAATAAACGATTATTCACAAAAATTATGGTCAGAATGATTTCAAACAACAAACACATTCAAGACATCCAGGCAGGCTCACAAATAAGTTACAAACAGCAAAAAGGCTGAAGACTTCTATTCAATTACTTCTTGATTATTTACACAGCTCTCTGATAACAGTCCCCTGTCTCTATAGGCCTGCATCAGATGCATTTCAAATTTGGGATGGTGGAGAAAGCTCCTGCTCTATCATTATGAAAACTCAGAGTTAAAACTCGCTTGCTATTTCTTTAAAAAAAAAAAAAAAAAGAAGAAGAAGAGTAAAGGATGGAATTTTCTTCAAATGGATTAGTTTGGAGTTGCTTCATTTCAGTGGAATGCAGTTATTTTCACTATGGTTTTGCAGAGAGATGAGTGGCATTGTTAACCTCAAAAGGAAAGAAAAAAATACATGTAAACCCATTTTTTTCATCCTGTGTTGTTTTTTCTTTTTTTTTTTTTTTCCATTGGAAACAACAACAGTTTCACAGCTAAGGTTGCTTGGAAGCTCTAAAAAGTAATTATTGCTCAATATATTGATCAAGTGCTTGCTGCACAGTACATGATAAAAGGCTTACAACAGCTATACTAACCATACACAGCCTCTGTGCTCATGGTCAAACAACATTTGAAGCTTTCATCTTCCATTTCTCAGAGGTAGTATCCACCTCCCAGCTGCTCTCCATGCCTTTGTTCATGTCATGAAATCTTCCTATATTTGGGCCACAGGCAGATATCATGCACACCATGAACACCCTTCAAGCCAAGGCAGTAGGCACTGTCTCCCTAAATACAGAGTTGAGCCAGAGCCCTGACATCCCTAAGGGTGCCCAGTTGGGCTGTTCTATCTCCAGGCAGCCAAGGATATTTATCGCCCTGTTTCAAACCTATCCTCTCTACCCCTGGCAGGCAGCAGGGGTGGAACTAATTTGGGCTGGTAGTATGCCTTACTACTCACCTTGAAACATTCCTGTCTTTGTCCTAGAAAAGTTGCTCATACTTCCACACTTTCCCAGCAAACCAGATTGGTTCTGAACACATCCACAGCTGTTGTGCAAGTCAGTCTGGGAGCTGGCTGACCACACTACTCCAGCTCTGGACCTTGGGCACTCTTCAGCCAGCTCTCGTGCCAAGGGAGTATAGAACCTGGAAGTACTTTGGAAGAACATTGTTCATCCCTCTTTCTTCATTCCCTCTATATTAATTCCTTCTCTCTTACAGCCAGAATCAGTGTGCCAACATTACATATTATTTGGGAAAAAAATCACTGGTGTTCATCGTGTGCAGGAGGGAACCGCGATTGCTTAAAGGTGGAAGCTCTGCACTGTTCAACTAGCACAGATCTGTGCATGAGAAAGAGAATTTCAGACAATTCCTTGGCTTTATTACTTCCCATGTCTGCAAGAGGGGGTAGCAGTAGATATTTCAGACCTTGAAGTTGTGGGATGAGGGGTCAGGATTATGTTTTTCACAACATATGCCTCCCTTCCACCAAAAAAAATAATTCTTTTCTGCTTTTGCATTAAACACATCTTAGCTTAAAGAATCCTCTCCCAAATAAGGAATAGTTACAGGCAGTTCACTGTCCATCTTCTGTTCTTCTTCTTGGCCTGGCACATGAACTGCTTTGCTTAGCTATGAAACTGTGTGAAAAACAGGAAGTTTCCAATATAAAATCCTCAAGTTGACTTGAGGAGCACATACTTTCACACAATGACTGTCATAAAATTAAAGTCTTTTGGATGAAAGTTAAGAAATGCTAGCTTTTGACCAAAATTATTTTATGTGGAAAGCAGACATTTACTGAAAATGCACATTCAGATGAAGGCCTAAGTTTTCAACCAAAAAATTAACAGTGAAACAGACAAAGTAAATTCTCATCACAGGACAAATATCCTTGTGTGTCAAGAGATCTGCAGGTACAATAAAATGACCTGTAAGCTCAGCAACAAGAAGTTAATATTTAACAGAGAGCTTCCATATAACAGAAACATATCTTTCCCTGGTCAACAGGCACCAGCTCTTCAGTGGTGAAGTCAATGCCAGGGAGCAAAATGTTTTATCATTGTCAAAGTACAATAACCATACTGAATACCAAACAACAGCACAGTAAACCCTATATGGAGACATCTTCTTCCATCCCTTTTTTTTGTCAGGATAGCAGATAACACAGATATACTCGTATATACTATGCCATGAATACTCATATATCTTCAAACTCTTATTAGAAGTCACTTGTGCAGTTTCACCAAAAGATATTGGCTGAATCAGGTTCAGTGTCTGGGCTGAGGAAGCACTTCCCTCCACTGGTTAACTATAGAGATGTGTAAAGCAAAATGGGACGAAAAGAATACCTCAGCTTCAAAGCAGGTACTGGGAGCCTCTGTATCAGATGCAGAATAAAACAAGTGCTGTTCCACAGGCAATTTGATTTTGGACCAATGTTGTCATTTTTCTATTTTACAGGAAAAATGACAAAAAAGAAAAAAAAAAAAGAATAAAAAAGGAGTTAAATAAAAGTAAGAATAACCTGTTGTATATGCTGGGATCTTTCTTTCTTACCTTTTTTCCCCCCTCCCCTTCTCACTGGTTCTTTACACCTCCATTGGTTACACATCATTTTTGTAACTGCACCCACCAGGTCTCTGAGACTTGTATCTCTATGTATGTTCCATTTCCATGCTTCTCATATCACAACTTCCCAAAGCACAGTTCTTTTCCTGCACTCATAAGAATGTCTTTTCACCTCCAAACACATTCTTATCTTCCCACATCCTATGAAAGAACTTGCAGTTACATCATTTCTTTTCTGTTTCTCTCTTCAACAATGAACAGATCTCCAGATTTCTACTTTTACAAAGCAACCCAAATATTTTCAGTATGAATATCTTATGCCTGGGCTTACTAGGAAATCCACCTGAGGCGTTAAGACCCACATTAGACCCTTTTCTCCTTAAGTCAAACATTTGGTGCCCACAGGCTAAGGGAATTTATTACATGCCTTCTGTATTGCATTGTACAACCTGATGAAGCCCAAAAGCACCACTGCCTGTAACAGAGCCACTGCAGGACATGAAAGTTTCATAGAATCATACAATGGCCTCAGTTGAAGAGGACCATAAAGATCACCTAGTCTCAATCCCCTTGATATGTGCCACCAGACCAGGCTGCCCAGAGCCACATTCAGCCTGGCCTTGGGGCATCCACAACCTCTGTGCACAACCTGTTCCAGTGTGTTACAACGCTCTGTGTGAAAAACTTCCTCCTAATACCTAACCTAAACCTCCCCTGTCTCAGTTTAGAAGTGTTCTCCCTTGTCCTATCACTATCCACTCTTGTAAACAGCCGTTCCCCCTTCTATTTATATACTCCCTTCAAGTATTGGAAGGTCAAATGAGGACCTCTGGAGCCTTCTCTTCGCCAAGCTAAACAAACCCAGTTCCCTCAACCTTTCTTCATAGGAGAGGTGCTCCAGCCCTCTCATCATCTTAGTGGCCCTCCTCTGGACCAGCTCCAAGAGCTCCATGTCTTTCTTGTACTGGGAGGTCCCAGGCCTGGACGCAGTACTCCAGATGAAGCCTCACAAGAGCTGAATAGAGGGGGATAATCACCTCCCTCTCCTAGGTAGTCACTCCTTTTTTAATGCAGCCCAGAACACAGTTGGCCTTTTGGGCTGCAGGCGCACACTTCTGGCCCATATCCAGCTTCTCACCCACCAGGACCCCCAAGTTCTTCTCCACAGGGCTGTCACAAGGCGTTCTTCGTTCAGTATGTATAAACACCTGGCACATCTTGCACTTGGCCTTGTTGAACCTCATTAGGTTCACATGGGCCCATTTCTCCAGCCTGTTCAGGTCCATCTGTATGGCTTCCCTTCCCTCCACTGTATCGACTGTACCGTTCAGCTTGGTATCATCTGCAAACTTGCTGAAGGTGCACTTGATGCCATCGTCTGTGTCATTGATGAAGATGTTGAAAAGCACCAGACTCCTGAGGGACACTGCTTATGACCGGCCTCTGCCCTAACACAGAACAGTTTCTGTGGCCCTTCTTGTGGAGAACTCCTGCTGGCATACATAACTCTCATGTTCACAAACACCAACATACAGCTCCAGAAGATTTGACATTTTTTATAAAGGTGAGTTGCCCAGGTGGTGGATTTCTCTTATTTTTTGATGGGGTGTCCAATATCAGTGGCCCTCAGCTGCAGACCTTCCAAGCTTGATGCCCAACAGCATGGCTCCATAGCCAGTAGGACAGGTTGTGAGCAGCCTCTTATCCCATCCTGCTCCACAGTCAGACTGAGCACATCTTCTGTTTCCAGCCCTACCTCATTCTGTTTCCAAAACATGCAAGCTCCTGTTTAAAAAGCCAGCTCTGGAAGTATAATAGCAAATAATATTGCTCTGCCTACGTATTTTGCCACTGTATTTACAAAGTGCCACAAATATCAGTCTGTGAGAGATTTCTGCTGCAAGTATCCCTATCAGTATCTTAAGAAAAAGGGAGCTGAGGCACAGAGGGATTAAGGGCTATAGTCAGACCCCCTACTCTGGCGTCTATAGGAGACATATTTCTGTGATCCCTAATACAAAAGACTGACAAAGTGTTCTTCTTCTTCAAAGACCTTCTTCTCCCAGGCCTGCCAGGCTCCCTGCAACAAAGAAAAAGAAGTGTGATTGTATTCAGCCTCCTTCTCTGGATAACCAGCTTGAATGTTCTGTCTATTTCCTCTGTCACCATACAAAAAGAAAACCTTGTCTCCTCACTGGAAAACAGGAACTGAGTGCCTTCCACTGCTGCTTTCAGCACAGTCCATTTCCAGGCTCACTCAGTTACCCACAGATATCACAGATAGCACAGGCAGGCCAGGCGCAGAACCCCACCTGCCTCTGTCTCAATCTGTCATCACCATGGATGTGTCATCAGCAGTGAAACTGCCTCGGGTTGGGATGTGCTGACAAAATGATATCAATGAGCCTACTGCACACTTACCTCCAATGTGGGCCAAAGCAGTACAACAGGCTGTACCTGCACACATTCAGTTACTTGAAAGATAGTCTCCAGGGGTTTCACAGCTCTTTTATTAAAAAGAACATTTTCCCTAACTACATTTATCAGCTGTCTTTACAAGCAGGCATTGTTTTGTTTTGTTTTGTTTTGTTTTGTTTTGCTTTGTTTTTTGCAGTTCAATACAAAAAGGACAAGAATAGGGATCCTGAATGAGCATGTCTGTCTCAGAGCATAACATCCCCATTCCTGCTGCAGTTTAACTGTTTGAGTCATAGAATCATAGAATCACAGAATCATGTAATTATAAAGTGGAGGGAACATCAAAGATTACTTAGTTTGAACACCCTACTGTGAGCAGGGCTGCCATCCACTAGATCAGGCTGCACAGAGTCCCATCCAACCTGGCCTTGAACACCTCCAGGGATTGGACACCCACAGCTTCCCTGGGCAGCCTGTGCTCTTTGAGTTTAAAACCACCCCCCTTGTCCAATCACTATCAGACCATGTAAAAAGTCAGTCACCCTCATGTTTATAAACTACCCTCAAGTCAGGTGTGAAACAGGTAATATATGCCACAGCCCTGGGAACAATAGGCATGTGGTTATTATGAGCTTCATTTTACAGGTGGGCAAACCAGGCCTATCACAATAAGCGATCTGCCCAAGATTGTGCTGCATCTGCAAAGTCAGAATTGGATGAGTTTTTCTAAAACACGTGGGGGACTTTACAAGGGTACTAAAAACACGAGGACTCTATATTAACACAGTGACATAGATGAGGTATTTACTATATACAGCTCTGACACCATTATGTTGGCTGTCTCTGCTAAAACAGCAGCTTTGCTGGAGCTGAATCTGTTTTAACCAGCCATAAAACTCCTTCCTGCAGCTTCGCACAGTGCATGCACTATCAACATCAGAGAGGTTGCTCTGGCTCACCAAGGAAAATCTCCCCAAACACTTCTCTCTGTCAGATTACTGCTCTTGAACTGCCTCCTCCACTGACTTATCTGCCAAATGTTTCCTCTGCATTTCACAGGGGATTTCTCCTCGCAGGATGTCTGAGAGACAGCCCGGAGGCTCCAGGAGCATGGAGTGGAGCTCACTGACATCTACCGACGGAAGCGGGAAAAGCAAGGAGCGTGGGACGGAGGGACGGAAGCCAGGGCAGTAGGTCCTGGAGGCAGTGGGTTCTCCTCCTCGGAGGCTTTCAGAATCTGCTTGAGCGTGATCTTGGGCACCCTGCTCCGGGCGTCGCTGCTTAAGAACGGGTTGGGCCAGGTGGACCCTCAGGTCCCTGCCAACATCAGCCAGCCACTTGTTCTGCAAGGAAAGGAGTCAAGAGAGTGGGAGGGAAGAAAGGAGGGATGAAGAAGAAGTAGGACATCATCTGCCAATTGGGCCAAGCAGAGAAAAAAATCAGGAAGGAGGCAATTCTCACCTCTGAGCTGATGAACACCTCACATGTGGTTTAGGGAACCTGCTTTGGCAGGGGGGTTGGACTCGATGATCTCTGGAGGTCCCTTCCAACCCCTACAATTCTGTGATTCTGTGATTCTGTGATTCAGTCTCACAGGCTCAGAACTAATACACTCAAGAAAGACTGACATACTGACCTTTGCCCACAGCTTTCTGTACCCCTTTTGTAAACACAGGGCCTCCATCCCTGCTCTCTTCCTCCTG
This sequence comes from Lagopus leucura, assembly GCF_019238085.1. Lineage (NCBI taxonomy): Eukaryota > Metazoa > Chordata > Aves > Galliformes > Phasianidae > Lagopus > Lagopus leucura. Next base: position 33,946,596 of record NW_024962335.1, on the reverse strand, counting down.
CAGGCACATCTGGCACAGTCCCATCCCTTCACACCACTGTCCCACCCTGGTTATCTGCACCATGGGAGCCATGATCTCCTCTCAGGCCCTGCAAGTCAAAGACATCTTCTTTGAGCCATGAGCAGCCCAAAGGCATCTCTTGCATTATTCTCAGGCAGATAATTCCTTGTGTCCCACTGTGCACTGTGCAGTGTCAAATCTACAATCTTCTGTCGCAAAAAAAAAAAATGGTCATCCAGTCTGTCTCATTTCATGACTGAATTCTAAGGATATTTCCTTTCTCTTCTCTTTGTTGTAATTTAGCTCATGTGCCAAGTTACATGCTGATTGAAGAAAGTATGCACACACACACACACACACACACAAAATCACACACTATTAACAGTAACAAAAGAGATGTGTTACTCAATTTGCCTTTCCTGACAGTTTTTAAATTCCCATAATTTTAATGATGCAGAGCCCTAACCAGCAAAAAACAGCAAGGCAGGTTTGCTTTGGTGGAACATTTTATCAATGCTGTAAGACTGGGGCCCATTCTCACAACAGACATTTTTCTGAATAAGGCTGGTTTAGAAGAAAATAAATAACTACATCATCATGAAAATCACACCAAATTTCCTCATATGGTTTGACAAACAAGAAGATATATTAAAAGATCCAATTAGTTGCTTCGTTTTGTTGGTTTTTTTTTTTTTTCCCTAACACCAGGTACACAAGATAATGATATACCAGCAAGGTCCTAGAAATTTACCTCATTTTAGTCCTCTGATTCAGACAAATCTCATCTACACTGGTGCCTCCTTGCTTTGACATTTTGGGTTGTGTATTTATCTCTTACATATGAGTCTGAACAGAAGTCATTCATTTCATGGTCCCAGCACTTAGCTGACTGCAGTGAACTGGGGCCAGTTTCATTCTGGGCTTGTCTGCTTCCCCTGAAACCTGTACAAACATACAGCAGCTGTATGGACAAGGTCACATTTTAATTTCAAAGGTGGCAGCACTAATTCAGCTCTAATTATCATCATAACCATGTATAATTTTTATACTTTAATCTGCTGCAAGTCTTGTCCCTCAAAATCAATATACCTACTTGCCAAGCATTTCTTACCATAAGCAATACCATGCTTGGATTAATCATTACTCTTATGAACTTCATATCAGATAAACATTAAAAGTCCCATAAAAAAATAGAATAATTATTCAATTTTGCATCAATTATTCATACAATAAGAGTCTTGTTCCCCGCAAGGATTTCTCTTGACTCTTGTCTCCCCTTCTTCTACAAAGCCTTAATGCTAGGAGACATGCCAAATAGTCAGGTAAGCAAAATCCCTACCACTGTAAGAGCAGAGCAAGTCTTAGATCAACTCATGAGAATGCGTATGTGCAAGTCTATGGGGCCAGATGACATACATTCTGGGGTCCTGGGGGGAACTGGCTGATGTGGCTGCCAAGGTGCTCCCCACTATATTTGAAGTTTTAGCTGACAGACAAAGTCTTGGGTGATTGGAAAAAGGGAAACACCACTCCCATTTTTAAGAGAGGGGAAAAAGGGAAGACTGTGGGTACTACATTTTGGTGAGACTCGCTTCTGCCTTCCCTGTCTGGGAAGGTGATGGAGCAGATCACCCTGGAAGAGAAGTTAATCCACATGCAAGATAAGGAGGCGACCCAACACAGTCAGCCCAACTTCACCAAGGGCAGGTCGTTCCTGACTGGTGGCCTTCTATGATAGAATGATGGTAGACAGAGGAAGGGTAACAGATGTCTTCTACCTGGACTTGTTTCTAAACTGGGGAGAGATGAAGGTTGGACTATTTGGAGAATAAAGAGGTGGTTGGACAACAACAGGATTGTGGTCAACAGCTCTTTGAGCAGGTAGAGGCCAGTCATGAGTTGTGCCCCTCAGGGTTCCATCTTGGGTCTAGTGCTCTTCAACATCTTTATCAGTGAAATAGACAGTGCAATTGAGTGTATCCTCAGCAAGTTCACCAGTGACACCACGCTGAGTGGTGCAGTTGACACAATAGAAGGATGAGATGCGATCCATCCAGAGGGACCTGGACAGGTTTGAAAAGTTTCAATTAAATTCATTCTCAGCAAGTTTGCCAATAACACTAAGTTGAGTGGTACACTTGAACTAACGAAAGTACAGAATGCCATCCAGAAGCCAAGCTTTAGAATTGGGCCTGCATGAACCTTGATAAAGTGCCATGTGTCACACTTGGGCCAGGGTAATCCCAGGTATGTATACAAACTGGGAGAAGAACTCACTAAAAGCAGCCCTGCAGAGAAGGACTTGTGGATTTTGGTGGATGAAAAGGTAGACATGAGCCAGCAGTGTGCGTTTTCAGCCCAGAAGGCCAATGGTATCCTGGGCTTCATCAAAAGAGGAGCGGCCAGCAAAACAAGGGAAGTGATTGTCCCACTTTTCACTGCCCTCATGAGGCACCACCTGCAGTACTGCACCTAGGCCTGGGGCCCCCAGCACAAGAAGGTTCTGGAAATGTTGGAGCATGTCCAGCGAAGGACTATGAAGATGAACAGAGGACTGGAGCATCTCTTCTATGAAGAAAGGTTGAAGGAGCTGGGCTTGCTGATTTTGGAGAAGAGAAGGCTCCAGTGATCTCATTGTGAGAGTTAAGTACCTAAAGGGAGCTTATAAATGTAAGAGTGACTTTTTACATAGTCTGACAGCAATAAGAAAAAGGAGAATATTTTAACACAAACAGAGGAGAGATTTTAAGTAGATATTGGGAAGAAATTTTTCACTCAGAAGATGGTGAGACACTGGAATAGGTTGTAAATGCCCTATTTCTTTAAGCATTCAAGGCCAGGCTGGATGGGACTAGACACCCCACTTTTGATGCAGCCCAGATACTGTTGGCCATCAGGACTGCAAACACACACTACTGGCTTTCATTCAGCAGAATCTCCAACCCTTTGCAGGGCTGCTCTCAATCTGTTCATCTTCCAGTTTCTATTGGTGTTTGGGATTGCCCTGACTCAGGTACAACACTTTGCACTTGGCCTTGCTGAACTTCATTAAATTCACATGGACCCAGTTCTCAAGCTTGGCTACTGGATGACATTCCTTGCTTTTATTATTTCAAGTGTATCACTCAGCTTAATCTCATGGGCAAATTTGCTGAGAATGCACTCAATCCCACTGCTAATAAATTTATTGAACTGATCCAAGTATGAATCCTTGGTGGTCTCCACCTGGGTCTTGAGCCATTGCTCACAACACCCTGAGTGCCACCATTCAGCCGTCATTCAAATCCATATTTCTCCAATTTAGAGATAACTATATGAATAATTAAGTATCAGACAAACAATCAAACAATAAATAAATAAATAAAACGATAAATAAATAAAACAAGAAGAAAAATACAGTATTGAGGGAAGCCTCAGAGATTGGGCAGGTACTGATGGCTGTTTGGTCTCCTGCCTCTGTGTTGCCTGAATTCCCCATGTACTCAAGGGACAAGACTTGCTCCTCCAAAGGACAATGGCGAGTAGGCGATTTGGCTTTTGCCTTTACTTGACTCTCTAGCTGGGGTTGCAGATTCAGGCACCTCGTTCCATACCAGACGAGGAGGCACCCATCTCCACGGGCGTAGATGGAGCCGGGCGGTCCCGATGCCGAGGACTCTCCCGTGACCCGGCACGCCGGGTGCCGCACGAGGGCAGCATCGGTTTTCTCTGTGCTTCCCCCTTTTCTTTCCTTCCCAGAGCATCTCTCCTCTAAGACGCTGCACTTGGGGTTGTGCCAAAAAAGCTCATCTGGCAGTAAGACTTTTTCCAAGGGTTACTAAATCGGTCTGGAAGACAGAGAGCGGGAAACTTATTACACTTATGCATATGTTTGTATTTCGGATATGTACTTAGCTCCTCAATTCATATATCTAATATGGACCAGTAAAGGTCCTCAGAGAATTTCATTCTCAAATGGGGACATTTTGAAAGAGTGCAAAAGTATTATGGGTGGTGGTGATTTGTTTGTTTTGTTGTTGTTTCTTGTCTCTGTGTCATCAAGAGTGTCTAAGTGCATCCATGCTGGTGCACAAAAACAGCATCTTTTTCTGGTTTATAAACCCATGGGGCTGAATTTACCGTGATACAGACGGATAGGACAGGGAGCAGGTCCCTTTGAATGTCAAAGCCCCAAAAACACACTGATTATAGGAAGTCAATAGCAACAACAATCTCACAACACTGTATTCTGTGCCTTTTGGGGGTATATTTCTCTTTCTTGCAGTTGTAGGGAAGCAGTGTTGGAAGGAGCAGTAGTTTCATTCTGCTGTATGTCTGTATCTTCTAATTCTCTACCAAGGGCAAACTAACAACCTTCACTGCTAGAGCCAATGCTAAGAGCTGTAAGTTCTCCTGCTTATAACTGCCTTCTGAAAGTGAATGTGAACCTGTCACAAGGATTCGTGAACTGATTGCTCAGACAATGCTCCAGAGAGGAATTTATGTCCCAACATAAGCACCTCCTTACTTTATTCAACTCAGGGGTCACCCTGGTTTCCCTCGTCTTTCTGGTTACCCAGTGCCTTGCTTTCTGTTCCAGCAGGATCCCCATTCTGACTGAGATGCCACAATTACGTATGCAGCTGCTGCTCTGTGCAGACCAGACAAAGGCCTGGATCCAGCAGTGCTGCTCAGACACTTCAAAGAGGTAACTCCATTTACACAGCTCCTGGTGAGAGAGGATTCAAGCTATGGGCCTGAGTGCCTCACAAACAACACCAGAGTTTACTTCACAGTAGGAAGAAAGAAATTACCATACCTGTTCAAATAAGAAAACCTGTTGGCTGAGGTAAGTGATAGATGATTGCTATTTTTGCAATAGGCATGCGCAACAGCCTCACTCTCATTTTTAAGGTTAAATTAAAAGCTGAGGGGAAACAAAAGCCATTATGTGATAAAACCTGGTGTCTATTCACAGGGCTTGTTTATCATTTGTTAAAGCTTTGTTTGAATTGTAGAATCATGGAATCATAGAATTGCTCAGGTTGGAAAAGACCTTAAAGATCAAGTCCAACCAACAACCTAATCCTACTACTACCCTAACTCTAACAATCCTCTACTAAATCATGTCCCTGGGCACCTAATTCAAATGGTTTTTAAACACATTCAGGGATGGTGACTCAACAACCTCCCTGGGGAGCTTATTCCAGTGCTTAACAACCCTTTCAGTAAAGAAGCCCTTCCTGATATCCAACCTCTGGTGCAACTTGAGGCCACTTCCCCTTGTCCTGTCACCAATGAGAAGAGACCAGCCCCACTCTCACTGCACTCACCTTTCTGGTATTTAAAGAGAGCAGTAAGGCATCCCCTCAGCCTCCTCTTGCCCAGACTAAACAGCCCCAGTTCCTTTAGTCACTTCTCATATGGCATATTCTCCAAGCCCTTCACAAGCCTTATTGCCCTTCTTTGGACTTGCTCTAGCATCTCAGTGTGTTCTGTACTAAGGTGCACAAAACTGAACACAGTACTCGAGGTGAGGCATCATCAGTGCCAAGTACAGGGGCAGGATATTTCCCTAGTCCTGCTCACCACACCATTCCTGTTACAAGCCAGGATGCCATTGGCCTCCTTGGCCACCTGGGCACACTACTGGCTCATATTCAGCTGACTGTCCATCAGTACACCAAGGTCCCTTTCCATCAGGCAGCTTTCCAGCCACTCCTCCCTGTAGGAGCCTGTAGGGTTGCCTGGGGTTGCTGTGACCAAAATGCAGGACCCTACCCTCGGCCCTATTGAAACTCATACGATTTATGTTGGCCCATTGATGCAGTCTATCCAGGTCCCTCTATAGTGCTCTTCTCCGCTCAGGCAGATCAACACTTCCTCCCAACTTGGTGTCATCTGCAAACTTACTGAGGGTGCACTCAATCCCATCAATAATCAAGATCATTAATAAAGAAGTTAAATAGAAGTAGTTCCAGTACTGAGCCCTGGGGGACACCACTCCTGACTGGCTGCCAACTGGATTTAACTCCATTGACCACAATTCTTTGGGCCCAGCCATCCAGTTTGTGTTTCTCCCAGCAGAGTGTTAGCCCATCCAAACTTTGTGCAGCCAGCTTCTCCACGAGGATGTTGTGGGGAACAGTGTCAAAAGCTTTACTGTCATCCAGGTAGACCACATTATCAGCCTTACCTTCATCCACTAAGCAGGTCACCTTGTCATAGAATGAAATCAAGTTTGTCAAACAGGATCTACCATTGATAAACCCATGCCGATCCTTTGGTTGACCTTTAATTGATCCATGATGGTTCCCGAAAATCAGTGCCCCATTTTTTTTACAATGATAAAGTTAACTCAGAAATGAAGTCAGCTTCTTAGAGATGCATTATGTTCCAATCACAAAGATTCCTAGCTTGTAATCTCTCAGAAACATATTTTGTAACAAAAGTAGCATTCAACCTATCAAGCAATCTGCAGATTTCAAAAGTGACTTCAACTTACAAACTTTTTGCCCAACTTTCTGACACATCTCCAACTATCTCTGCTAACTTGAAATTTGTCAAGATGTTCATTTAAGACTCACATCACCAGTTCTGGACTACATGAGCCTCCTAGACTAAGCTGTGATTCTCCTACTCACTGTTTATACAACAGAACATTTTTATCACTTCTCTGCCAAAGAACAACACGCATACAAATGAGTCAGCAGCAGAAAAGTAAAACTTCTCTTTTGCTCTGTCAAGTAGGAAATAGATCCCCCCCCCCCCCCCCCAAAAAAAAAAAAAAAAAAAAGATCTCCCATTTAATTTCAGGGGAAAAAAAAGTCATGGTCAAATTCAGGAGAATATATCAGGTGAAGATAACAATTTGTTATTCCATTTTCCTCTGCATTGGATTATCCAGACTTCTGGTACTTACCTTAGCATCCTTATACAGGAACCCCTGATTTGCACTGTTAGAAATCCTTTCTGTCCTGATTCTACTGGTCTGACTTTGACAACACTGAATGATCGGAAACTGCCTCTGAGTAGAGCTGTAAGATTGGTATCCCTAGGGCAATGAGTACCACTTCAAAGCAGGCACAGACCTCACCGTTACTTCTGAATGAGAACTTCAGCATCGACTCTCCATTCATTTGAAATACATCCTTAAATTAAGAATGTAGCAGATGTGGCAGACACAAATGCGATTCATCTCAGCTGAGCTCCATGCATGCAGATCAATTAAATGTCAGCTATTAGAATTCACACTGCAGAATATTAACTTCAAGGCACAGTGAATTCTGCTTTGCATATAGTGCTTAGAGAAGAGACAAAGACATCTAGTTCAAATTGAGCCTTAATGAAGCAAAAACTGCTTTTCTGAATGCAAATAAGAGCAAGCCACCTTTTACTTTGGGCAACTTACTATTTCCACGTGAAATGGAGATAAGATGTCCCCTGAGCTAGTTATCCCAGAATTTCAGTTTCTCTTCAGGGTTTTGCTCAGATTTTACAGGAGTCTGAAGACAGCAAGCAGAACTACATCTCTAGCTTAGCTATGGGTCCGCTTGCTACTCTCTGAACCATTGTTGGGATTTAAACAGGAAGAAACAAGCAAATCTATTCTATCCTTAGAGTATCATTAGAATAATAGAATCATTAAGACTGGAAAATATCTCCAGGATCCAAGCATTCACCTACCACCAATACTTCCCCACTAATCGATGTTCCTCAATACAACATCTAAATGATTCCTGAACCCCTCTACCTCCCTGGGCAATCTATTCCAGCAGCTGACCACTCTGTAGGAGAATAATTTTATCCTAATATCCAACCTGCATCTCCCCTGTGCAAACTGAGGCCATTCTCTCTAGTCCTATCACTAGGTATGCAGGAGAATAGGCTGACCATCCACCTCGCCACAACTTCCTTTCAGGTAGTTGTAGAGAGCCTTAAGATGTCCCCTGAGCCTCCTCTTCTCCGGAACTAACAATCCAGTTCCCTCAGCTACTTATAAGATTTGTTCTCCAGACCCCTAACAAGCCTCACTGCTCTTCTCTGAACACACTCCAGGGCCTCAATGTATTTCTTGCAGTGAGGGACCCAAAACTGAACACAGTACTTGAGGTACAGCCTCACCAGAGCTGAGTGAGGGGATACACTATTTCTGATACAAGCCAGGATGCCATTGGCCACCTGTGCACTCTGCTGGCTCATGTTTAGTCAAGCATCGACCAACAGCCTCAGGTTCTTTCTTCCACACAGTCTTCCAGCCACTCTGTCCCAAGCCTGGGGTTGTTGTGGACAAAGTGCCAAAGTGCAGAACCCAGAGCTTCTTGAACTTCATTCCACTGGCCTCAGCCCCATGATCCAGCCTGTCCAGATCCCTCTGAAGGGACTTCCTACCCTCAGGAAGATTGACACTTTCTCCCAAACTTAGTGTCATCTGCAGACTTACTGCAGCTGCACTCGATGCCCTCATTCAGATCATCAATAAAGATACTGAAGAGGACAGGCTCCAGCACCAACCTCTGAGGAACACCACTTGTGACCGGTCACCAGCTGCATTTATCTCCATTCACCACAACTCTCTGGGCCCAGCCCTCCAGTCAATTCTTTACCCAGCAAAGAGTGTACCTGTCCAAGCTACAGGTTGCTAGCTTCCCCAGGAGAATACTGTGGGAGACAGTGTCAAAGGCTCTGCTGAAGTCTAGGTAGACCACACCAACAGCCTTTCCCTCATCCACCAGAAGGGTCATTAATTCACAGAAGGAGATTAAGTTGTTCAACATGCCTTTTATGAACCCATGCTGGCTGAGCCTGATCCTCCCTGCACATGTCATGTGATCTCACTCAAGATGGTCTGTTCCATAAGCTTCCCCAGTACCGAGGTCAGGCTGTAGTTTCCCTGATCCTCCTTGTAGAAGAAAGTCACACTGGTGAGCCTTCAATCCTCTGGGACCTCTCTGCTTGACCAGGAATGCTGTTATATGGTGAAAAGCATCTTGGCCATCACCTCCGCCAACTCCCTCAGCAACCTCAGGTTACCTTCTGGTCACACTCCTTTTAATGCACTTCAGGATCCCAGTGGCCTTCTTGATCACCTAGCCACATTGCTGACGCACTGATAACCTATAGTCCACCAGGACCCCCAGGTCCTTCTCCACAGAGCTCCTCTTCCACAGGTCATTTCACAGTCTGTGCTGACACATGTAGTTACTCCTTCCCAAGTGCAAGACTCCATATTTGCTTTTGTTAGGAAGTTCCACACAAATTTGTGAAGGAATTTCATCACAGTGAGTGTGAGGGAGCACTGGAACAGGTTGTTCAGGGAGGTTTTGGAATCTCCTTCTCTGGAGATACTCAAGATCTGCCTGAGTGCCTACCTCTGCAGCCTGGTCTAGGGAGCCTGCTTTGCAGGGGGGTTGGGCTCAATGATCTCTAGAGGTCCCCTCCAACGCCTACAATTCTGTGATTCTGTTATTCTTGTCCATTTTGAAGACTGGAGTGACACTGGCTATCTCCCAGTCTTGAGGTACCTCTTCTGTTCTCTAAGACCTGTGAAAGATAATAGATAGCAGTTCAGCAGTTACCTCTGCCAGCTCTTTCAGCACGTGTGTATGCATCACATCAAGGCCAATGGCTTTGTGCACACTGATCCCACAGCACCTGTGAGAGACTCACTTTTGAATACTGAGGAGAATTGTCATTATTACATATTTCTTATTAAAGCATATGTGGCAGAAAACATTTTAAAAGAAATTATGTCAGTGTTATACTCCATATTGAAAAAAGATGTCTAATTCCAAATGGGAAACAGACACTCTGATTTCTCTATTATTTTTTTCTCCTAATTAGTCTCAGTATCTGTATGATAATTAAAAAAAAAAAATAAAAAAAAAATTAAAAAAAAGAAGACGAAGAAGAAGAAAGAAAGGAAGAAAAAGAGCATGCATTCCCAAAGGCAGCTAATTAAAAATTCCCTCCACCTCCCTGTCCTTATCCACTATCCCTTTCTCTTTCAGGAGGCAGGGTCTCATGGCGACCATGGCGAAAGAGGCATGGCATCCTCCCCAGCAGCCGCTGCTCACCATAGCAACCGGGACGTCAGCGTCGACCGCCAGCCACCGCAGCCGGCAGAGCGGTGGAGAAGAACCGGGGCACCCAGCGGCCACCCCGTCGGGGCCACGGGGCCGGGGCGGGAGCCGTGCCGCTGTCCGCGGTGCTGACGGGAGAGGCCGCGACGGGGCGGGGGAGGAGGGAATAGCGCGAGTCAGCAGCCAGCCCTGCCACACGTCGTTTTCCCTTAAAGTAGAGGGGCAGAATAACCCACCCCTCCTTCTATTGGATTTGCAAGTGGCCGGGCACAGATGTGAACATACTGCGTGTTCTTCAATATGACTTCACTTGGGATTATAAAAGGAAGAAGGACGAGACCAGGACTTCTGGGATTATGCTTTGGAACAGGTACGTGTATCTATAGGTGCTATGCTGAGCAATGTTGTGGCTAAAGGAATAGCTATCCTTGTAAAGAAAGATGATCTTCTCCAGCGACTTACTTTATGTATATTTTCATGCGTGCTTTTAAAATCCATGGGTTTTAGCAAGGAGAGCTTTATTCAGGGACAGACACTCTGCAAGGCTTGAATGTTGAGGTGATTCTGTTGAAAGCAAAAGGGTGAGTAGAACTACTGCAGAATAAACGTCTTCATTTTCTACATAAATATATGCATCATATGTCAGCATTCAGTATTTTTATATGGGATTTATTTGCTTTCAAACAATCCCCTGACATGGACAGTATGATGAAAGAAAATAACTGAGAAGAAGCAGACTAGTCTGCCCATCTGTTACTCTCAGTTGCCAGATGCATTCATGCAGCTTCTTCTTTCCCCTTGAAATTGCACTATTATAGCCACTTTTGTGTTTTTCTGCCTTTAATTTTTAATTATCCCTTTTGAAAGAATTAAGTCCCTTCTTCTGTTTGGGTGCCTGGATGCATCTTCTTAGGAAAAAAAACACAGGTACAGTAATCTTTTCTTATCTGTACCCAGCAGAGGCAAGAAGACGACTCTGTTTTTGCTAATTCAGGCAGATACTCTCTAAAAATGCATAGCAATATTTTTCATGTATCCAGATGACTTCTAGGATGACAAGCAATATGTTGGTTCCACAGAGAAGTAAAACTGCCTTCTACTTTCAAAAGGCCATTTGTTTGTATGAGGTAGGGTTCCAAGCCAGTTCTTTCTGGCAAGGATCTTCAACAGTGGTTCTCGAAAGGGTTGTCAGTAAATCACTCTTTCAGTGTATAATTACTGGGTTTTGGAATCTTGATTTGTGAGTTTATTTGAAATATACTGAAGTCAGGATGAGACAGTAAGGGAAGAAATTTCTGTACCTTTAATACGTTTGGGGAGCTCTGCTCTTTAGCTCAGAGGGAGAGCTTGCAAACCCTCACACCTCCACAGTACTCCTGTGAAGCCTCTGCTTGTGAAGCTGTGCAGTGCAATTTCATCTGAGTTGCACCACATAATCTCATGTGATTTTTTCCTTCGGCAGTCCCACCAGGCATCTTCTCTCAGGTGTCCAGCAATTCAGTGTGACTCCCAGTCAGAGAAATGTCAACCAGAGAATGCAGGATAAGCCTCAAGCAGAGCCCACTTCCCCTTCCTACCTCAACCTCAGTCTTCTCAGCAACAAAACTTGAAGCAGTATTTGTGTTTTTAAGATTTATCCATTACAGCATCTTCCATCTCTCCCTACTTTCCCTTCAATTGGCAACCAGGACAAGTCTTGCAGCTGGCACCCTGCCCAAGTAAGTGTCTCCAGTGCAGGGACCGCTTCTTCCTCAGTGGCTTAGTCTTCCCTGAGCTCAGCAACGGTTCTTCCAACAACCGTTTCTACACCAGGCATTTCCAACCTAACTGCAGGCTTTGCATGGCCTCCAGTTCCCTCCTGCTTCCTCAGCAAAGTCAGTATGAGAAGGCCATGAAAAGCTCTCACTAAACCATATCCTCTGACAGAGGCCATAGGAGCATCTTCCTACTGATTGTTTGGGACTTCTCCTTTTATTCCTATCACGTAAGTCTTCCTGAAATCATATTCAGATCTCTGGCAGCTCTACCCCTGGCATTATTATTAGACACCATTGCCATCCTACTCTTCTGCTCTACACCTGGCACAAGTGACCCGTGTCACGTGAGCTCTAGATCTGTCTTACTGGAGAAGATACAGGATCATAAAACAGACATTCATTCCAGACATGAAAGTTTGGACCAGTGCATAAATATTGCAACCATATTCACTGCATGAGTGCTGATAAAGCAACTTTTACAACTTAATGTCAAGAAATCATTCCTGTGTGAAATTTTTATGTAGAAGAAGAAAATATATATATTCTCCTAAGTAAATTGTCAGTGTGAGCTGAGCTGCTGTCACCCTCACATATGCTGCTGGCATGTTTTCCATGCGGGGGAGAGGAGGCTTGGTGGGGAGAGGATGAGAATTTCCAGGAGATAGGCAGAAAAATCAGCCAGGCATGAGATTCATCACAGCTCATCTGTCAACACCCACCATGAAAAACTAGTCCTGTAAGCATTGCATTCCTCACATCAAGCACAAGTGTGTGTTGTGCTTTGAACAGGGCCTGGTGTTGCCAAAAATGAGTGTATGAGTGTGGGAGAGTACACCTATTTTTTTTTACCTCTGAATCAGGGAAGGACAGCCTCATTCCCCACTGAAGAAAGCAGAGCCTGCAGAAGAATATTTCAAGCTTTTGTTGCACAACACCAGTAGGTGGAACCTGTTTTGAAAGCAGGGTTGGAAATTAGGTCAGCCCCCCTCCTCCTTGCTCCCAGTCTTCCTGCCCCCCACAGTCACAATGGGCAAAGAGATATGGGTTCTGTCATCGTTTTTCAATCAGTATTCAGCTAAAGTTTTGGCTACTAGCCACAGCAGTAGGAGAGTAGAACAGAGCTTAGAGATTTTTAAGATTCAGTGGATCTTCCTTTTGAGTAAGAAGAATTACACCTAAAACAAAAGACCATAATCTTTTTTTCGTTTGTTTGTCTTGGCACTGTCTTTAAGAGTCTCAGCCAATGTGCAGTACCTTGTAACTTGCACATGTTCTTCAACACTGAATGTTTACCAAACTCATGAGCCTCTGGGCCAAAACTCAGGGCCCAGCTCTGCAGTCAGAGGAGTTGCTTCAGATGTGAAGTTACATCCAGAAGCAACATGTGGACCCAGTTCCTGGCTGGTGAGTTTCTGCGTGGCTCACCAATTACTAAGCCCAGTCAGCCACTTATTTTCCTCACACACATAGCAGAAAAATATTGTTGAGATTCATGCAGTAGCTGAAAACAACATACGGTAGTTATATGCGATGGAAATAACGATTTCCTTTACTTGATTCCATCCCCACTTCCTACTCTCTCACCCTGCAGTATAGGCTAGGCAGCAGATATAAAATACAACAAGCAGACATACAACATAGCAATGTGTGTCAGCTTACACTGTCAGTTCAGTTCAGAAGCTTTTACTGTACACCGGCTTACCCACACCTCCAGGCACACGACCTTTAGCTAACGATGCTGCTGAACAGGATTCTCTACCAGCAGAGGGCAGAAGCAGGGGTGCGGGCAGCGGTATATAAAATATGGGTTTGAATCTCAAAAGATGAATCTCAAAAGTCTTGTTCTCCTAATAGAAGAGAGACAGATGTTTTCTAACCCTGTGTACAGGAATGAAGAGAGTAAGAACACACTCAAGAGATTTCCAGGCTGTGCTCAGAAGAGCAGGTGGAGAACAGGAAAGCCTTCATAACAAGAGCAGGGTGAGGAGCTGAGAGTTTTTATGAATACTAGCACAGAGACAAGAACTGGCAGGGAATCTGCATGCTTTCAAAAGCATGTGCAGCCACATTCCTACCCTGGAAGCACAAGTACTGAATGGCCTCAAGATACACACAGGCATCCCTATGCAGCAAGAGACAGTTACAGGTCAAAAGGCTCTGTGCTATTCTATAAAAGGATTATTGCACTGAGACCCAGCACATGTAGCGTAGTTAATTTGAGTTAAGGCAAGAGTGAATGTCACCTCCTAGCATCTTACACCCAGACAAAAGCACCCCATCCTGATTCAATTTACTCCTGCTTCTCACATTGATTAAACTCCTTTAGATGAAGCATTCCTCTTGCAGTCTGGCAGCTACTCCCAAGAAATTCTTCTGAGAGGGGAGTTCATGGAGTAAAAGACCGGCATAATGTCCTTCAAATAACTCTCTGGGCCTCAGCATGACCAGCATTTTGCAGTGATGATGCAGAGGACTTAAACACACTGGATAAAAAAGCCACTTTGCTATTTACTTAGCTATCTTTTGTTCCTAAAAAAACCAAACAAACAAACAAACAAAAAAAAACTGACTGGGAAAAATATTTATTCTTTTGATTAAGCACTAAAAAAGACCATCTGTTGCATTCCTTTTTGAATCTTTTTAGGTTTTACTGCTCCAAATTGCAATGGAAATGACATTTCTAGACAGGACAGTAAACATGTAGTAACTATGCCATATAGGTTTTATACAACAGCACAGAAGATGTGGCAGTGATTTTATGTCATTCTTGTGGCTCAGGTACTTCTTCTCTGAGTAACAGACCTCTTTTGGAGAGTTAGCATTTCCTTTACTATCAACTCAAAGGCATATCCCTGGAAATGATGCATTTGGGCTTTCACATTACAAAGTAAGTCCATAAGGTAGGACATGCAGCACCAGGAAATCCCTCTTTGATGATAATGAAAATTTCCTTATACCCTATTGATTTCCACATAAATCTACAAAGCTTCAGATTTTAAACAAAAATATAGGAAGTCCTCATATCAATATTAAGAGGATTCTTACTCCAAAATATTTAGAACAAAAGAGTGAGAATTTTGGTAAAGCTACATCGGTGCAGATTCTCAATTAGTAAAAGTGCAATTTAACTCAGATCTATGTTGTTTTTATTTAAATGGAAAAACAAGCAGAAGTATTTTTAAAATAAACAAAAATGTCATTAGGCCTTATGTATTTATGTAATTTTTACTTTTTTGTGTGTCCAATACCTGCTTATTGACAAAGAAGGCAGAGGGGAAAATAAAGAGCTCAGTGCCGTTTTTCATACATGCAAGTTTGACAGTTCATTGACACTTAATTGCATTTTAGTTAGCAAAGCAGCAAAAAGGGGCATGAGAATTGCAGCAGGATATTTCTGAGTGGCAGATACCTTTGCATGTCAAGAAGGGAAATTAAGGAAGAATATAATAGTTCTTTTATATCTGGCTAATAGGCTCCACATGTATTATTCTATTACAGATCATTCCAGCATGCAATTCAGCAGGTTGTGCTGACAGTGCATCCTGCCACTCTGCCAAAGAAAGCACCCTATTACCCTGCAGACTGTTGGCAAAGGCAGGATATCTCCAGGAGAACACTAGATGGAGAGGGGGAAAGGGGTTACTTCAGGAACCAGGACTCTTCTGACAGGAAAATCTACTAAGAAAACATTTAGGTAAGGCAGGTAAGGACGAGGGAGAAGCAGAGGCCAGACTGGGCAGCATGAGAAAGGATGAGGGGCAGGGTATCTCCTGAAGGCTGAGGTCCCTTCCGGACAGCTGACACCCACTTCTTGGACTCTGGATGTCCTCTCCTTGTATCCCCAACTGTTATTTGAAAAGAGGGACTTGCATAACGTTCCTGAAACAACACTGTCAGTTATCAGCCTTAGACCGCTTCAGCTAAACTTAATATGAGATGTTTGCAGTTTAGATGAACACAAAAGCTGCTCAATAAGGCTAGCTTCTCTGGGAGTAGTGTTGGTGACTCACGCACTGACCCACTTTCTGGTTCCCAGCCAGCAGCCAAGCACGTTGTGAGGCTGATGCGGTGGGGCCAAGACTTGGAGAAGACACAGCAGGTTCCTGTCACAGCCCAGCTGTTCTGTGCAGAGTGGCTGCATCTATGCAGATGTGCCATGCACACAATGTTTCGTTAAGATCAGCTGGTGAACACTAAGTCTAAATAGCTCAAGGAAAACATCTTCTGTAATCACATCAAACAATTAGTACATCTTTTCCTCTTCCACATCTGGCTATTTTTTTATTGTGTTTTTATTGTGTGTTTTATTGTGTTCTTCATTTGGTAGCTTTGTGCTTAGAGAAAGTAGTTGGTGTAAAGCCAGATAAAGGCAGAGAAAAAAAACGTCAGAAAAACACTGGATAAAACCTCAGAAAGCAAATCTGCTGATCTGGATCACTTGAAATCTCAAGGAAGACTGTGGTGGTTTTTGACTTTCTCATTTGGCTTCTGGGATGAACTGTTTTTTTGCTAAGAGATTAATCCTGATATATCTGAGTTAGTACAAAGACTCTAGAGCTAAAGACTCACATATTGTAACCACAGGAACAGATCTTCCATTTCTAAAAGAAGAAGGTTTTGCAGTTCACCTTGAATTGGATTGGATGGACATTTTTCAGAGCATCAGGCAAGATGTCCATACATGCACAGTCAGTAATACAACATGTTCTGCCATTTAATGCTTGTGAAGTTTAAGACAATCTATGGGAAACATAGTGATTATTGCTATATTAGAAAATCTTGTAATATATTTCTGACTATTTCTCTGAAATTCACGTATTCAATTTAAAATTATTATTCATTGATTAAAGTAAGTTTTCACAAATACTTATAACATTTTGTCTTCATTCATACAGAGCCCAAGCAGGAGACATGACTGTCATGTTTGACCATAGTACGGACAACAACAATGTTTCTTTTGTTCTCCCTACATTATTGCTTCTGCTGCAGAACAAAAGCTACCCCAAGACCTCCCTTCCTGCAGCTGACCATGAGATGACAGAGTCACCCCAGGAGCCCAGGCCAAGCAAGAACCGCACTGTCTTGCAGTATGAGTTGAAGCCAGGGGAAATTGTATCAGCCAGCATGGTTTTTGGAGTACTGTGGATAATTTCCATCTTTGGAAACTCCCTCGTTTGCTTAGTGATCCACAGGAGCAGGAGGACGCAATCAACCACCAACTATTTTGTTGTCTCCATGGCTTGTGCAGATCTTCTCATCAGTGTTGGAAGTGCACCATTTGTGCTGCTTCAGTTTACAGCAGGCAGGTGGACACTGGGGAATGTGATATGCAAACTGGTAAGGTATATTCAGTATTTCACTCCCGGAGTCCAGATATATGTGCTCCTCTCCATATGTGTGGATCGATTCTACACTATTGTCTACCCACTGAGCTTCAAGGTGTCAAGAGAGAAAGCCAAGAAAATGATTGTAGCAGCTTGGATCTTTGATCTTGCATTTACATCACCCGTTTTCTTTTTCTATGGCTCCAATGAGGATGACCATTGCAACTTTTTTCTCCCAGGTTCTTGGGAAGGAGCCATCTACAGTATTATCCATCTCTTGGTGGTGTTTTTGACCCCATCCATCCTCATTATCCTATTCTACCAAAAGGTCATTAAGTACATTTGGAGAATAGGCACTGATGGCAGGACTGTTAGAAGAACAATGAATATTGTCCCAAGAACGAAAGTGAAAACAATCAAGATGTTCTTAATGTTAAATTTAGTGTTTCTCCTGTCCTGGCTCCCATTTCATGTGATACAACTGTGGCACCCAGAGGAAACAGACTACAGAAAAAGTTCCTTGGTTTTCATGGTTATCACATGGATCTCTTTCAGTTCTTCAGCTTCTAAGCCAACCCTGTACTCAGTGTACAATGCAAACTTCAGAAGAGGGATGAAAGAAACGTTTTGCATGTCCTCCATGAAATGCTACAGAAGCAATGCATACACCATCACCACCAGCTCAAGGATAGCAAAAAAAAATTATGTCGGGATCTCAGAAATCCCAGCACCAGCCAAAACTGTAACCAAAGACTCAATCTATCATTCATTTAACAGAGAAGCAAAAGAAAAAAAGCTTGCCTGGCCTATTCATTCAAATCCTCCAAATACATTTGTCTAATTGGCTTAATATATTTTAATGGTGATTATGTACCATCAGAACAAAAAACTTGATCTCCTTTTTGAACCAATGTAAACACACTTGTTTTTACAACAACTTTTAGAGAGAGAGAGAAAAAAAAAAAGATATTTTATTAAATGCATTGATTTTGATGTATCTAGTCTATATAATTTCAGCTACATTTTTCTTCTGTAAGTATTCTCCCTGAATCACAAGCATATTTGCTTTTTTACAAAAAAAGCAAAGCTCTTGCATTTTCTGTTTGTAGGGATAAAAGGGAGAAAAAATACCACTGCATTTTTAATCACTGTACATTGGCCACCATGTTTAAATATAAAAATACACCCAAAGACATCTCTACAGCCTTTTGTTATGCCCCTAAGAATATTGTTGCACTAGGGTTTTCCTTCTTGTTCAGACCCCATGGCTAAGATTTTTGTATGTGGTAATGCTGGCAAAACACGGAGCTGATTGAATTCAGCTATAAAATTTTCACTGCCTCTCTAGAGTCAGCACTGAGTGCTTTTGCATACTCAGCATTGCACTTCTAGAGAGATCTAGTGGTAGAAGCAGCTTGAGAAAAGTCCTACCCCATGTATTACCCTCCCCAGCTCCTCTCTAGCCGTGTCTACACCCACAGTGTGCCTGATGAGCAGCCACAGCAGAAGAGGAGCAGCATCACCTGATTTGACCTCACCACCAAAAGTCCCCTGGCAATGGCAAAATGCAGTGGGAAGCTCCTAAGTTACTTCCCCAGCGCTCAACAACTGGTTTGGAACCAAAATGCAAAGAACAAAATTCCTAAGCCAGCCTAGGAGGTGCTTGGCTAATTGTGCAGCTTGAGCATCTTGAGCTAAAAAAAAGGGGACACATATACACCGTGGACATGTATACCATGAGTTCATTCATCCTTGATATTTACTTTTGAGGTTTGCTTAATCTGAGATACAGATCCACTCTTCCCATTAGGATTAGGTAACGCCACTCTCAGTTATCTGCTAAGATTTACAAGACTGGATCATTAAATCCACAAGAGAATGAAGAGGGGTGTATTTTTGAAAACCAGTCTGAAATGGGCAGCCTTTACATCATGCTGTTATCAAACCCATTAAGAAGAACTGGAAAGAGCCTGTGTGTTTGATATTGATTTATTTTCCTAATTCCTATTCTACTGCCCAAAACTACAGCAACACACTCAGAAAACATCATAGATAACAAAATAAGGTCAGCACAAACAGCATTTGGTGAATTCCCCGCACTCTGATGGATCAGTGTATCCACTTTACCTCAGCCTGGAAAGTTCCTGTGTTGTCTTATAACATGAACAAGAGATTCTTGCTGGCTTCAGACCAGCAGTCCTGTTATTTCTTTGCCACATCAAAAATTTTCATCCTACTGTTATTTCCAACACAGAAACTGCTTCAGACTAGGCTCTGCTTGGATCATCATAATGTACCAGCTAGGGTACAGCCCAGTATCTTGAAGATCAGATTACCAACATGCATTTCAAAATCAGATCATCCCAAAAGCACTGTGGGTTTTTTGACCTTAGGCGTTCGACTAGGCAGAAGCCTATATATATATAATAACATGCAAACATCAGATATCCCCCTTCACACACCCTATTTCAGAATCTCTATCTTTGAAAGATGCAACCTCAGTCACAAACTCTTCAGAGAATAATTCTTTTTCTTCTGATTTCGGAGCAAATGTAGCACAACCTGAAGCCTGAAAGTCCTGCAGTAACAAAAGATAATAGAACAAGAGCAGTAAGTACTAAGGGTATATTAACCACAGTCATGCATCTCCCCTTCCGATCAGCAGAGAGCAGAAGCGCATGTATTGTTCAACCCTGGGTGACAGAAGTGGCCTGGATGGACTGTAGTGCTGGAATACTGCATAGGGAAACTCCTTTGTTGAGTAATTTTCCTGTATGTATTTTAGACATTTTCCTTCCCCCTACTCTACCACGCTAAGTGTGGCTATAAGAACCCTTACTGCTTGCGGGAACATTTCCTGTATGTGTTTCACAAATTCAGAAATCCCCATTAAATGAAGATTAGACATTTCTCATCAAAGTCATTAGCAAAAATCCCCATGTTCTAGGAGAGGAGAGGGCCTTAAAAATGAGACCATTTTATTCCACGTGGTTCATTTTTCCAGGCAAATTTTTTCTCCCTGAGACAGCAGCATGTGCTGATAAGGAGCAGGGCTCAGATCATTGCCGCCCTGTGTAGGGACTGCTGCCTCAGACTTTCTGCAGTAAAAAAAGGGAGGAAGAGATGAAACCCACCTCTGAGATGCCAAAACCTCCCTTGAGACAAAAAGTCTGGCAGACATCATTTTGAATATGAAACTAGAGGAATGCTTAGGTGTGAAGCCAGAGACTTTCATATAACTGCTCCTCTTCCGAACTTGAACTATTTCCCCACCTTCCAGAAGCTGTAAAGAAGCTAGAGGAGCAGTGATGTGCCTGAACATCAGGTACCCATGCTCACATGGAACCCCTTCCTCTCCCTGTCCCACCAGTCCTGCACATTCTTGCCAACCCTTGTCCTCTTGATGTGCTGGGAGCACCGTGCCCCAGACAAGGCTGCCTCCACACTCCTGGCAGCTCCCATCCTCCTTAGGCAGGGAACACCAGGCCACAGGTAGCTTTGTGCCACTGCCATAGGAGCTAAACATGGCATTGTGCTGTAGCAGGGCTGAAGATGGAAAATACTTGGCAGCTTGATAGATGCTGACTTTGTGCCAGCACAAGAAGAAACCTTTTCCACATCTTATTTTTATATTTTATTTCTATTTTTAAAGCATTATTTTAGAAGAGGTGATGGATTGGCTTGGTAACACCAGACATCATGTATCACTTAGTCTGCCAATGCCCCAGGAGTTCCAGAGACTCAGGAGGGAGATCATGCATTAACCAAACAAGAAATGGAAAATGCACTGAGATTTGATCAATATGTATCTGTCTATCTAGATGTCTATAATCTATACCTAGAAATCTTTCCACACTTCTTCAAAATTCCTTACTACCAACAGCTGCTTTGCTAATAGCATAACAATAAAATTACTAAAGAGTGAGAGAACTTTAAGACTAAACCAAGCCATCCTATTCAGATAAGGGGACCTTCAAGGAATGTTCTTCGATGGGGAAATGGCCAGGTACTGCCACTGGATCTTCATGCTGCTCTGGAGGCAGATGCTCCCATGCTCCATGTGAGACTGGAAGGTCTGGTCAGTGTGCAGACACTTTACCTGTGGGTACCTGTGTGTGCCTTAGCAAATGTGTTCAGTGAGAAGGAGAGGAGCCAGAATACACAGGCTGAAGCCAGCAGAATTTATTGTGCCAAGCTTGACAACTAGCAAACCAAACTGCCTCATTTCACAAATATACCTCAATCATGTCTTCAAAGTAGCAGCTATGGGAGAAAGAAAGGACTTCTGGATCTCTAGCCCATCCAACATTTATTCTTAAGAGTTTTCTGTGCAAGAATATGGCCAGTGCCAACCACTAAACATTTTTTTTCCATTAAGTGGACACCTATCAGGTGAAAATTCTGTCATCACCATTAACTTTTGATATTAATTATGTCATCCTTACAAATCATCAAATTGTGGCCCTCCATTTTATTTCAGGAAAAAGTTTTATTTTCTGTTGAATGCATTTTAAAAATGTGCGGCTTGGGAGTGGGAGGCAGTAAGAAACAGAGGCACATACCACTTGGAACTTTTTCAACCAGCATCCCAGAGGTGATAGCAAAGTGGCGGTTACCCATAATTACACCTGAAAGTATTCATATGTCTGGTTAAGAATCTTCTGTATTCGTCATTCTCCTCACCTCAATCAGCTTCACATCACAGTTAACTGACACTGACTTAGGAGTTGTTTTTCTGAAGTGCCAAATGCATGCCATCAATTGCAGCTGAAATTCTGAGTGCTCAGCCTTTCAGAATATCAGAACCTTTGAGTTCAAACGAAGTAGATTTGAAGTATATTAAATCCAGATCTGTACAGTTAGAGGAAGGGTTATTAGTTCCTTAAGTGATTCTGTAAGTTAATATACCTTTACTAGTTGACTCTTTACAACCTCACAAGTATTATGGAATAGGCCATTATAAATTACAGGAGATTTATTTGAACTGACTTCTAGTAAAACGTAACAAACCTACTGAAAGATTGTTATATAAATGTCACCTTCTGGCAAGCAGTTTGAACTAAAACATGGTTTTATTCTACACTACTGCTAACACACAAGTCTTCTTTCAGTCTTCTCACAAAACTGGCCTCTGGATAAAGTTCAGAGGAGGCACAGACAGCACTAACTCCTTTGCATTCAGAATCTCAGGCATTTTAGACCAGCTCTTGTTTTGGTCCTAAATTTGCAAGGAAAGGGGGAAAAAAGAGAGAAAATAAAGACTACATCACTAAACAATTTCATTTATCCTCACCTCATGCCCAGCCAGACATTAGCCTTACACTGTATGTCTAAGTGTGAGTAAGACAGGAGATATTCTCATTTTCTTTCTTTGGGAAAGTGAGGGGGGATAGTCAGGAAATTTATCTTTCTTAAAGTTTTGTAGAATTCGAAATATTAAGCAGCAGAGGTTGCAAATGAATGGCTCTAAGTATCTACTTTATTTCCACTGACACTACAGCACTGCTCACAGATTTCAGTTCAATTCTGTAGATTAATCATCTCCACTGCAATACATACTATGCAAAGTCCCTCCCCATATTGATCCAAATACAGGAACTACAGCAATTAAGTGATATTCAGAGTTATCAAGACTTCAGATTATTTACAAGTTACCTGTCTATGCAGCAGGAGCAGCATCAAGTTTGCTATCTTGCAACACCACTGGGAGTGGATTTGCTGTGTGGGTTTCTGCAGAATCCAAAACAGCTCTTGACACACCGTTGGACTGGTCTTTCCTACTAACCCAGCGGATCCATCTTTGAATTAAGTATTGGGTTTTTACATTTTTTTCTTGAAGAAGAGGGATGTTGTTGACATGACCTTTGGTCCTCTTACCAGGGGTTGCACCAGTTGTATCAGATTATGGCAGTAAGCACTGAGTTTCTGAAGCTGAGTTGTGCATATCTGTAGGACAACAACAGAAGCAGCTACCACTTCACTACAGGCCAGAAAACAGATATATGTCAGCTATGTCAGGATACTTCAAGAAAGTCGATATGGTAAAGAGTGGCTTTCCACAAGTTGCTCTTGAACCCACAACAGTGCTTCCATAAGTCCCATCAGAGACTAGGCTTTTGCCATTCAACTTTAAAAGATACAACTTTCAGAAACAGATTTTTTTTTCAGATTGAGTATTTTACAGGGTATCCCAGAAGTGCCAGTTGACAAACCCTTCTATTCTTCATATGTTGAGAAGTTCATCACATGCCATCAATGTGCAAAACTTCCTGAAGGAAAAAGTGTTTCATCAACCAGCATAACCCAGCTGTAAATTTGGAACCCCTAATGTGAGCAAACTGTTGATTTTAGATTTATAGAGCAATCTCTTCAGCTCCTCTGGTTACACAGAATCCTTCTCTCTCAGATGACTCTGGTCAAATTTCATCCAAAATGCAGAAATGGAACCAAAAATCAGTCAGACTTTGGTACACATTGCTCATTTCTGAGACTTTGTTTGGAACCCTGAGCCTGGTTTGCCAGGGAACCAGGACTTATGCAATACTGTTTGCAGTCAGATTTCATCAGCAACTTTTAAGCCCGTTACCAATTCTAACCCTCTTTGAAAAGGCAATCATAAAGCTAATATAGTTTTGAGAATTAACAACTGGTAACGTGGTGCCTATCCATCTGCAGGGGAAGGCAAAAGAGAAATCAGCACTGCTTGTAGGCTGTGAGTACAACAGCAGCCAGTCAGATGGTGTCCTTGACGACCAGTTTGCCTGCTATCCATCAGCAAGAGTGAAAGAAGAGCAAGACAAAGATCACAAACCTAAAGGGAATCATACAGAACAACTTATTTTAAAGTCAAATAGTCAAAATCCCTTTTTTTGTTTTGTTTTGTTTCTTTTATATCATGAAAATCCAAACATTTCTGTAATATCAATGTACGGAATCAGCACAAGCATAGAAATACACTGGCATTATCAAAGCTAAGATAATTTTTTTTTTTTAAAGTGCACTGGAGTCAAGTAAAAGGAGCCTAGTGATCTATCAGCTTCTGCATCATTTAAGGGATATGGCCACAAGTGATCAAGATGAAGCAAATCAAGAAGTTTCTGTCTTTCAGAGAAGAAAAAAATCTGACTCTAAATATACTCAGTCTGATCCAAGACAAAGGGAAATGAGTCTGTGAAGAGTCCTTCAGTGGTTCTGACAGTATCAGAAAAACACAGATAGCAATATTTTAACCTTTAAGGAATTAATCTATGTTTACACTTCTCTAAAAGAAAACTTTGGAGGAAAAAGTAAAAGAAAAAGAGAGAGAAAGAGAGAAAGGAATAAATGGAGAAAGAAAGAGCTGGTGTCCAGCCTGGGGGAGGGCTTGAAACTCTAGATTAAATGAAAAGCAGCCCAAATTCTGCTGGGAGACAGAAGATGAGCTTGCAGGGGTCCAGCCTTCCAAATGTCAACTATTCTCAGGAAAAATAACAACAACAGCCACATGTCTTGTGCTTGCTTCCTTCTTGTATCCTGACTACTGCAGGAGAAACTGCCAAGTTTCCTCTGTTCTGTACTGCAGCAAAGTTGTGCACTTCAGAAGGGTACTGGTCAGGAAAGAAATCTGAGTTCAGTGTGGTTAAACTTCCTCCCTACCCTTACCATTTCCATGTAGAACTTCAAATCAAACATAGCGGGATGATGGCATACATGGAAGAAATTATGCTTAGAAGCATCCTTGACAATTCTTGCACTTCTCTCCCTCCTTTCTAATAAACTTGAAATTGCTCTTTATAAAACTCTCACTGATGTTTCAAATCAGCTATGCACTAATGAAGACGAAGAAAATGAAGGTTTTCAGTAACTGAAAGAAAATAATTTTAATCCACATTACCAGGTGATATTTCAGGTTATAGCTGGTGATAGTATTCCTGACAGAACAAGACAAAGTGTGTTAACAACAGGCATGTCTTGTTTATATGACTTATGTCATGCAAAGAGTGTAATTCAGAAAAAAAATGCAGGGTAAATTCAAGCAATCACAAGAAGCCATTCATCATTCTGCCTACATTTTTCTTTATTCATACTTCCACAAAACTGCAACTGTGTTCATTCCCAGAGGCAGAAGTTCGTGGCAAAAGGATTAAAACAGACAACCTTTATCATCTTTCTCCAGCTGTCAGTCAGCCTTTTTTATCTTCCAGCACGTGTAGACAGTATCAACTCCACTGACAGTGCCTCTGCGTTAGTGACTCTGGACGGAAACAATGACAACATTAAGTGGCTACTGCAAAGACATAAGATTATGTAAGTTCAGAAAGCTAAAGTAGTTAATTGGCTGTTTCCCAAACACCCACAGCACTCCCCTCTGGTTGCATTGGTGTACTGGCAATTAAAAAGCTAGTTTTTATTAAGATTTCCTCACCCTCTGAAAGATAATAATGAAGTCATGAGAGGTGCATCTTGCTTATATGAGAATGATAACATCCTTTGTTCTAATAAATAGATCCCTGGAGTATAAATGATCACCTAGTGAAGGTTTGCACAAGTACTTGTCACAAGAATAACTGTCTGATCACAAATCTAGGCAACATCCCATTTCTCCTATCTTAGATGCTAGAACAGGATTCTAGGTTTAAATAGAAAGCTAACCCTATGATCTTATTTACTTAAATGAAACTTCTGGCATATATTAATGAGATAAATAAAGGCCTGTAGGCCAAAATCTTTTCTTCCACAAGCAAATTTCCCCTTAGCTTCACAGCACATTTTAGTTCCATGCTGGCAAGTTGAATTTACCCTTTTATTTTCAAACTCTCTCATCAGTGAAAATGACAGGCAACCTTGGCTTATAAAGACACATACGTTATAAAATAATCTAAATTTCAGAATGTTCAAGATGAAAGAGGACTTTAAAATTTGTGAGTACCACAACAACTCCAACACATGCCCAGTATTTAACTAGTGTTGTCAACGTTAGCAGCTGCTGTCTGTTGCCCCTATCTGTAAAGTGTTGCCTTCCTTCTGATCATACAGCTGAAGAGAAGAACATCTGAACAAGCCAAAAATCACAGCAGAATAATTCATGTTTTTATGCTGGCCTCTGGGAAAGGAAGCCTTGATGGCTTTTGAAAATAGCTGCCAGGTCATCTGTGGAAGAATGAGGACTCACAGAAGTCTCCTTCAGCAGTGTAGAGTGGATGCACACAGTGAAGTGGGAGATTTCAGAAATTCCAATCAGAAAATACTGATGCAGCAATACGGCAGGATCTGTGTTCAAGAGGGAGGAGGAAAGAATTGTTTTTACATCAGCAGGTATCTGGGGCAGGCTGGTATGCTCTACGACAGGAATATGCAGCACTGCTGTTGCCAGCGCTCTGTACCTTGACCAAAATACATTTTCAAAGTTGCCATTAGAAAGAAGGAATGGAAAAGATCAGCTTTCATACCATACAATTTCCATTCACATCAAACATCTTGTCTCATGAAGGTAAGTATTTTACTACTTTTACAATCTACATGCATTCTGAATATCTATTAGCTGCAGCATAGTTAATAACAACATCACTGCCCACCACAATAGTGTGGCCATACGTAAGAGTTGCTCGAAGCAGCAGTTCATAGCTTTGTCTTAAGCCTTTTTTCAGTTACAAGCAGACACAGAGAAGCAGAGCTAATGTTGCACAAGCTATGGAAGTAAGACTTCCACCTCCCAAGTGCTTTTTCTGGAGGAGAAAAAGAAACTGAAGGCCAGTTGTTGGCGGGTTTGTTTTTTTTAATGAAATGTTGCTGAAAATCATTAGCTGAACAATGACAGTGTTTTCTAGCTATGACTTAAATGAAGTAAAAAAGAGAATGCAAACAACAGCATGAATAATACAGCAATTAAGCAGCAGAAATGTGCAGAAATCGCGTAAGAGAATGGTTGTAACTGACCATGCTGATCCTACTTATCTATATATATAAATCTATACATTTCATAAACACAGCATCACTTGTAGTCCAGTGATTTCATTTGGTATGAGATACCACAGAAATTACTGCAAATAAGCAGCCTTTGTTGTCTAATATAAATGCACAAAGACATACAAGAAATCCAACTATGCACATAATTTACAGTGAAATTGTTGCTCAGCACCATTAACAGCAGGAGCTGGAGTTTTGCCTTCATTACCTACACTAGGAATTTCTATGTGAGCTGATCCTCTATCACTCATGCTACAACTCTGAAATACAATATGGAATAAGGATCTTATTTCAGCTTTTCCTGCTTGTAGACAAACCCAAAACATTTGCCTCTTACATTAGCAGTAATTTTATTGCTAATTATAGAGATTATTACTTCTTGGAAAGTAGCAAACTAGATTACAGCTAAACTTTCCCTTTCTCCTCACAGGATGCCAGAAAAGGCTAGATTCATTATTGATGTAGACTAGTCTTCAACCTAACATGCAAAAGTTAAGAAAAGAAGTCAGCCACAGACACCTTCTCAAAGCTAGTCATGGTTCCAGCTGTCCCACTGCCCACTAATGGTGCCTCAGAGCTCACCCAGGCTCCCAAACACAGCCCCATGATGCCAACTGTTGACTAAGCCCAGAAACAGGAGCCACTAGAGTGGGAAACAAACACTGTTGCTCATCACATCCAAAAATGTCAGTTCCCCATTTCCTTCATAAAAGAAAACTCCCAGAGAACTTTCTTGCATAGTACCACAGAAAGTGAAACCACAAAAGAATGGAGGGAAGAGAGCAGGTGTGGTATTTTTTATGAGATCAATGCTGCATTTATCACAGTGAAACTGTTCCAGTCACAAATACCACATTCTTCCTGTATGTTTTCAGCATCTTTGATTTAGAAAGATACTTAGGTACATAAATAAGTTTTAAAATATATGTTTAATTACATGTTTACATATGAAACTAGAGGTGCTGTGTAAGTCTAATGCTACCTAAATCCAACATGTTACACTTTTGGCATGTTCATGTTACAAAATCCAGCTGCAAGGTTCACAGATTATAGTCCTGAACATCTGGCCTACCTTGTTATTTGTTCTTATTTTTTTCTTGCAGAGAACACAGAAAAAGGACAGGCAAGAATACAACAGATCTACATTTATGGTTGGCTTGTCATTGTCTTTCAGAACAAACTGCAGTTCAGAGCTTAAAAAAGGGGGCAGGAAAAAAAAAATCAACTCATTTCCATCTCTGTTTCAGCATTACTTAACTTTTCACAGTAGTTTTCTATGTCTATGCAACATTCTGGAAACTGCTAACTAAGTACACGTGTGGTAGGTCTAGAGAAAACCATGCTTTAAGGATTAATACAAGTACTCAGAATGAAATTCTGAAAAGAACCGTGTGTTGTACAATGAAATATGACACTTCATTATTTTCAGTGCTTTTGACTAATTGAAGATAATTCCAAACAGACGTTATTAGTTCAATAAAAAGAATGCAACATTCAGTCTAGCAAAGTCATTCATTACAATATTTATTTTATGAAACAAAGAAGAAAATATAAAATGACATTTTTCTCCATGCATCTTATAAAATACAGAGAAAGACACTGTCACAAACAAAACAGAGTACAAGCAAAGCAGAAGGCTTATTGAAAATCCTGGGAGCTCCACTCTTTGTATTTCATCACACACACACAAAAGAGCATATGCAGAAGAAAGTGTAGTCTAAATGAAGGAACAGGTCATCTGTCAGTGTCTTAAATAAGTAAATCTGTCCACAAAACTTTTGCCCTCACCTCTGTTTTGGTAAGACTGAACTGACGCAACTTGTTTTTCTATTTATCAGTCCTTGGTATTATCTTTGGCTGGGAACTCACAGCGGAGCTCACATCACATCACAGCCTAAGAAGATACCTGGGCTCAAATTTTAGGTAGATACAAGAAAATAGCAGGGCACAATTGGTGGCAGCTGTTCCGCTGCTGTAAGTACGGTGTAGGCTTTGACTGTCTTACTGAGGCTAACCCTGTGAAAAATACATTGGCAGAAGCAGAGAATATATGTAGTACTTCTCTAAGAACTGATTAACATAAAAGACATTTAGTGTTATAAATGATGCAGAAAACAACACTTCTAGTCAGATTGCAAGTTACTTTGCTAGAAAACTTTTTACTGAAAACTTGATGAGACTCCTTTTCCTCGTCTTGCAGCATTCTATTTAGCTTTAGCAAAGCTGTTACAAGATCTTTCTCCTGCTTTTATTGTACGGAACCTCCGAGACTCCCATGATGGTTACCAACCACATGACTACTGACCACAAAGCCAGTCTAATTCTAGTCTCATGCCTCTAACACAAAAGCAGCCCTCATCTCTTACTAAGAATGTCCAAAAGCTACATAGCTTTAAATACATAGCTGTATTTTTTGGGGGTGAGGTGTAGAGAAAGGAAGAACAAGGCTCCACTTAACACAAACACCTATTACCCCAGAAGCCCCACTCCATGCAGGTTTAAGAATACCACAAGCAAAGAGTTTCACATGGGGAGGATCGAAGAGAAGACAGCAGACTGGCATCCTTCAACTTGGACCCAGGGATGCATCCACTTCTCCAATAACAGCATTCTTCTGCTAGCAACCAAGCTATCTCTGCTGTAGTGCAGAAGGTTCTGCATTTCACTCCTGTGAATGATGCACCAGAGGGAAAGACTGTTACAGTGACAAATGTGGCTTCTGCACTGTTTCTTAAAAGCAAAGCTAGAAAGATGTAAATGGTAATTTAATCTGTAGCATGAAATATTAAAAGACTAGAAAATAGGAGATACAGAATTGCCTGTGCTACCTTGACTTGGTCCTTTGCACACATGTATCAGCAAAATGAAAGATCATGTAACAAAGTCATCTTTCAATCCCCAGAAGAATCTTATTTTATTCCACTGACAAGCAGTCAAGGCAAGCAAGGCAGCAAGGCAGAAAAAAAAACTCCATTGGAAATCACAAGTTCAGCACTTCTCATTTTTGAGTGGCTGCAGCTAGAATAATGTTTTCTTGATCAAGTTTTAAAAATTAAATTATGTTAGGTATTCAATTTCCCTCACATTAGGAAAACAAAAAATGTAGTAGATTATGGTCTCAGGCCTTTACAGGCCTTACTGAAACACAAGGATTGAGTCTATTTTTAAAATAACTACCCAGCTTCCTAACTAGTATGATTTCTGTGTTGTCCATGTAAACATTACACAGAATCTTTGTACCACCCACTAAACCCTTTGCTTCAATCAACTATTTGTGCCCAAGAGTACATCCTTATGTTTCTTCCTACACCACAGCCATCCTCCTACACTATGAAAGATGTAATGAAATAGGAATTAATTATAGTCGGATACTTACAAGGATTGCTGCTGTTTGGTTCTGCCTTCCCAGCCTTGGTGAGTTTGGCTGAGTTCTGCTGTGCTTTGCCCTGCTCCTCTCCTGTTAGTAAGGCTTTTATTTCAGAGGGGATTTTCCCCTGGTCCATTGCCATGCACCACTGCTTGTACTGAAATACACAAACATGTTAAGCATTAGCAAACTGCCAGGATCACATTAGCAGTCTAAACAAAACTGTAATCTTTACCTTTCAGTATATTCGTTTAAGGTTTGAATTGACTGGACTGAAGACTTTTACAAAACTGCAGAGTACAAACGAGCTAAGCATGTGTCCCTGGTTGCATACCTGGCTTCAGTAAGTCCTGTTTCAGTCAATAAGCTGCTACTCGATGGCAGAGCTAGACACAATACTGTAATTATTAAACAACATGGAACACTTTGTGCATTTTCTTGCAGTTAACATGCCAGAATACCGTTCCAGTTCATGGCCTATTAAAAAGAAATATTTCACATGACTCTGAGGCTGACTGACTATTAAGAGGTCCTTCCTGATTGTGCAAGGCAGAATTAAAGGACATCTGCCTTGTTCCTAACTCCCTCATCTAAAATTCTTGATCAACAAACCCATAAAACGGTCATATGCAATGGTGCTTTCTTAGCTTACTTCTAAGCTAACCAGCAGATAACTTACAGCATGATGTTCATATTCATCAAGCAAAGTAGGCAAGCAGCTGAGTGCATCTGTTAAGGATGTTTTAATAGTCTACGGCTAGCCAAATCCCACTCTCACTTTAGTTAATGCAATTTCACAAAAGCCCACAATGGTAGGCCCCAAATAATACTGAAGGTCAGGTTAAGTGATGATTTCATACCATTTCAAGCTCTTCTCTGAGAGCACAGATGGCTCGCTCTCGGCTTGAAACCAGCTCTTCCAGGTACTGGTACCTCAGCTTCTTCCTGGCTCTGCACTCTCTTGCACTCTGACGACTTCTTTCAAGTTTTGCCTTCAAGTCTATTTTGGCTGGTTTACGACCTCGCTTTCCTGGTTTCTTTACTTTGCCTCCAACCACCTGAAAATGAAAGGTACAACTAAAGATGATGATGTTCTGCAAAGAGAAAGCTGAAGCCATGTAACCGTGCCTGTAGCTGTCTCAAGCAGAAAAACTCGCACATACCTGGACCAATTCTAGAGCACTAGAGGAAAGAAGATGTAGCTCGTTTCAGAGGCTGATGTACAAAGCTTTGAATGTAGCACCAAAAACAAAATAAAGGGGTTAGATTTGATATTGCATCAGTTCTTAATTAGTCCTACTGCAAACGTTACTAATTGCCAAATTGGAGGAGCAATATCCCAGAAACACAGAATGGCTGAAGCGAGAAGGAACCTCTTGGGTTCATCTGGCTCAACGCCAAAGCTCAGGGTGCTCAGGATCACATCCAGACAGTTTCTGAGTATGGATCCTCCACCACAACTCTGCGCAACCTGTGTCAGTGCTCTGTCACTCACTCATTGCTTCTTCTGGCCCTCTGTTCAGCAGCTCTGTATCTCCCTTTTCCTGCAGAGCCCTAAACCAGACACAGGACAACAGATTTCTAGGAGGATATCTGAAACATCTAGGAGGGAAAGAGCTGATTTCTAGCCAAATTATTTTAGTATTATCAGCAACCCCTGCCTTAGTATGTGCCAGCTCAAGAAAACGTTAATATGGAATTTTACACTTCAAATTTGAATAAAAACAAAACAAGATTTATATCAATACAAACCAAAGCTTTGTTTTGCTGCAATAAAATGACAGGATTTTCAGCCTATTCTGAAGATAAAAATCTCCAAATTATCTGCACCTCATCTGAAATTCCTCTGTCTTGCTTTATTTCAAAGGAACCTTCTGAGTATTTTTTTACTAAATAGGAGATTCAATTCCACTCAGTCCTACCTCTGCCCTCTGCTGCCTCCATTTGAACTGTACCAAACCACTCCATATTTACATCTGAAACAGTCTGACACAACTTGGAAAACTGTCTTCTCATGAAACCCATCCCAACAGTAATTTCTGCCACTGTGCAATTTAGATTTCCTTTGCAGAAAAGTAACCACATAACTTCTGGCCCTGACCACTGACAGTTTTGGAATCA
Source organism: Lagopus leucura (assembly GCF_019238085.1). NCBI lineage: Eukaryota > Metazoa > Chordata > Aves > Galliformes > Phasianidae > Lagopus > Lagopus leucura. Next base: position 33,914,021 of record NW_024962335.1, on the reverse strand, counting down.
TTCTGTCCTTTCCTTCGTGGTCCCATTTTACAGGTCTGAAAGCACCTCTTCCTACAAATACAAAAGAAATAGTTTCCTTAAAGTTTACTCTGTGCCTCCCCACCCAAATATATTACTCTTATTATGGGAACGTGGCCTATGAAAGCCTTTTAAATACGGCATGAAACTCAGCACACTGGCCATAAGGCCATGACTTCAGTCACAAGTTCCATTTCCCCTCTCAAGTGAGGGGAAGTGAGAATTTCTCACTATTTGCATTCTGACCACACTGTTTGACTGGAGAGGGTGTGGAGAAACACACCTAACACACCTATATATACGAATTTCAATGCCAGCCAATGATTCACCACACTGTGTATAAACTACTTCTTCCTAAAAGACACCGCTCAAAATATCAGAGTTCATAAAGAAAAGAAAGACACTTTCTACTGTATAATGCTGCTAAATAAGTCAGCTTCAACATTCAAAGAAGTCATTTGTTCTATAAACTTAGCAAGCTGCAATAAAAACAATAACATAGTGAACTGATGTGCTAGAATGAAAAAACAGATCATACAATCGAGCCCATTCTTTCTTTGGAAAGCAAGTCAACAATCACATGCCAACATAATGTACCCTTTTGTACATTGCCTCTCCTAATTTATTCAGGAGTAGCTGCCCCTCAGAATCAAATAGAGAAAGTACTTAATGGACATCTAGCGATAATGGAACAAACATAACACATTCAGAAAAGCAAACAAAAATCCAGTCTTTTACATTTGAACTACAGAATACAGATTGAACGATTCATTTATTCCACAATGCACTTCCTAAAATCTTTTAAGCTCAGATACTGTTTTTCAGTTAGTGCACGTGGGAAAACATTAAACTTCAAGCTCTACAACAAGGCAGTCTGGTCCAAGACACAAAGCAACATCTGCTACATTTGTTGTTCCCTTTGCCCAAATTTGGGGATTTCCAAATCTTAACTTTAATCTCCTCAGCACTCATCTGATTACACAGCAAGCCACCAAAGTTGTATAAAGCTAACCAGCCATGGCCAAGGGAAGCAGCAGCACCAGCTAAAGAAAGGTGACTGCCCTTTTTTGAGCATGAGAAGCACATCTCTTCCCTCACATGAGAAAGGATTGCACCCTGTAGGTCACTGTTTGCTAGGGCTCTTACCACCAGGACTGGGGAAATAATGAAGAGCTTCCTCCACTTCTAACTCTTTCAGCAGTTGGACGCCAATCGTCTGCCTTCACACAACCCCAAAGGATTCATACTGTCTCCACGGCAGCATGTAATCAGAGTCACCCACAACAGCTAATTTAATAAGTGATTTAACCAAATCCTTCATCCTTAGTCATTTTGCTTTACCAATATTTGGAAGCTTCTCCTGTAACCTTAAGCAACCCAGCTGGGGAAAAAACAACAACAACAAAAAGCCTGATAAATGCTTCATTGGCATCCCACATTACCAGATCCTTAGTCACGTTTACCTAGTCAGTCACTATGCTGATGTGACAGAAAAAAAAACAAAACAGAAATTCTAGCTGATCCTCAGCATGGCAGAGAACCAACAAAAAACAAGCAAACAAATGTACTGTCTTCCCTCTGTATTCCCCTGGAGTTTATAAAAGGATAGGGACTAGTGGGGATTTGTTTCCTCAGGGAGTTACACGCCATCAGGACCTAGAACAATATTACTGATAAGATTTGTCACAGAAATGTTAATAATGACACGCATCTGTCAGAAATTCATCCAAGTCCATATTTCAGTTCAATCAGAATTCAGAACACAGCTTATCTCCCTTCCTGATACAGCACTTAGACTGTAACATCACTCTTTGGCTAACAGTGTTTGAGTACAAAATTATTCGACCTGGAACTGGAAACAGCTTCAATTATCTGCCCTGACACAGAAACAGCCATCAGATTTTGGGCTTATTATTATTACTATTATTGCAAAAAGAGTTTCAGCAGATGTCTGCAGATGAACGGCCAGAATGTGTCACAGAGAAGCCCTCCATGGGAAGGAGATATTTTTTATGGCTACTACCATTCACCTGCCCAAGGAACTGAGCTACTTGGGATAATGCTGGCCTGTCACATATGCAGGAACTGGATAATCTGGAAAGTTAAAACAATGCTACATTTTTTTTCTTCAGTGCTGCTAACGCTGACCAGCCCAGTACCTTCCAGCAGTTCTTGGCTCATTCACAGACAAATAAATAGCTCCTAAGTGCTATACCAGCCAGTGCTTTAGATCCAACTCAAGACATCATATTCAGCAGACTCTTGTTCGTATTAGTAGTATAGGTCTGCAGAATTTAAATGGTGATCGTATGCAGAAATTATAGAAAACCACAAAAATGATTGGGAAGGAACAAAATAAAGCCTAAACTCTGCATTCACTGCAGTAGAAAGGAAAAATAATCCACTGATGCTTGCAAACATTTTTTTCAAAATAAATAGTCAAGTTAGTTACAATAAAGATACTCAGTCTGCTAAGTAACAGTACATCACATGAGGTTGTAGTATAGAACCCATCCAGAAAGTACTCTCAGCATTCTTCCGTTGCACAATATTTTATGCACTTTGCACAGATTAGTTAGTTAGCTTTCACTGGCACACTCAGTAACCTGAATCATACTGAGCAAGCATCTGATAATGATCCAAAAATGTAAGATACTAAGGGAGCAAGCAATTTATACACCTTAAGCAAGTATACCAATAGAAATTAATCCAAAAGGTCTCCCTATACAAAGTGATTAATTTATTAAGATAATCTCTAGCAGAGAGGGTCATACTTTAGCTTCTGGGGTTTTCTGTTGTTTATTTTTTATTAATTTCAAAATATCCTTTTAAACTTGAACATGAATGAAGTTTTCTAGATCTAATGCTTCTATTTTCTGCCTCTCTCTTTAATTCTTCATACAATCAAATAATTTTAGGGGTTGGAAGGGACCTCTGGTCCAAACCCCCTACAAATGCATGTTTCCGAAATCAGGCCACAAAATAAAGCACCTAGACAGGTCGTGAATATCTCCAGAGAAGGAGACCCCACAACCTCTCTGGGCAGCCTGTTACAGTGCTCTGCCACTCTCACAGTAAATAAATTCTTCCTTGTGTTTGCTCAGAACTTCCTGTGTTCATTTCTGCCCATTGCCTCTTGTTCTATTGCTGCACATAGCCAAGATGAGTCCCTTTCCCCCCCCCCATCAACTTGACTCTCACATTTTAGATGTTTATAAACAGCGATGTTTATAAATGCCTACTCCAGTCTGAAGAGTCCAATGTCTCTCAGCTTTTCTTGGCACAGGAGTTGCCTCAGGCCCCTAATCATCTTTGTGGCCTTTCTCATTTTGAGGAATATTCTATGGCTGACCTATTCCTCTAAGGACCTCTTAAACCAGATAAGGCTAAATTATAGGGTCTCATCTATTGGAAGGTAACCCTGTAGAGAAGGACCTGGGAGTACTGGTGGACAGCAGGCTGATCATGCAAACATTACGCCCCATGCCAAGCAGTGTGTCCCCGGTGCTCAAGAAGGCCAATGGTATCCTGGGGCACATTAAAGAGAGCATGAAAAGCAGGTTGAGGCAGGTGATCCCTCCCTCCAGATGAGGCCACATCTGGAGTACTGTGTCCAGTTCTGGGCTCCTCAGTTCAAGAAAGACAGGGAACTACTGGAGAGGGTCCAGATGATTAGGGGCTTGGAGAACCTCCTGTATGAGGAAAAGCTGAGAGACCTGAGACTGTACAGCCTGGAGAAGACTGAAGGGGGATCTTGCTAATGTGTACAAATATCTTAAGGGAAAGTATCAAGAGAATGTGGTCAGGCTGTTTCGTTTTGTGACTGGCAATACGACAATGGGCTCAAGCTGAAACACAGATCGTTTCACCTGCAAATGAGAAAAAAACTTCTTCACTGTGAGGGTGGCAGAGCACTGGAACAAGAAGCCCATATCTCTTTCTACAGAGATATTCAAAACCCACATGGATGTGACCCTGGGCAGTGTACTCTGGGTGACCCTGCTTGAAGCAAGGGAGTTGGACCTAGTTTATCCCAAGTGGTCCCTTCCAACCTCAACCATTCTGTTTCTGTGATAGAGCACTAAGAATTAGAGAAAATGTACAGCTTGCAATTCCCAATTTTTTACACAGACAAACAGAAACTCTGAACATGGGTGGATGTAGCTATAGAATGGTTACCTCACTGCTGATGTAATTTATTTACCTGAGCTTATACAGGAAAATTCCTTTCACAGTCAACTCATTCACTTCCACGATAAGACTCTCAGATTACACAGTCCAGCCCTTCCAACAATGAGGAAAATATGATTAGGTGGAAGCTTTAAAAGGCTTCAAGGACATGCTGGCTTGAGCTGGCAGATCATGCTGGCTATAAAATGAAGTATAAACAGTGCTTGCTTCATTCTCACATAGCAACATAAAATGGGAAGTACCCTCCCAACAGAAAGGGGATCTCTTCAGTGGAGCCATCAAACTCTTAAGCCTCGTAAATTTGTTCTGAAAGTAATTGCAGCTCTACAAAATAACAGCGAAAATTTTTTCAGAGTAGCAGGCACTTACTGAAAAACATCAACATTTTCCAGTAGAAGATATGGGGATCTGAAATCACCCAAGAGTATTATCTAAGGGAAAACCTGCTGACAGAAATACAGTTTGCTCTTTTCCTTACTGACAGTCACATCCAGTAGTTCTGGGCAGCACTGCTTTTCAGAGTCATCATCCTTAAAAAAATCTCAGTGGTAGGCATTACATAAAGACATCATATTATGAAAATGTATTTGAGACTGAAGAGAAGAAAAGGAAAAATTCCACTTTGCATATTCTTTTCTTCATTTTACATGAGTTTTTCTAAGGAAAAAAAGAGCAAACACCTGTGTTACTGATTGGGTGCCAATGTAAAGTTTATTTAGTCAATATGTCCAACAACTTTTTCAAGAGAAGCAGATTAGTGAGACCTCATGAAACACAATGATTGCATTAAAAAAAAAAATAAAATTAATGAAAAATCTGAAGATTGCCTGTTATAAATAAATTAATTCTAGGAGAAGTAGCTATATACACCTCCAGAATTAAGCTTTCTGTATCTTCTAAATTAGTGCCTGACCATACATACTGTTTCATTCAGTTCACCCACACGATTGTAAGCATTCTGTTGACATAAGTGACTCTTGACAAATCCGTAAACACGGATAAACCACACGGAGCCAGGAGTTGGACTCTGTGACCTTGGCAAGCTCCTTCCAACTCGGGATACTCAGTGGTTCTGTGCAAATTACCCCATCCCACGGCCTACCTGACTGCACTTCCACCTGCCCGATTCCTGGGCACTCTCATTGCTCTCAGGCACAACACCGGTACCCACAACCGCCACCGCAGCCAGCTGAAACATCCACCGGGGTTTGTGCAGCTCTGCCACCCGCCTCTGAAAAAGGACGCGGCCTCCGAGGAAGCCCAGCTGCTTTCTCTCCTCGGCACTAACACGCAGGGACGGGCCCTTACCTTGCTGTCATCCATGTGCCCCGCCAGCCCCTGCAGACCCACGCAGAGCGCACAGAAGCCGCCCGCCCGCGCCTCGCAGCTGCTCGCAACGCCGACGCTCACCGTCCCGCAGCCGCCGCCATCCCGCTCCGCGCCGTTTGTTTACGACCGGAGCCGTGGAGGAGCGGTGCTCGCTGGGAAGGGTAGTCCTGTCCCGCGCCGCCGCTATCGGCTGCCGCGGAGGTCGGAGCACGACGAACTACGAGTCTCCAGCAGGCCGCGCGAGGAGGAGCTCTGAAGTGGCGCCTACGGCTCCGAGGGAGAACTACATTTCCCAGGAGGCCATAGGGCCGTCAGTGCCCGGCCCGGCGCCTGCTCGGCTGCGCTGCTGCACGAGCTGGCCTTCCCCTTCTGCTCGGCCCGCCCAGCCCGCGGGCCCCGGCCCTTTTGCTGCAAGCTAGGGCAGACAAAACAAAGTTTCCCTTGCCCAAACTTGTCCCCTGAGTGGGGCGGTGTAGAACAGTAGGGCAGAAAAAAGACGAAGCGCTTGTTGTCGGCTGACAGAGGGCCGCGGTTTATTCCTAGGGATCCGTTTTTATGCCGCCAGGACAATAATAAGCATAGACTGTGTTACAGAGAAACAAAGCCAGTCAACCAGTTATTTGGAATACAAAGTTGGGTTGAATAGAGCAACAGGTTGGCACAACCACCAAGATGATGGGAAGCGAAGGAGAAAGATTGGAACAGACTTTTTTCCTCGAAGTGGGCTAATCAGATATTGGTTGTCTGCTATTGTTTGCTTTCTTTTGCCTTTTAAGTGTTGAAGACAGAATTGAGTCTTCCCAGCCACTTAGAAACTGCATAGAGTGCTGAGACCGCAATCTGCGCACCACCACATTTGAAGAAATAGTACCAGCAATCCTTCAGGAATACCGGGTTTCGCCTCCTTTCACATCAACGCATACCAGAAAAAGTTGAATGCTTTTGATGCAAAGCTAAGCCAGGGCCTCCCTAGGTCACTTGAAATTAGGTCCCTGTTTGCTCAAAAGAAGCATGTACCCCAGGAAACAGTTCTGTAAACACGGTCTGTGTTTCAGGTTTGCAGTGAAGCCTGAAGCTACGCATGTTTCATGTTGCTGCATGTTTCTTTTTATTCATGAGCTCTTCATGCAGTGCTATTCACAAGAGTTTCCCATGACTTAATCTCTCTTACATGCAATTGTTAGAACTAAGGCTTTGTCATGGGATTTTCCCCCTGAATCACAAACCTTCCTCTTGGAGGGATATACTTTCTGCATCTGCATGGCAGAGACAAAGCACTTTTATAAGCTTTTTTCATAAGCTTATATGCTTTTCAGTTGTCAAAGCAGTTTGCGCACTTCTTCCTATTAGCCTGCCAAAAATGATAAATTAGTTCTTATAATTCTGCCCCTGAATTTTTTTTTTTTTTTTTTTTTTTGTTAATAAAGCTACCAGAGATGACTAGATTGATTAATGCATTAAACAAGAGGCATCAACAGTGGAAAAAATGTTTGTGGAAGAAATAGCTTGCTATGAGCTTGCCTATGTTGCCTCCTGTGATTCCCTCCCACATCTTTGCCTTCAAATTCTTGAAGAAGGTGATGAGGTGCCTTCACCTTTGGCACTATCCTGAGGCTATAAATGGCTTTAAAAGCCATTTGGGGGTTTCCCTGGTGAAGGGAAATATTGAGTGGCAAAGAGCCAACATAGCTCACTTAGGCAACCCTCTGTTGCAACATGAGTGGAGGAAGGAGATTAGACATAGCCCCAATTGCTGATTCAGAAAGGCCAGAATCCTTTTAACCAGCAAATTAAAATTACAGCTGCATCTTTTCTCTCCATTCTGCTTTTTATCACATAAGAAACAGAGCTTTCAACTTCTGACAAAGCTATGCAAAAGTTCCCTGACTGAACACGTAAGAGCCTCCATGCTTTAGCTCTGAACAGAACAACTGCTTTACCTCTGTGGTTTTGCTGTAATTGTGCATTAATATGAACATGCAAACTGAACAGCAGTTTGTCAGAACATTAGAAAAGAGTAAAGAGTAAAAACAGTAGAAAATTGTAAAGAGATTTGAATACTGCATATATGCACATATGTTGCACCTGAGCTGATGATGTTTTAAACTGAATTTAACATTCATACCTCTTTGCACAGCAAATAGTGAACACTTGGAATTTATTGCCAAAGGATATTCACTGCACAGCAGAGAGTACAGCAGGCTCAAAAAAAAAAAAGCACGTACCTTCCACCTTCTCTAATCTAACAGTTTTGGACAGTGGGATGTGTGATAAGTATGAAAAGTTCACATACTCTTCCCTAAACAGTGTCTTTTACAGCCTCTCAAAGAAACAATGCTGAATTAAATGGTCTGACAGCCTGAGCTAGTACAGATTTATTTCTTTCATGTTCTTTAGCAGATCACCATACTGACCAGCAAAGACTTATAAGTGTACTAAGGTTTTTGAGTGAAGGTTCCTTAGGCAGATGATCTACGTATTAAACCAACTAACTCTCACTAACTGCAGATTACTGTTTTCCCTAGTGAATGATCATTCCCAAGCAATTTTCTGAGACATTCTAACAGTTCTATTGCTAAACAAGTGACATCTATTTGAAAGCAGATTTTAAAACCGTAAGCTGTATTTGAACAAAGCACAGCCTGGTGTACTCACTATGCTCCACACAACTGAACACTGATAAGGAGTTTGCTCTCATCTTTACTAAATATTCTACTTTGTGACTAGATTAGCAACTACTGTGGTTTAAAATGCTTGAAGTCATGGCTGCAGGAGTTCTTCCCATTTAGCTATTGCAAAAGACTCAGAATAGCGTGCAATAACCAGTTCTTGTCCTGTGTATACACACAGAGAAAAGTCACGCTTTTACCTAGCCAAAAAAACTTTCCTGCTTAAGCAAAATCTTGATAAATCTTGGTAAATTAGTTTCACTGCATGAAAATGTTCGTGGGGAATCTAGAAATGAGATACTTTGTATTTTTAACTAGCTGGCAGAAGTGAGGGAAAGAGTGTCAGGGTCTCCAACACTTCATACACACAATAGCTGCAAATAAGAATACAGTGGAAGGCTAGACATTGTTCAGAAAGGTATTTGCGTAACATGGATAACATGCAGAATTTAAATTAAATTAAATTAAATTAGAAAAATAAAACCACAACCAGAAGAAAACAAAAAGCAAAAAACAAAAACACAAAAACAAACGAAAAAAGCACACACACACAGACACACACACACAAAACCAGACAAAAAAAAAAAAAAAAAAAACACAGGACCAAAGAGCAAGACAAATCAATCACTGATTAAAAAGATGAGGAAGAGTGGGTTAAAGATCAGTGTGGTGTGTAAGTGAAAAAATCTAATCTTGCTTCGGAAACAACAAACAAACAGCGGCACAATATGCCACGTTCAGGAATGTGACAGCCATGTTGTAACTGGCACTTGAACAACAGAGAATTATTGCTGCTGATATGGAAATTGCAGAGGTACAGAAAAAAAGTGGGTGGATCATGTGAAATTCATGAAATACTTGAGGTGAAGTACAGCAGGATTAGTCTTTTTCTTTTAATTGTGTGCATTGATCCCTATGTGTAACTGGTTTAATAAAAAGCATATTGTTCATTCTCAAGTGGCTTACAAATCCACTTCATCTCTGTGTCATTTTTTGTTTGTAAGATATTTTGCAACATGCTTTTCCCCTTTGGCCTACGCAAGTATGCCTACATATGCATACCTATTAGAGTCAGACAAAAATCTGCCGTCTGTAGCTGGTCGTTCTTATAACAGAATTTCTGGTTGTTTTCCACAGCACTTTAAGCCATCTGAAGCAGTCTTGTTCTGACCCGGATTCTGTGACACGAGCTAGGTTCACACTCGAAACATTTACCAATCTAGGCCTCATACTGTTGCCCAGTTCAAGAACAAAAACAAGATTTCTGCCTAGTTTGAGCACAGAATGAAGGACTCACACAGCAAGCTGGATCTGTGTTGTAAGTAGGTCAGAGGACTGCCATCATGCCCTTGACCACTCTAAGAAATGTGCATTTCATGCGAAAGGTCAGGTTTATCTATGATACAGCTTTGCCCTGGCCTACGCTTCTCACCCCATCTTAAGACAGCATTGTATCAGCTAACTTCTGTTTTGCCATCATGATAAAGCGCACTGATTTTCCTAGCATTGTAACTGCTGATGAGTCTTGTATTTCTGTTCAATGGGATTTGTATTTAATGAGATTGTTTATATGACCAAAAGTTGCTTGCAGGATCCAAGGCTGCATCATGAATAATTTTATTAACTGAATGTAAATCAAGAACACACATCTGGATAACAAAAACTTGTTTGCAGGGCTATTTCAAGGCAACAGACAAAATAAAAGCAGAAAGTTATAGAGCTAACAGGCTGCCTGCCTTGCCCATCCATACAAGGGGAAAGAAAAACATGCTTTTTCAGAAAGAAACAGAGCAGTATGAAGATATAGAACACAATGTAAGAAGAACATAGATCTGTTAGAAAGCATCCAAAGGAGGGATGTGAAGACGGTGAAGGGCATAGAATGCAAGACATATGAGGATTGGCTGAGGTCTTTTGGTTTATTCAACGCAGAGAAGAAGAAGCTGAGGGGAGGCCTCATGGTGGCTCCTGACAAAGGGAGTGGAAAGGTGGGCACTGATCTTTTCTCTTTGGTGACAGCAACAGAACTTGAGGGAATGGCATGGAGCTGCACTGGGGGTGTCAGGTTAGGGATTAACAAAAGATTCATCACCAGAGTGTAGTTGAGCCCTGGAACAGGCTCCCCAGGGCAGTGGTCACAGCCCCGAGCTGCCAGAGCTCAAAGAGCATTTGGACAATGCTCTCAGACGCAGAGTTTGAATTTTGTGTGGTTCTGTGTGGAGACAGGAGTTGGACTAAATGATCCTTGTAGGTCCCTTTCAACTTGGATTATTCTATGATTCTATAACAAAGCACAGAGACCCTTAGCCAACCATTAGTTTCTTTCTCCCTGGCTCTCATCTTTCTTTCCAATACATCCCACAGCTCCCATTCCACTGATAATTCATGAAATTTTCTCTTTCCTTGCCTACATTGTTTCTCTTGCCCTTCCCCTTTGACAGGAACCTGCTGTACTTCTATGAATGAGCCTTTGCATGAGTTGGCTGTGGTGGATGTCCTCTGATGACTAACACGTCTGTGATGGCACCTGGCACCTACTGCTCTTTACACTTGCCCAGAACCATGCAAGTATAATTCAGATGAAAGGGGCAGGATAATTCAATGTAACACTTTTTAAACTTGGCTGGATCTGCCATAGCTTGATTCTCTGGAGTAGGTGGATTTTAGAGCAAATTAATTTGAGACATGTATTTACAAAGAATAGGCTGATTAAATTTTGCATTATATTTCATTATATAGCAAGGCTGTATAAGGATATATACCCTTTGTGAAACGTTGCCTGGCAAGTGGTCTAAATCTGAAACAAGAATAAATAATCTTGAACTCCTTGCTTCATGTGACCAGATGTTCTGTCACCTTACTTGGGAAGTATCAGTGATGCTGATGCAATGTAGATTATCCCATTTTTCTCTCTTGACAACTCACAGCAAATCAAAATGATTTCTCAATGAATTTGGAAAAATCTAGGTAACAACTTAAAGTGAGGAACTCAGAAACACTGCAAAGCTCCTTCATTGGGTATATACTTGTATCACATCCAGTATTTGGATGTGGGCATGTCCCTAGAGATATAGCACAAAGCACCTATTTCAGAGTATCTAGAGTGCTAGTCTTTTGTTACTCTGAGGCTGCCAATATTAACCTATCTGGAAGAAATGGCATTTAAATTCACAAGTTGCTAGTTGCTCTTAAACTATTATATGAAAAAATTAGCAATTCAGAAAATTGACTACGTGTTTACATAAATATCTACTAATTTTCCCCTTCTCATTCTTATATAAATAAATAAAAATATAATTGTATTATATAAATATAATTATAAGCTCCAGACTTTCTCAGACTTGAAGGCTTAACTGGTTTACGACAACAGTTTGAGGATTTGGGGGAGGAATGGTAATTATAGGATCAAAATTAGGAAGAACTGCCTATTTTGTGGAAGATATTGCCTACATTGTGGAAGTACAATATCTGGGGGGATTTCACCTACATCCGAAAAAACTGCATTTTAAATTAAAAAGAACACACTGTAGATTTTTTCTTTTAAATGTTTAAATACTGTTAAATTTCAGTCAAGACTGATCCAGAGGAAGAGGAATGAGCTCTGTGAAACAATAATATATACTGAAATCAAGCTACCTGGTTTTTAAACAGGTGGTCTTTTTGGTTTGTTTGTTTTTAAACTCTTGCCTCAGAACTTCCCTTGCAAATTTGGGACTGGGGGAAGGGAATCAATGAGTGATTTCAGTGAACTACATAAAATAGCTTTTGCCCTTTATGCTTCCACTGACTTGCATAACGAATCGTTCACGGTCAAACTGTGCTGTGTGGTTCTGCACGCAGCAGCAAATTTCTGTGATATTGTGCCCCTTTCCTGCAAGTTCTCTGACTGTTTTGCTGTTAGATTCAGATGCAGCGTATGTTCAGGTTGTATTAATTCCTGAGCATCTCCCTTTCTATAACATGGTGAGACTCTATGAGGGATCAACAGCATTTTCTATCTACTGGGGGATATATCTGGAAAAGAGCTAAATGATGCAGTAGGTAATTCAAGGGCAGTGAACCTATAGCAAGAAGAGCTTTCATCCTCACCAGGATTCAGTGAGATTTGTAGCTATCTATTTCCAAATCGGACATCAGTTAGTTTTTTTCCATGACACATGGATGTTGTGTTGGTGCTCATGTTAGTTTTTTGTCTGGTTAGCATCAAACGTGTCTCCAGAGGTTGATTTAAAGTGCTTAAATCAATCTTCTGCTAAGAATCACTGAAGCTTGTTGGTAAGTAACTAATTATTTATGCCATGATTAGACCCACCAGTGCTTACTTCACGGGATCAAGTGATGTCATGTTGCAGAATAACTGTGCCATTGGTTTGGCAGGTATTTTCCAAAAAAAAGAAAAAAGAAACAACACTGGGGGATTTGCATATGTTCATTATAGATTTTTTTGTTGTTGTTTTTACCATCTCCAGTTCTTCATGCAAATGGGTTATTTATTAACCAACTGCTACAATGTCAGGTATAAATATTAACCAAGGAAGCAATGAATCTGCAGAGTTCAACAGCTGCTTGCTAAATGTTCACTTTGCTTGCATATATATAGCATTTAGTTGTCTAGTGACTTGTCTTACTGATAGAAGAATCAGTCCCAGAGCACTGTAAACTTGCTTCACTGAAATCATTCCCTTCCCTCCACCTCCATCTTTCTTAACCTCCTTTAAATGTCTAGTTATGTCAAGGAGAAAAGTCCCTATTACTGAATTTGTATTGAGACCACTATGGAAAATTCTCCCCGGATACTGTCAGAAATATTACTCAGACTCCCTCAGATAGCTACAGCATTCTTAAATGGAATACAACTCACCCTTTTCCCCCTTAAATGTGTTCAGCAGACAGGTGGTGACCCAACTGGTGGCAAATTCCTAAGTATTTATATCCTTTAACTCTCAGATGATGTGAACAAGTAATAGGAAATGTAATGCACTGAGTATATGAGTAACGCTCCCATTAATCAATTGTCTAAAATAAACTGGATTATTAAATCTGTTTGTACCATACTGTAGCTATTTGCAGATAGACATACTGAAAGAACAAGCGTAATTCTTGTATCTCTGCTTGTAGTGGAGATTTAAGGACAGAATCTCTTACAAATTCACTCCTCTTCCACATTAGCTCAGGTCAGACACGAAAGAGATTCACAGATGTAGCTGGAAACGTCTACTTTCTGCTTTCAGTACTTGGCTCCCGCTTGGGCATAATTTTCAACTGAGTGTAGAAACTCCTGAAGAATTAGTTCTTTAGCTGCTATAAAATAGCAATCAGACTCAGCATTTCAGGATTTTAGAAATGAACTATAAATAAAACAAACAATTTTTGACTCTTTAGATTCAAGAAAGAATGATTGTTTCACTAGCAAAACTGGTGACTGACATCCTACATTTCAATTCAAAGAACTAAAGTGGAATTTCAGAGTTGAACCAGAGGTCTAGTCTATCTCATATAGTGATTTTCTTGTGCCAGTTTTGGCAGCAGACTACTAATTCTAATGGATGCATTACGGAGCAACCAGGAATCTTAGGTACCACTAAGCAAACTCTGGCAAATTTATCCACACTGCATCTATTTGGTGAACATTGCAGTCTAACACATGCATAATCTGGTCAGCACATCACAAGTCTAAATCCCTAACTGCCAGACACTTTGCAGCACTGTTGCATTTATGGTCCAAATCCTCCCTGAACTCAAATGAGGAGACTGTGGCCATGTTCCCATCAAAATACATTGAAATCACAGGAAGTGCTTACCTATTTAAAAGGATGTTTAAAGAGTAAAGTCTCAATCCACTTGAGCATACTTGCTTAAAACACTGAAAACAGGACGGGGCATTATTGATCAGTATGGAGTTGTACTAGCTTCTCCATAAATGCAGAGAAAAAAAGAAGTTTTTGAATTCATAGTGCTGAAAACCTGCGTACAGTGGAGATAATTTAAAAAATTATAGGGCTCATTGGCATGATAATAATACATGAAAGCCAAAGACAGCTTTGTTGCTTCGTCCTTATATATTTTTGACTTGTAGTGTTTATAATCTAGCTACAATACTATGGGAAGAAAGAAGAGATTGGTGCACGTGAGCTATTTTGCACCACTCCAGAATTGTTGAAGAACAATTAAATGAAAGTAAACATACCATTTACACCTATACCTATGTCATGTTAAGGGCAGCCATGGAAGAAGGGAGGGGTGTAAGTGAAAATAAGGATCAAGTACATTTTCACATTCATATTTTCATTTGTTACTAAGGATTTTTTTTATTGATGACACTTAAGGATTTAATACCTTCATTCCTTCAGTTGCATACAACATTGATTCATTTTACTCCAGGGCCCTATAATTGTGACAGAGTCTCTAAATGGATGTAAATGTAATTTGCTACCAAAAAATTGCAAAGTACAACAATGACTTCAACTGGTCCAATAAAATCCCAATGCTATGCTGCATTGGGGCATGTCACAGGGAGACAAAGTAGAGAGGGGATCTGACATTACGTTTTTAATGTCCACTGAAATCTGAGCTAATTAAAATACATTATGCATTCTCATATGACTACTGTGCAGACTATCTTCAACATGGATTTAACACATTGTATGTAAACTTTAACTGTGTGTGTTACTTCAACAACTTCCACAGTATAAATTCCAATTTAATAACCTGGCTTTATACTTTTTTGGTTTAGCAGTAATGAGATCATAGAATCATGGAGTGGTTTGTGTTGGAAGGGACTTTTTAAGATCATCTAGTTCCAAGCCCCCTGCTATAGGCAAGGACACCTCTCTTTAGACCACGTTGCTCAAAGCTCCATCCGCCCTGACCTCTAATGCTTCCAGGGAGGAAGCATTCAGAACCTCACTGGAAAATCTTTTCCAGTGTCTCACCACCCTCCCAGGAAATAATTTATTCCTAATTTCTAGTCTAAATATACTCTCTTCCAGTTTAAAGCCATTTCCTCTTGTTCTGTCTCTACCTGCACTAATGACAAGTCCATCTCCAGCTTTTCTGGAGGCCCCCTTCAAGTGTTAGAAGGCCACTATCACCTAGGAGCCTTCTTTTCTCCACGTTGTGGAGCTTTCTCAGCTTTCTCAGCCCACCCTCACAGAGGAGGTGTTCCAGCCCTCTGATAATCTTCGTGGCCCTTCTCTGAACCTGCTTCAACAATGTCCTTCTTGTGTTGGAGGCTTCAGAGCTGGATGTGGTACTTCAAGTGGTGTCTCACAAGAGCAAAGTAGAGGGGCAGAATCACCTTCATCGACATACTGTTCACACTTCTCTTAATGCAACCCAGGATATGGATGGCTCATGTTTAATCTCTTAACAGACATTCCCAAATTCTTCTCCTGAGGGCTGCTCTCAAGCCGTTTTCCACCCCAACCCATATCTATGTTTGAGATTGGCTTGACCCAGGTGCAGGACCTTGCACTTGGCCTTGTTGAACATCATGAAATTGGTACACGCCCACCACTCAAGCCTCCCTAGGTCCCTCTGGATAGCATCCTTTACCTCTAGGGTGTCAACTATACCACTCAGCTTGGTGTTGTCTGCAAGGCTGGTAAGGGTGCGCTCAATCCCACTGTCCATGTCACCTATAAAGATGTTAAATAACACTGGTCCCAATACCGATCCCTGAGATCAACCCTGCAACACATACATTACGAGTAATGACATACGCTGTCCAACCAAACATCCTTCAGAATTAGAAATCATACTCATTGAAATTTCTTAGTTTAGATATTGTACTGAAGGACATGGTTTAGAGGGAAATATTGGTGATAGGTAGACAGTTGTACTGGAGGACAATGACCTGAGAGGTCCTTTCTAAACATGGTGATTCTATGATTCTATGAAATTTATACATGTAAATCTATATGCTGACATTTCATAATACTTACAAGGCTATCTTAGCGTCTGATAGAAAAATAATCAGCTGGGGATACTGATTTACAAGATTTCTCAGTGTAAATTACAAGATACGGTGTAAAATACAAGATAGAGGAATCACAATTGCCGCATCTGCATCATACAGTAATTGAAGTTGGAATGGACTATTGGAGGCCAGCTGGTCTAATGCAGCAGAGGCAAGTTGAAAGTTAAATCCAACTCCTGAGTTAAAGCAGGCCCATTCAAGTGCTGACCTTCTGCAAGGACTGAGATCACGCTCCCTCTCTAGGCACCAGTTCCAGTGTTTGACCATCTTCATTGTGTGTTCTGTTTTACTGTTATTAGAAAGCAAAAGCCCGTCTTGCAACTATCAGAAAGGGTAACTTATTCTATCTCCACTGGATTAGCAAACTGATTCAACTCATTTTTCAACATAACAATGTCACATGTGCAATGTGGAAAGTGGCAAGGTCTCACAGTCAGAAGCAGGGGGTTGTAAACTGAATCATTATCATTAGCAACCTGTTAGATAGGCTCAACCAGGACATCTGCCTGTATCTGCTCAAATCTAGCACACCCATATGAACAGGAGCTGACACTGGCACAAGCAGCTTCATTCTTTACCAGTTACTACAAGCTCCTGATCCGCTGTTGCCTTGTCTTTTTCACTGGTTCAAGCTTTTGTTCATTCATACACTGTAAAACAAATGGGGAAGCTGAGTTAAAGCCAACTTTTGTTTGGTTTTGGGGAAGGTTTTAGCTTGGATCTTGTCTCCAATGTAACTCGCTACAGAGGTGAGCAACTCCTTGCCACAGTTGAAGAATGGAGCAGCACAGAGGCAGAGCCTCTTCATTCAGTGACAGACAGCTTTCAGTGTCTGTGCAACTGCATCCTCCTACTGAAACTGTAAGCAAAAACGATTTTTAAAATGAATCATCTGTTATAATAACTATTTTCCTTATGCTGTAGCTGACATCATTCAATTGTAACTCCTAGTACATCATAACAGATGAACAAACATGCAATTTCTGCAACTTAGTAATTAGACAGGCCCTTCTAACAGGGACTTCTTTTTCCTTTTATATTCTGGAACTCAAATTGCATCTACCATTTTTCTATAAATGACCCACTGACTGGGTCACAGAAGAATCTATCCTTGTATATATTCATTTAAGGAGTTCTCTTAAGCTAACACAGTTGCCAGTAAATAATGTCTTGCAAAGCCATGTCCTCTACTTGAAATTCCCTTTCTTAAAAAGTCTTCCGCCCCAGTTGATTTCACAATATCCCATTTATATATTAAATGACTGTGAAGATGCACACTCTTCAGTGCATGTTTCTGGAAGTTATCATCATTTGGTCAGTGGTTTGAAGCAATTTTTTTTAATGACTGAAGAGTAAACAAGCCAAATCTATATCTGGGGTAAGCGGATGAAACTTGGACTAAGTCATGAGAAGTCTGTGGCAGACCTAAACACAGAAAACAAAGTGTTTGATTCGCAGCCCTTTGCTTCACTCTCTTTAATTTTTCTTCCTTTCTTTTTGCAGGCTGAACATAAGCTAAGGGATTAAACATTTTTAATATGTTAATAATTCTTCCCTCAGCTACAAGAACAAGTGGCAAACTGCACTGAAGCAGAAATGTTCTTGAGAGATTGTCAGCAGCCCAGAGAACTGAACCCATATCTAACACACAGAAGCCAATGAGTTCCTGTGCATACGAAGAGCAGTCAAGAGGCAGTATAAAAATAAACAAGCAGTCCTTCACCTCACCTCCACCTCAGATTTCTGAAATCAGACTGCTACTACAGTAGGCATATTCTAACCTTGCCTCCTGGGAAAAAAATAAAATGACACACTCTGAAATTTTCACCTGCTTCTTTTCCATGTAACCTGATATTTTCACCCATCCTTCTTGACAAATTGCTGTCTGTTGTTGACAATTGGGATAATACCACTGACAATTTTCTGACCACAACATTTGACAAGACAGGAAACTCATCGGAGTTAAGTCTTTTTTTCTCCTGGATGTTTTTACTGTGAGGTCAAAGTGATGATGTTAGGGATGTTATCCACTTAAAGGTTTATACGAACAAAAGCTTATAAATGAAGGTCATTGTGCTTTTCTTTCCCACACTAATGACAAGCAATAATTAAATCAGGTTGGGATTTCTTTCTCCTCTTTAAGAATTCAAGAGTTTTTTCTTTATTTACCTCACAGTTTTGCCTATCTTTTCCCTTTCTGATGTAAGGCCCTTTTTATCTATTAAGAACATTTTAATGATTCCACATAGGACAAAACTGCATTTTTCAAAGGCAGTTGAATAACAATATCATTTAGCTTGAGTACTACTGCATCACACAAAATGCAGCTGGGAAATAGAGATAACATAAACAGCAGTCCGTCAAATGCACAAGGCTTTGAATATCAGCTAGTCTTAGGAATTGTGAAAGGTAGGCAGAAATACAATACGGATTAGGAAAAATGATGAAAACTCAAGAACTGCCAGAAAATTTCCTCTTCTTTGTACATCATAAAAATAAAACTATGCAAAATTGGCCTTCAATCCCACAGATTATTATTTACTTTCTATGTTCAAACTTTGAAATGGACTTTCTCACTGTGAGCTTACTTCATTATGTTGTCAGTTCAGTATTTGTGCATTTCATGTTTTAATTGACCCAAATTACATTTCACGTATCACAACTTTAAAGCATTTTATGGGTGCTGTTCTTTTTCATTAGATCCTTGGCACTGTTACAAACAGTAAGGAAAAAAAGAAAGTGTAAAACGTATTTAAGGTTGATAATTTACTATAACGTTCTATCATTTAAGTGCTGAAGTAGTTAAAAGGAAGGATATGTATAGTCAAAGACCTCATACATTTTATGTTGCCTTCATAATAAACACAAATACATTTTAGTTCTGACTCATCATTGGTCACAAACAAAACATGAACAGATGAAGCTACACTTCAGATAATATAAATTGACATAGCTGCTTAAATGCTGGTTGAGCAACAATGATTTGTACCATCTGTGCTTACAGCCCATTACAAGCTGATTTCAATACCAGTACTCCAGCCTGCAGGCAAGAGACTATCAGGGAGTAAGAGTTAAAGAAACAAGGTGAGGGGGGGTGAGGGGGGTGGTTATTATGATGATTATCTTTTTTTTTTTTTTTTTTTTTTATTTATCCCTTCATTTATTTTTGTGATTTGCTGTTTTTACATATTTTCTCCTTAGACATGCAGAAAAGTGAAAAATGTTACTAGATTTCTCAGTTGTTGTAGATTTGTCTGAACTTGCTGTTTCTGTAAAGCAGTATTTCATTATTCTGTTTCCTGATGACAATATTTTTTTTCTAAACAATATTTATTATGATCTCCAATTTCAAATGCATTTTTAACATGTAATCTTATTTCACACAGAAATAATCACAGAAATGGTTTAGTATCAAGATAGCCACCCTTTTTCTCTGTATAAGATTATTAAGATCAACCAATATTCCCTAAGCTTTATAAAGCTTGTCTATAAAATCAGGAATTATTATCTGTCTCCTTCTCACTGTTTCCTGTTGTCTATCTTATAGCTTGTCTAGTTGTTTTATTTTTTCCATCATCTCAGATTGCAAACTAAGCCAACAAACTTTATTCTAAGATCTTGATTTTACTAAATGTGTATGCTCAGGTAAACGAAAGTTACTCTTCCTTTGAGAGATGAAAAAGAGGAGAGGGAGAAGGATGAATCAGTAGTTAGGTTTGGAATTAAAGAAAACTTTGTTTACTTCTCCAATCTGCAACTGGCTTGTTATATTACCAAAAGGCAAGGGATCTGAGTAACTCATTCTTGTAACCAGAAAACATGGTATAACGACACTCCTCTGTTCCTCAGAAGGCTTACAAAAAATGAAGAGTGTTCAGAAACTATAAAGATAGGAATCATGTAAATTCCTATAGGGTAATAGGTATAAGATTTATATAGTAAGGAGATAAGGGAAAGCATGCAGATGATACAGACAACTCCAGTTTTTTCTACCATTGTACTTTCTGCAGTTCCTGTAATTTTCCTTTCTTTTTCTGTCCCTCAATATTTCCTCCACTGTTCTGCAGACAACAGGTGTATTGCTCTGTCTTACTCTGGAGACCAGCTCAAAACTATGCATCTCTTTTGAGCCCGGAGCTCTCCACTTGCATACTAACTCCAGCTTCTTTGACATGTTCTGACTCAGGCAGTCTTGGAGAATCTACAGGGAAGCAAAAGCATGAAAACTACCCATAGCAACAGAGCAGTGAGGCTGCTATTACTTGAAATCTTCTGCAGGGGCGAAGTTTCTGAAGGTCTTATGCAGACATGGAAGAGAAAAATGGGGAGATGCAAATTGTTTCAATTCACTATTTTCCTCTAAGCAAGGCAACTCTGCACTCTATGTTTCTGATGCCCGCATTTTTCACTGCTCAAATTCCTCTTCTGTAGTTCTGTGGTCTCCAACTGATCACCGTTTGCAAACTCTCCTCTCTGCTGCTCTTTTCCTTACCCTAGGTCCCGCATCTTCTGTTTCTAATGGCTGCCATTCTCCTAATCCTCACTCCCATTGCTGCTCTCACACAAATCTGCAGCTGCCATACCCTGTTCTGTATGCCAACAGAACTAGTGGTAGCTAAAAACGCTATGAATGTTTCAACGTAGGTATGTCGGCAAGCCTTCTATTTTTAGATACCCTGAAGAGCTGTCTGTAGCAGATATGTCTGGTATAGCAGTCTGCTCTGAAAGCAGATTAGACCAAACTACCCAATGTCTCTGAAGCTGTGCATAAAAAGGTCATCACTTCACTTCCCATGTGCTGACTTGGGTTTCCCCTAACCCTTTTCAGCCAAAACAAACCGGTTCAGCTGACACCAACTATTTAAAGTGCTTAAGCTACTCTGGACGACTTCGACTGCAACAAGTTTGGGAGCAGGTTGCATGAGTAGCTTGCAAGTAGGTAGGAGAGGTGGTAACCTTTAGCAGAAAATGGCTGTGACAGCTGCCATTGGGCAGCTGGCTGGGGATAGCAACCTCTTCAGCAGCCTCAGCCTGTGCGGGAAATGAGGGCCCATGCAGGGACCTTTAAAGCATGGTAAATTCTGTGCTTAAAATTTGATTCTTGCTTATTTCACAAGAGGCCCCTTTGGGAAGCCACTCCTTTCCAATGTGCAGAAAACATGATGACGTTATTCAGACTGTCAATCCTCTTTCCCATGTTTAATCACGGATAACTGATTAACCAAATGAATTGCCACAAAACAAAAACAACAAAAATATTAGATGGAAAAGAAACAAGAAGTCAGACAAGCTGGCTTGTACACGTTAATAAATAGAAAGCTTTATAAACAAGGCGCATAACCTCCAGTTCTCAAAAGTAGACATCCATTTTCCCCTCTCTGCTCCACAAACAACAGGGACAGCATGCAGCAGTTCGTTCTTGACAGAAGCCAAATATGAACTGCAGGACATTGGGGTGTGTCAAAGTTCAAAAGCTGTTATACAGTCTGTTGGATAGCCACTGTCCTATCTTTTGCCCTGGTTTCACCTCATGCTGACACTTCAAGTCTTTTTACCTTCTGAGCCTGATAAATGGACACTAGAAATTACATTAACTCTTTCATCACTGCTTTGCAAAAAAAAAAAAAAAAAGGGGGGGGGCAGAGAATGTGTGTTAAGGCAAAAAATGTATATATATTGTCAGACACTTAATAAAACTTGGGAAAGCTGAGGAGGGAATGTCAGGTGGGCAGTCCCACTCACAGATGGTTCAGGTGTGCATCTTCAATTGTTTATGGAACTACAGCCTGATCTGTGGTTTGTGAATGCATTTCAAGTCCTTTCCAGGAACCTGCTGGGCAAGCAGTTAAGGGGAAAGAAAAAAATTTCAATAAAAAAAATCTAGGTTGAAGTTAGACCAATATTCAGACGAATTACTGCTCCTACATGAGTGACCACCTGCTGGCTGAGGCATGCTAACTGCCAGCATGTGCACGTTTAGCCTGCTGCAGAGATGAGGCAAAGAGAGTGGCCCTTTACAAAACAAGGGCAGATGCTGATGTGTTTGAGCCTGCCAGACTTCTTGTTTGTGTGCTACCTCAGCCTGCAAAAATTAATTGTAATGTAACAGTGGTTCAGCTGCACCTCTTACTGTATTAGGAAAAGAAATACTGACTCTGTGTTGGAAAAGCTTTACCTTGCTGTCCAAGGTTTTTCTGTAAACATCCTTTTTTAAGCTACAAATTAAAGTATTCCAAAAGACCACAAGTACTTTTTCTGCTTACTGTTTTACAGTCAGAAAACTTTTTCAGTTTCCCTATTATGAACAAAGTCCACATCCATAACATGTGACCAGGTTCAGATGATAAAAGGGAAGAGAGAATTCAAACATCTTTCTTCCTCAGCACGTAACCCTTTCTGGTGCCACTGCTATTTATGAGGATAATGATACTAGGACTACTTGTTCTTGCACTCCTCTGTCTGAATGAGCTGGGTCACTGGCTCTCGCCTAGAGTTTCCCTGGCACATTCCCATCTCTCCTTCATAGAAGTGAGACACTTGTAGATCCATCAGCCACTAGTTAATGTGCGGGGGGGCTACAAAAGGAATCTTTTGGGCTACTGGTTACTTGAGGCAAGAAGGCAAAGATGTTCTTTAGCTTCTTCAAGATAAATCCATACAAAATAGTAAATACATCTATGCAAATTGCTTTGCCACAACTTCATTGCCTCTGATCTTTCTTTGATCAGTGTCTTATGCAGATAGGGCTTCACTTTGGACTTGTCTCTCTTCCACATGTTCTGCACTCTTTTGGAGAGAATACTGCTGTTCAGTATGACAGCTAACAACAGTTCCTCTTGAGAGACAGCTCATAACATTTTAATGCCAGACCCTTGTCAAGGCGGTTTTCAGTCAGTTCTTCCAGGACGAGGACCCCCAGAACATAATTTATTTGGGACAATTCAAAATACCAACTACACAAAACATTTTCCTGTGAGTGATAAGCATTTGCCTTTCCAAAAGTGCTTCATTTGAAGAGACAGCCCCTGGAGCATAAGAATCTGTGAATTAATCTTCTTCCTCCTGATATCTTCCAAGAGTTTGTGGCACAGAGATGCAAAAGACTAACCAGAGCTTGAATTCCAAAGTGTAAGGTGTCTTACACACCCAGCAGAACTGACAGATGATTGTGATGAAGGTTGAGATATCTCTGGGTGTGGGAGGTCTGCAGAGCTCTTGGGTAGGACAGAGACCATCCAGCAGACCCCTGAATAGGATGCAAGAGTAGCTTGTTAGCTAGTAGTAGCCAGAATGGAAACACTAGACAAAATAATTGTTTCTGTGTATCTTAGCTTAGACTTAATATTCACTTTCCTCATGTTATTGGTTTCAGTGGTGCTTTTTTTAATCTTGAAGGTTACTTAAAGGGTGAAAGCCCTTAGAATGTCATGGAGCCAACAGTGCACAGCAAGCTGCCCTACAGCAGAAGGACCTGAAGTCCTAACTTCTTAACTATGCTGTATCACGCACAGCTTTACTTTTGGGCAAATGAAAACAGTCACCTGAAGCACCTCTGGCCAAGGAGGAAGGTGGAACCAGAGACCCTTCAGCCAGTAGGATTGTGCTTTGTGCAGCACCAGAGCCACAATGGCACAGTCCGCTTGACCGTGGGGCAGAGCTCTCTGAGGGCAGTCTTGGCTTGTGCCCATCTCCTCCACAGGCTCGGGCTCAGAGAGGGGACTCGGGACTGCTACAGGGCCAGGGACGTTGGGGCACGAATCCATCCCTTCCCTCCCCGCCTCGGCGACGGAGCGGAGACCGCTGCTGCCCGGTCCGCAGGGCACGCTACTGTATACAGAGAGGGACGGAACGGTACGACGCGGATAAGGCGCTTCCATCCCGGCACGGCAGGGCGGGAGCGGCAGCGCGTTTGAATCGCTCGGCGGCCCTGGCTCCTCCCAGGGGGCCGACCCGGGCAGCTCGAGGGGGAGCTCCAAGTGAAGATCTTACGCCGTCGCGGTCCTCTCACCGCTCGTTAGGCTTCGTGGCAGGACTGTAGCCGAAGCTCTCCGGTTCCTGTGCGGCCGCGCAGCGAAGTCCGCTGTGCGCGGCCGCGGCTGTCCGGACTCCTGGAGAAGCTCCGCTCTCTCTCTTCGCCTCCCTCCCTCCCCTTCCTCCCCCCTCGGCTGAGTTCATTCACTGGGATTGGTTTCAAGTGACGCCATCGCTTTATTTTTACACCGATGACCTCATCCCAGCAGCCTGGAGTTTACTGACCAGCAAAACTCACTATCTTTCCCTTCCTCATTCTCCTTCTCCCTGTTTGCTCTTCCCATTTATTAGTAATTGTTTGGTTCCTTTTGGGAACTGAAGACTTTGAAAAAATAAATAACCGAAAACGTCCAAACTTCCTCCCCGCACCGTCCCTTTTTAATTCTCTCAAGCCATCTAGGGAGGGAGGGAGAGAGGAAGAAGGGGAGGGGGGGGAGAAAAGCTCCCAGTATTTCCTTTTTCTCCCCTCCCATCTTCACACTTCCCCCTCCTAACAATTTACTTCTATTTATATATTTATTTTTAATGTCTGTTACTTTTTGCATGGAAGAAGGATGAATTTTATATGGAAGAGGCGCTTCCCCAGCGTCTAGAAGGAGACGGAAAGTTGTTTCCTGGCGGCAGAGCGGTGAAAGGCCGGTACCAGCTCTCATCCCTGCCGCGGGCAGAGACCCGGGGCAGGCAGTCAGACAGACGGGAGCGGGGGGAGGTGCCACAGTAAGTGCCGGCAGAGGCCGCCGCCGGGACCCCGCCTGGGCCGGGGCTGGGGGCCGGGCTGGGCGGGGAGGAGGAGGAGGAGGAGGAGGGAGGTGAGGGACGGCTCCCGCCGCCCGTCCTCCTCTGCCATGCCCTTCCTCGCCGCCCCCTCACCTCCGTAGGAGATTCTGCAGCCGGCAGGTCGCTGCCCCGCACCGGCAGCTCTGACCGCCTCCTCCCGGTAAGGAGAGGGGCTGAGAGGGAGCGGGGGGCGGCAGCTCTTCCCGGCCTGCGCAGCGCACCGCCCTGCTCACCTCCGAGAGGGCACGGCCACCTGCCTGTAGCGGGGGAGGCCAGCGGCCTCGGAGCGGAGAGGGCCGCGTAGGGGTGCGTGAGGGACCGCTGCCTTCCGTAGGGCTTTGCCGAGGGCGTCCGGGCGGCGCGTCGAAGAGCCTCGGTGCGCGCGGCCGCGTTTCGGAGCTCAGCAACCAGTGCTGGCTCCGACGACGAGTTTCGCCGCTCAGAGAGGTCGAGGATGCTTTTACAACCCCGCGGGACTCCCAGAGAAATTGAAAGTTCTAAACTGAACTTGGGAAATATTTAAATTGAGTCCGTTGACAAAATGGAGGGCTGCTGTGGAATCAAAGAATGAGGCAAATTGTTAACCTGACAGCGCGGTCACATAAACCAGCAGCTCCGTGACCGGTGCTAGGACACAACCCGACGAATACCGTCCTCGGATCTTATTTTACTTCTTTTGTAGAAGTCCTAGGAGGGGAACATGAGCTCGGTGCACATCAGCGTGTGCAGAACAAGGTGTATCGGACGTGCCTGTGGCAAAGCCTGACTGGTGGTAGAGTTGTTCAGCGTCCAGATACGTTTTGTTAGATGTCAAGTAGAAAGGTGTTTTTGAGAAAGCAAAACCAAGGAAAATTGAGTTTACTGTTGTTACAGTTGGTTGAAATAGTACTCAATCTTTTGGTTTTCCTTCAAGCAAAGGGTGAAGTCATAGTAAGCTGTATTGTCTGACCTGTGACTTTTTTTTTGTTGTTCAAACATTCTGTGTATACCCAGCAGAATAAATAGATCTGTCTGCACTTTTTAAACTAAAGGTAGTTTGAAATATTTCTTCTAAGAATGCGCTTAGGGTGGGGGGGGGGGGGGGGAGGGGGGGGAGGGGGAGGGGAGGAGGAGGGGTTCTTTCTGTTATTTAAAAAAAAAAAAATCCAAAGCACCAGAATGATTTTGTATTTGTTGCTTTAAGTTTTATGCTATTCCTGGCAGCATGTGGCTTGGTAGATGGAGAACTTACGAAATCACAACTGACCGAACAGGACTTGGTTTAGACTCTTGTGTTTTGAGGGAAGGTGGGAAAATAGTAAGTCTTAATTTCTTATTTGCGATGTTCATCTTGCTGCCCATTGGAAATTGAAGCATTGATCACAGCTGGTTATGTTGGTTGGCTGGGGGTTTCTATTTGAATGTGGAGGAAGTATGCAACAGGATGGTTGTGTATTTTTAGCTTTAGTTTTGAATCACTAAAGATATAAAGGATAGTGATATTCAAAAGTACATTGTGTAGTTACTGAGTATGCTTCTTAATATTGTTAGGAATGAATCTAAAATGTTTGAGGGGTCATAAATTCTGGTCATTATACTTGTTTAATGCAGTAGTGCTTCAGTATATCTTAATACACAGTTTCCATGCCCCTTTTAAATGAATAAATGAGGAAAAGCAGCAGAGAAGGTGTTGATTCTTGTGCTAATTAGATGTGGAAGTCACAAAATGCTGTATGGTTTAATGCATGTGTGAAGGTCCACAAGGTCCTACTAAGCATTAAAAATCTCATCCTATGTTGTGTATAGATACATAAATACATCCCTGCTCCAGTTGGTTTTGTTTTGTTAGCTACCTAAGCAGATAGGGTGAAACAGAATCAGTTTTAGTCACACCAGAACAACCTTTGTAGGAGAGAATGAGCTCAAGTTATTTTTGTTTCTGTAAAATGTACGCACTTCTTTTAGTGAAGTCAGCTAGCCTGGCAGGGATGTTTCTTTTAGCTAGACTAGCGTCAGTTGACCATAGGAAGGGTCATGGCTGTTGAGGAATGTGTTAATAAATAGATTTCTCCAGAAGCCTAGCCAGCACTCTCAAGATACTCTCAGGTATGAAATAGTCACCAGCTGTGGCTGGAGTCATGCGTACATCTCCATGTGCCCTGCTCCTTTTTGGCTAGGTGGCCCTGTGCCTGCCTCTTCATGGCCAAAAGCTGCCAGTGTGGGGGAATGATACTGTAGAGAACTGCTGAAGACTGCATAGTGGGAACTGATATGCTGCTCGGCTGTCTTCAAGAACAGTATGAGAGCTGCTCCAAAAGTGATGCCTCATTTTATTATATTGTCCCATGATGTTGGAGGTGGATGTTGGTGGTATGGCAGCAGGGGCTGAACTTTCCCATCAGTATTCTGCTATGTTTTGTTGCGGTGCGACAAATGGCAGCGAAGGGGCTGTCTGACAAAATGGTGTCAGAGATGGAAATGCACATGAAGCCAAGGTGGGTCATTAAATTACACCATGTGGAAAAAATGGCACCCATTGACTTCACTGATGCTTGCTGACTGTTTATGGAAACCAAACAGTGGATGTCAGTGAGCCGGTGGGTGCTGTGTTTTAACAGTGGCACAATGACAGTGGGTCATCTCTGCTGGTGTAGAGTTTTACAAGCATGGCGTGCAGGCTCTTGTTCATCACTGGTGAAAATGCATAGCTAATGGTGGTGACTGTGTGGAAAAATAGCTTTTCGTAGCTGAGATTTTGCTCTATCAAACAGTGTTATTGTGTTCTTTGTATTTGTTGTAGTTTCCATATAAATAAATAGAAGGCATTAGTTTCAGAGCAACCTACTATAACGGATCTGATAGGCTTGATGGAGCCATTGGAGGGCAAACACAGGCTCTGTACTATTTCTCTTGAGAAATGGTGTACTGGCAAATGAGTCACTGATTTTTGCTGCTTGCATTGATCTTCAGGAGGGCTCCATTCTCACGTGTTGTACAGCAAGAGCATTTTGCAGGGTGAGTGCCTTGCTTGGTCACATACAAGTTTTCAAAGTTCACCTCCTTTCTCTCTGTGCCAATTCAGGACTAGCTGAAGTGTTTGCAAAACAACAAATTTTCCAAGAAATGCTGTAGGTACTCTCAAACTTTTTCCTCAAGGAAACCAAGTCATGATGACAGCTTTTATTTGTTAGTTTGCCTGTTGAATTTTCTAGGGTTATTTTTCTCCTTTCATGTAACAATGGTCAGGGAAGCATGATAGTCATTCTTGACATGCTGACCATCTTTCATAGCCAGACTGTACAGAGTAGGTATTGTGAAAGGCCAAGGGGTGGAAGGAAGGGATTTGCCAGTCCATTTTTGTTCTTTTTTATTTTTATTTTTTAATATTTTCTTTTGTTTAACTTACTGGAATAAGTTTCTAGTTTTCTAATTATTTTCTCAGCTTAACAATAAATTTCATGCAGTCTTGTATAATTTTGCCTGTGACTCTGTAACAGTATTCCCATGTTTTGTTTAAGAATTATTATCGAGGAGCTGGTTTTCCAAGTAATAGAGAAATATCCCTGGTGCATCAAGTGATACATTCTCTCCCCGTGATTCCTCACAGATTTCTTCCAGGCTTAGTGTAGCGATGTGGAGTTTCTGTAGAATATTTTAAGTACCAGTAACTGCAAATCAGTGTTCTAAATACCAATGTCAGTAACATTTTTGTGATTTACTTGGTGTCTCTCTTTGTAAACCAAGGGTAACACAGCACTCATAGGACAGTGGGTTGCCTGCACATGTGGTCTCTGCTTTCTGGACAAGTCAAAAGGCATAAGTGATAGGTGGCCTGGCAATGTGCATCAAGGTGGCAATGTGGATCAAGGTGCAATAGTGGCAATGTGCATCAAGGCTGAGCTAAGGCCGGTGTTACTGGAGACCAGAAGCCCTTCATGTGAGGGAGAAGTGAGCAATGTAATTTCAGACTGCTTTCTAGAGGTTGCCCGAGAGACCCTATCCTCAGATATGAGTGCATTTTTTTTTTTCTTTTGTATCACTAGTAGAATAACATCACTGCCCTGCTGTGAAAGCTATGTGAGATAGAACTGTCTCTGGAGGCTGAGGAAGCAAGGCTATAAGTGGAGATGCCCAAACTCATACAGAGTTGCTGCTGGTCAAAGGATGCCAGCAGAACAGGAACACTCATGTTACTGCTATTCTCCTTGGCTTTATCACATTTTTAGATTGGTTCCCACTTGGTAGCTCCAAATAAGAAATTTCCGTTATAGTTGCTCTGTAGCTTTCTGTAACACCTGAAAGAAGCCAAAAATACACATTAATGGGAATGTTTGGCATCTTAACTGCTAGGTTTGTGCAGTTTTAATAGAAACTTATTGGTTTATTTATGTACAGGGCCTGTTAGCAGCTATCAGTAGAAGTTACGTTGATCACATGTAAATTACAATTGCTCAGTGATCAAAGAAAATCTGCTTATAGTGTGTGTGTGGAGGGCAGGAGGGAACACAGGCATGAATTCGAGGCCTCACACTTCCTTTCTCTGCTCTATGTGGTCTGCTGCTGAGCCAAGGCTGACCTACTCAGAGTTGGCTTTGAGAAGACTGGCGCCTTTCCATTTTGTGTCCCTATGAAATGCTTCTACAGACCAAAAAAAAAAAAACAAAAAAAAACCAACCAACAAACAAACAAAAAAAAAAACAACAAAACACAATTGAATCACTGGGCAGGCTAGGGAAGAGAGGAGAGAGTGGTTCCTCACTGACAGGCACTTCAGGGAAGTGAAAGAACCTGGACTGAGACAAACTTGGCCAAGATCATGCATTGTGGCTGCTCTGTTCTTGCACGGTGTGAGGTTGTAACATTGTGCTGCGTTGATGTACCAAAGGAACTGCTGAAACAAGGTCCTTCGCTGGGAGGAAGTTGGTTATCTCTGCTCCTTGTTGCAGATATGAGCCATGTGTAGGCAGCATGCAGCTTCTCCGTGGTTTGTTCTTTTAACTGATTTTGCCCTATGTAGTACAAGTTCTCGGAAACTGGGATCAGTTCTTGCACAGACCTCCTCGAATAAGTTTATACTCTCATTTTGTCTTAAGCTTCAGCTTGAAACTTCTGTAAGTTGTTCAGCAAACAAGATGCGCAAGTGGAGGTGTTCATTATTTCAGAATACACATAATCTTTCTTCTGTATGATTTGCCTATGTGCTGCTCAGAGTGGTAACCTGCTTCCAGGGTGAAAACCTTTAATTTTCTTCACTGAATGGCAGCAGTTCTGTTACACTTTCTCAGCAGAAAATCATGATAACAGATTTCCAATATTGAGACTAAAATAGCGTCATTTTTCATTTTCGTGAACTTCCCATGATTCTGCTTTACTATAATAATCTATGGAATAAGCCTGTTGGACCAAATGACAGGCTTGTGGTTTGTGCAAATGCTCTTTTTTTAGGAATCCTTACCAGCTTGTCTTAATGTCTTTGTCTTACTAAAGCATGCGGGAGGTAAGAAGATGGGCCTGAATATGTAATGTAGCAACACTGGTATGAGAAATTTACAGAGAGCATAAAATGAGGTGGGCAACAGAGACTAATTGTATGAAATTCCTTTTATGTACATATTCTTGAATTTGGATAGCTAGTATGTATTCAGCCTGCCGGATTAGAAGGTTTTGGCTCTGTATATATAACAGAGATATCTCTCAAAATAGGAGAGCTAATCTCTCTCCCCAACAGTATTCCAGATAAAAACTGATTCATTACTGCATTTTGCTTGTATCGGGCTCCTAGTAAAGCATGTTTGAAGGCTGAATAATTCGGGATGTTAGAGGATAAACACTACACTTTTAATAGCCCAGGTGGTGTTTTTGCTTCTTGATTGCTTGTATGAGTAAGAATCATTCACTCTAGTCTTTAAAGATACAAATACCATGTCAGGACTTGGGTTTCTACTTGTGAGAGGTTCTTACAAGTGAATTACTTTCTTGATAGTGTGTATTTCGCTAGGCCTTATGTAGTCCTTTTAATATGGTAGTTATCCATCTTCTAAACACTCACTTCCAAATACATCCAAAGATCTGATAGGTTCTCACAGCTTGCCATCCCCCTTAATTTCAAACACTGAGAACATATTTGTTATTGAAATGGGTATGAGATTGTTTTTCAGTCACTGTATTAATGCTATCTGGAGTAAGTATAGCACCTATCATCCTTACAGTTCCTACAGGTATTTGGTTATAGGTGAGAATGTGCCTTTAAGTTTTGGGATTTCATACAGTCTTTCTTCAAAAATGTTGCTTGCGCATAGTGTTTTCTCTTGCTTTCTAGAATCTAAACTCAGAAGACCAGGAGGGATGAGCTCTGGAATGGGAAGAAGCGCTCTGATAAGTCTCTCTTGTAACCCCACTGTTCTTAGAAGTGCCTTTCTGAAATAAGAGCAAGCCGAATATGAACTTCATCTTGTTCTTAACAAGGATTTATAAAGCTGTGCTAGTTTTTGAGTAATGAATTAAGATCTTCCAGGAAAAAAGTACGGTGTTCACCCCAGTGCACTGGACTATTACTATTCAAACAAGTCTGTTAAAATGAATCTTGATTAGAGGACAAATGGTGTCACCACTTTCAGTAGGCTTCCTCTCCCAGACCCCTGGATACAAGAAGGATGGCTCCAAATCAAGGGCAGGCTGTGAAAGTCTCTCTTTCCGTAGTCTATTCAGAGCTCTTTACTGATAGCAAGTCTCTTCTCATAGTAGCAGAACCAAGTAAGTTCTTCCTTTTGTACCAAACTAATCCTGCACCATTTCAGTTCCTTAGGACCTTGCAAGTTCTATGTGGTGAGTTCTCTGAGGTCTTACTGGAGAGATATAATCAACAATAATCAGTCTCCAGGTTCATGACCTCATGTTTCAGAAAGACACATCAGCTGAAGGCAAACAGGTAATCTTGGTGAGGGCTGATGAGTTCTGTGTTCTTCTAGGTGAGCATGGGCATCCTTTGCCACTTTTTCTTATCATCGCCTTTTTTTTTTTTCTTCCCTTGCGTGTAACTTTTCATCTGAATATGTATATTTATGCATTTATATTTTTTTTAGTTTCTTCTTGTCAGTGGAGTGAGCTCCCCTGCTCAACCCTTCTCAACCCTTCTGTGGCATCACTGCTGAAGATCCCGCCTCTTTTCATGGATGACACGTTGAGAGTACGCTGTCAGCCTACCAGTTCTCTGTTTTGCTTGTTAGGTGATCTGTGCTTGGATGCTGCCTAGCTGACGCATCCTGTTTCCTCACTATAGTTTACTTGGTGTGTTTGCTGTGATTTCCAGGTGGACATACTTGAAGATGTCTCAAAAAAATCTCTTCGTTCTCTGAGATACCAATCAGGACAGGAAAAAAAAAAAAAAGAAAAAAAAAAAAAGTGTAACAATTAACCTGCACTGTTGCAAGCTAAGATACTCTTCACTTGACAAGAACACATCTTTCTGCCCCTCAGTTATAAAGGAGTGGAATCTTTGTTCCTGGCTGAGACTGGTGTGACTTGCCAGCTCACCTGCAGGTGTGACCTGTGCTGGAACGAGGAAGCCTGCAGTGTAATTCCCTGCTCTGCCTAATGTATGGTTAAATTGATAGAAAATCACTGAGGAGGCTTAGACATTCTATTCCTCTGACAGCCTTCTACAAATGCAAGCTATTAATGACCATTGCCTTTAATGGACAAAAACAGTACTGGCAATTCCTTTGTGCTCTTTATTTAATGGCGTAACAAGCAAGCACATTAGCTATTTTTATTCATACAGCCAGACATAGGCCAGTATGGCAGAGCAGCTATGAAATGTCTGCATAGCTAAGTGGGAACACATCTGCTGTTGAGAACTAAATCTTTTTCTTTTAGTTACAGTATTTTGAGAGAGTTCCACTAGTGATCGTCTGATCTCTCTATTTGACTGTGGTGTAGATTTTCAAGATTTTGCATTAAAATAGGCAGAACATTCTTTTCAGTCCCCGACTTTGTCAACTGTTTCAGTCAACAATGAAGATGTAATGCAATCAGAGATGTGGGTGGTGAAAGGAGAGCCTGCGCAGGTTAAAGGTTCGGTTCTTGTCCTTTCAGGAAGTTTCTTGACTATCTGTTCTGACGTGCTGCTTAGTGACAGGCGCACAGAAGGAGCCGAGTACAGTGACAATGTTAGCAAATGCTAGTTTAGAGAGATGCAGTGTTTGTTTGGGGGATTTTTAAATGCTGCTGAGTTCTGAAATTATATTTTCATCTTTTCTTTTTTTTTTTCCTCTGTTTCCTTTATCTATCTACTTTAGCAGAAAAATGTCTTCCATAGCTTGCCAGTTAGTGTGAAAAAATTAAGGTTCCTGATAATTTAAGTCTGAATATTTCAAAGCCGAGAGTAGGTTATAGATTGACTTGGGGGGTAGAGGAAGGTGAAGCTTATTGTTATTCTTATTGTTTTGAGGTGTGTGCAAGGTGAACAAATAGTTATCCTCTGTACTGACGTGTGATCATACAAAACAAAAAATTTCATGCCTGCGGCGGATGTTAGAGGTGCTAAGGAAAGAAAAAAAACCAACAACGTTAAATAAATAAATACTACTCTTTCCACAGTTAGAAATTTGTCTTATGCTGGAGTAGATACCTTGTTGTCACATATATCTTTACTTAATCAAATTATAAGGCATGCTTACAAAAATCTTGTTTATATCCACCAAGTTAAGATGTTTTTACTGAGTGCTTAATGTTTGTCCCCATTGATGGTATTGCTTCTTGGTGCAGCCAAACATTTTTCCTAGTTATTTTCTTAGTTATCACTTATCTACCTGTTTTTTTCTTTTCTGTCTGTATTGTCAAAGTGTGCATGTGTAACTTCTTCCTTGGTAGGTCTCTCTCTTTTTCAGATGTCAGTTGTTGCACCAAAAAGCTCAGCTGGAGAAGTGTACCTACTGGTATAAAATAGCGTTGCTGTTTTGAAGGGGTGGATTGGGACACTTGTTGCAGAGATCATCTGCTTTGTAACGTCAAGGTAATGTAATTAAACACCACCATATAACCACCTCTCTCAGCTTCACCAGAAGCAGTAAAATAGGCTGATTTATTTTAAAACTTTTAATTCAAAGTGGAGTAACATCTGATGTATGCAGACAGAGCTGGGACCCTTCTGCTTTTACTGAAAATGCTGTTGAATTGCATTAGAGAAAAAATACTCAGGCTTATCGCTTTCTGAAGCTGAAGTTTGAAGCAGTATGTTGAGTTGCAGTATCTCTGTGGTATCAGCATTTCTGTCATTGGAACTACTAAAGAAGGGAAACATGCATATGGAAAGGGGAATAATAGAAAAGAAGATATTGATCATATATTAAAAAAATGCACTGCAGGGGCTAATAAAGGAAAAAATGAAGAAAATGGAGGCAACAGAGATGAAAATCGTTATTAAAAAAAAAAAAAAAATCTGTATTGTATATGATGATGAGACTTTAAACTTACAGGAAAAGCACTTCTAATATGATAGGATAAGATCATTCCTTATCCTAATATTATAGGATAAGATCACTCCACTTTGGCTAGTAGTACTGAACTTGTTCTAGCGCATAGTGGAAGAATCATTTTCTTTGTGTATGAGAAAGAACCCTTTGATAGAAGATGAATGACAAGGTTTAGGAAGTCTAGGGAAAAGTGTATGTTCCAGCGAGATCATGATAGTAAATACTATCTGTGTGTCTAGAGAAAAATCTTCTAAAGGTTTAAATGGTGTTGAGTTGTGTGGTTTGCTTTCCAGAGTCTGTATTTTAGATTTATAAGTCATGTAACTGAACATACATATTCAGAACTGTGAATGCTGGTTTGGAATAAATAAGTGGTAGCTGCTGGGGTGTAATATTGCATGGGTTTGTGTATTGTTGCTTTATCACTAGTCATTTGTAAATATTTAAGAATGAGTTGATTTCAAAAGGTTGTATCATAGGTCACATTTTCTTGTTGGGAATTTGTAAGTTTCAGAGATGTAGTTCTCGAATAGAACGCTCTTGAAAAGAAAGTCTTTCTTTGTGACTGGGAGGGTGGGAAGGAGCGGGGAAAATTCTGTCTACGCATTTCTGTTGTGAAATGACTTTTCTTCATGCTGCTAGTGAATTAATGTTGGATTTTGTTTTTGATTAGATGTGTATATAGGCAGTAATTTTTGATGGAAAACAACCTTTTATTAAAACAACAACAAAAAAAAAAAGTTGGAAAACTTTGTATGCTTCTAAAATATGTCCTGTTCAAGAAGCTGATGTTCTCTAACTACGCTCTAGGTACAAATGTGCAAGCTTCCTCAGGTTTCTTAGTGTCTTCTAGCACTTTTGGGTTCTGTTATTTGCTCCCATTGGTGTGAAAACTGTGCAAGCACAAGCAGTAGGTGTCCCAGGGTGCTTTCATCTGAGTGCACAAAATGGAGAAACAGTGGAAAGGTGATTGTTGTCAAAGTGTCTTTATGCAGCTGTGCAGGTGGAAAAGGTTACTGAGCTGAGCTGCTTGTCACAATCCCTCTGCCACAAGTTGCAGCCCTGAGTCTGTTGCTAGCGTAATTCTTGTGGCTGTTCGTACTTCTCTTGAGGCCACGTCAGAGGATAAACTTGCAAGAAGCCTGTTTTGCTTTATGAGCTAAACTGTTCAGGTTTTGCTTGAAGCAATCCACAAATCTGCTGTGCAGTCATTGCCTCTAGATGGTCCTTCATGCCTATGGCAGACTTAAAATTTTGAATGCAATGAGAAGTTTTAGAGGAAAGTGTCTGCATAAACATGTACACACACACACACACACATATATATACACATACACACTCTGTCCAGAACAGCTCATGTTTTATAAAGCTTTCAGTGATTCTTGATATTTTATATAATGAGAACAGCAGTGAATGAGCTACTGAAGAGAAGCACTCTTACAGACATGTCTTCCTGAGCTATGTCATTGTATAACAAATCTAGAAGATCCAGATGCATGGTTTTCATGAAGTGCTGGCCATGTAGCTTTATTGGTTATAGCTATCTGAAATTGGCAGATAGATTTTGCACATTACATAGCTTTTAGTGCATCTAATTGAGTAGGCTTTTCATTTCTGATCATTAACTAGTCTTCAGAAGGAAATTGGCATGAAAGCCTAATCCCTTTCTACTCAAAACTTGAAAGCATTTATTTGATACCATACTTATTTGCTATAATAAAAGAAAAAAATTAAAAGCAAAAACAAAAAAATGGCTAGTAATGCTTATTTATTTTCTACTTGTCTTATTTCTTTTCCTTTTTTCCCTCATTTTAGTAATTTAAACAGTACCAGAGTTGTCACATGGAGCTCTGATTTTCCTCACTTGTTGTTTTCTTATGTCATCTCTGCCACCTGCTTGAGAAGAGGTATTGATTACACTTAGAACTCATTTTAGTGTTTCCATTCCTGTTAAGGTGGTGTTTCTGACTTTTTAATGATAACACTGTATTTTTTTTTTAATATACTTTTCTCAACTTGTGTGTTTCGCTATTGGGGTTTTTTGTTCTTGTTGTTTGTTTTTTGTGGTTTTTTTTGTTTTGTTTTGTTTTTTTTGAGTGCTTTTTACATTTACTTTGAGTATAGTGTAACAGAATCATCTTTATGAAGTTGTGTCAAAACTGACAAGATTCTGCGGGCCAGAGCTCCTCTTGATGTATGGCTGCTTGCATTGCTATATTGCAAGGGTAACATGCTGTCTGTAATCTTGTTTGTGGTAATGTTTTGTCAGCCAAGGACTTTTCTTCATTCAGGGAAGAGACTTTAAAAAAAAAAAAGAAAATTCAGACCATGCAGACTGAGTTTTATTGACATACAGCAAAGTTAGCTGGGTTTGTACGAACAACATAACTGTAGTGGCCTTCTGCTGTCACATCCATGCAGCCAAGTGCAAAGCTCTAGAATTAATATAAAAAATGCTTAATATCCAATAACTTCATCCAGTATCATTTTTAACAACATAGACTTTTTCACAGAATCACAGAATGGCCAGGGTTGGAAGGGACCTCAAGTATCATGAATCTCCAACCCCCCTGCCACATGCAGGGCCACCAACCTCCACATTCAATACCAAACCAGGCTGCCCAGGGCCCCATCCAACCTGGCCTTGAACACCTCCAGGGATGGGGCATCCACAACTTCTCAGGGCAGCCTGTTCCAGCACCTCACCACTCTCTATGTAAAGAACTTCCCCTTGACATCCAACCAAAATTTACCCTCCCTCAACTTAGAACCATTTCCTCTTGTCCTGCTGTTATCTACCCTTTCAAAGAGTTGATTCCCCTCCTGTTTGTAGGCTCCCTTTAGGCACTGAAAGGCTGCAATGAGGTCACCCCGCAGCCTTCTTTTCTCCAGCTCCCAAGCCCAGCTCTCTTTGTAGGGGAGATGCTCCCCTGATCATCTTTGTGGCTCTCCTTTGGACCCTGTCCAACAGCTCTGTTTTTTCCCCTTCTTTACTATTGCTCTTAATTTCTTCCATCTTTTCAGTGGTGAGAAATGGATATGTGTATCTAAATGTTATATTATGTTTTTCCTATATTTCCAAGTATTTGGAACATTTTGCTATAGACAACTACAAAATAGACTTTCTAGTAAGTCTACATAGGGTTCCTTTTAAGCAGTTGAGTTGGTGTGCTCCAAGATGTATGGGTAAATTTATTGGTGGCTTCAGGTGAGATGGAGAAAAGTGATTCTGTGTCTTCCTCCATTTCTTACACTGTGCTCATTTATGCCTATCTTGAAGTTATCCATGTATTCTCTGTGGCTACTTTATAATCAATTGTCCTAATACTGAAAATCAGTAACTTTATTACGATGATTAATTTAATATTTATTAAAGGAGAAATTAAATATGTTTCTACAAACATTTCATACCTATTCTGATACAGTTCACTTGAATAAGAATGATAGATTTCTGTTATCTGCTCGGCCATTACATTCTTTAATTTCCTCATGAATCTTAGAGACACAGTGACTTACTGTTAATTAATCATTTTTATCTTCTCTTCATTAGACATGTCAGCCCTGGCAGTAGATAATCTTAGTTTATCTCAAACTTATCGTTTTCCAGCATCCGGTATGGGAAGGACTCTTGCAAAGAAATCTATTTTTGCCTTTTCAGCTATTATTATCATCTAATCTTAGTACTGAATTTAATTGCACCCGTACATTTTGTGCACCAGCTCTTAAGTTTTTAATTATTATTTTAATACATTTTCCAATCTGATACTCTTTGTTTTCCTAAGGATTTTTTTTTTTTTTTAATCTATTGGCACTTTCTCTATTTTCTGTTTGTTTACAATTTATTTTTTTGTCTGGGATATGCTTATTTGGCCTGTGTAACGTCATGAAAATGTTACCATTTAGGCATAATGGCTCTTTTCTTCCCTGGTTTCCTGTGTCCTTGCCTTGTGAATTGGTAGATATAACTTCTGTAACTTCAGACTCAGCTGGGAGCTAAGCATGCAGCTTCTAATTTCCTCTCTTTTCTTGAATTGAGGATCTTGTGTACCGACAGTGTTTTAATTCCCATTTCTGAAACTTAACAACATGGTACTTGTTTTGACAGGATTTCTTCCATGAGTGTGGTGAACTCATCTACATTATGGCCACTGTTGTGTTTAGCGATGAACTAACACAAATGATAAGCTGGCTTTCTGATTTGGAACTAAGATTGCTGGAGGATGAGTAGAGGGAAAGCTTGGTTTCTTATTTCCAGATGTAGAAAACACAAGGAATCCAAAATGTCCCTTGTCACGTCTTGTCATGGTTCAAAGAGTAAATTAAAATGTAGAATCCTTTGGTCAAATCAGATTCCTCTTGCAATTGGTGTGGTATTTCCCTTACTTCCATCTCTAAGCAGCAGTAACTGCACTCTTCCCCCTTTTCCACATTAACTCCGTGATTCCTGTTTGGTTTCTGAGATTTTTCTGGATTAAAAATTCTTAGTGATTTCTTCCTTCTTTCTTTTGTTCTTCTCCTTTCAACAGCCACATACAGACTTCTCAAGGCTTGTTAGATTTTATTTTCCATTAGGAAAAGATTCCTTGTTCTCATTCTCTCGTGGCAACTTACGTTTCCTCATATACAGAATGTTTCAGCTGACCTCAAACATTTTGTAATGTCAGTGCCATTTTGCCAGCTGGAGGAGTCAGGTAGTAATAGTGCCCTCTCTACTTCTGTGTCAGCTGTCTTCCTTTCATATGGGGAGTGTAAGTCTCTTAAATTCCTTCCTGATAGGTTTCCATTTTGAAAATATACTGTCTGGAATGAGGTGGCATGTCTGCCAGCATAAAATTGGTTTGAAACACTAAGCATGCAGAACTTGTTATCAAAATACTTATTTCTTCTTCCTTTTTTTCTTTCTTTTTTGCTAAAGTTGCTGTTATGTAATGAAGTGATTGAGGAGTGTTACTCCATAAGTAGAGAAAAGACATTAAAGACTGCATCTTTCCCCTACAAAAATCAGTGCTGTCCTGAGACTCTCCTGAGTTACTCAAAACAAGTTGTAATGAAAATATACTGAAATCCTAGGCTTTAGCCTGGTTGTATTGAATACTTGGTAGAACTCCAAAGTGGTAAATAACTCAGTTTTTTTTTTTTTTTATGGAGTACTAATCTTGTTTGCTTTGGCATCTAAAATTGAAGTCGCAGCTTATTTTTCCTAAATATACACTTTCCTTTAGAGTATCCCTTCTATGCAGTAATGGAGATATATATAACAGAGTCCAGGAGACCAGTCACAGAGCAAAGATTCTGCTGTGTTTGGTGGTCCCAGAGGCAGGAAGGAGCAATATTAACTTCTGGTTGATGTAACAAGCACCAATCATTCATACCACTGATGCCATAGTCTGGATGGACATTGTGGCAAAGTAGTAGACTTGAAGCAATACTTTGAACGACTATGAGTTCAGTGAGCCCTCATGTAGCCTTGTACAGCCCAAAAAGGAAATAAAGAGGTGTTCATCTGGGCAAAGGGAGTGGTTTGGAGAATTACATCTGCTGTGGTGGTCTGAGTAGGTATGAGCAGCATAGTCAAGGCAAAAGGAAACTCCGCTGTGCTATGAGCAATGAGATCACATGTCTAGGTGAGTGGTTTTCATCCACTTATGTTGTGTAAATTCTCCTAATACTGATCAGAAAAAAATGAGCAGGAGGCAATTCTAGCTTTGATACCAAAGTGCAAGGAATTGCGAAGTCTAAGGAGTCACGAAGTACATTGATGGGAAAGGGGAATGCAAAAAGGGGAGCTTCCCAACTGCAGCAGATTTTTAAGTTCCTTTAAGAGTGTACTTGAAATAATTTAAACATGTGGTGGCTTCATTTGTAGGTGGAGCTGTAAGGTAGTGACACGTTGTTCTAGACTAGTTATCTTGTTTTCTTTCTGATGCCTTTTTTATTACAGTGTGCAGTGACTGAAGTCCACAAGAAAGTGCAGTGACGCTGTAAGTTGTCTGTCTCTTCGTTCACTTCTGTTAACAGCAAGAATTTATTTTTGTTAATAGCTGCCAACAAGTAGCATGCACAAAGTAACATCTTCAAAGTAAGTCTTAAACAAACAAAACCACCTTTCTTCTGTAACTTCTGGTGTTAATTCCTGTCTTTCTTCTTTTTCCTTTGAGACTGTTGCAAGTAGTGTCCATTTCCTTAATGTGTGACTAGGTTTGCCATGGAGGTTTTAACAGATCTAAATTTTGAGATAGTAATTTAACATGAAATGAGGTGTCAAAGTGATGGACTTTTAAGTGGTGATTCCTGACATTCCCCAAAACATAGTCCATGTAAACTTATTTCTCCTTCAGAAGAGCAAATTCCTTTCACTGCTGTTATCAGTGTGTTCTTTATGAACTTTTCGCAATAGTGCATACATGTTAAGCAGCAACTTGCTTTCAGAACTTTAAAGGTGTTTTTTTTTTTTTTTTTTTTTTTTTTTTGTCAATTCTGATTTAATTTTGAGATCTGATATTATCTTTAAAAGGCTCATCAGTTGATGGTATGTGATGATGGGTTTTAACTGAGATGCTTGTATAGGATACCGTAAATTCATTTATGTCTTAATGTCACCATCAACCACAAAGGATTTAGCTACGTATGTAGTTTTATAGAGGATTAAGTAACTCACCTTTGGATTCATAAATAAATAAAACCAAAATTGTGATGGCAATGCAAATAAGGTAGCAAAATTACCAGACCTCCCAGGAGGCTTAACTTCTTTATGGCTTAGCTGAAATTTATGAAACACAAAAGATGTTGCTCTTTTCCATCATAATTGTTCAACTTTGGGGTATTCTTCCTTACCGTGAGACAGTTGGAAGTCTGTTTATGTAAATGTGATGGAGGTTTTACCCCTAGGGTCTTTGCATGCATGTTGCTCTCTTTGTAAAGTTTTCAATGCTTCTGCCATGGTGGTGCTTCAGGCAATCCCTGCTTGAGGCACCAGCAGTCTGCAGCCGTATTTTGCAAGTTTGTCTGTCTGAAACTATAATGATTTAATATGATAATCTCATTGCTGGGCTCAGACATGGAACTTGCTTTTATGGGGAGCTTTCTCATGGATAAATCTGAGTGCATTTAAATGTCTGAAAAGAGGAAGGGGTGGGAGGGAATATGATGGGAATTGCCGGTAGCCTTGCTTGATAGAAAGCAGTCTGTGGCAGGCCCAATAGTATTTGATTGTACCTTAAAAACATTAGTAGAAGGTACCCATAGTGAGATTTTTAGCTAGCCTGTTGATCTTATTCTCCACTTCTTAAAATAATAATAGTAATAATATTAATTTCTAATTTATCTTACCTTCAAAATAGAAATGTGCTAAAAGAGTCTTACCTGGACTATTGGCAGTGTCTTGTCCAGAGGCACTGCTTGAAGTGTCATGGGTATTACCTGCAACAGAAGGTACAAAATGCAGGGAATAAGAGGATGATTTGCTTGCCTCTCTATCTTTGAGCGGATATGACACAAGTGATTTTTCTTCAGATCTTCTTCTGGGAGCTCACAAGCTTTGTCTGTTCACTTCTTCTGGAATAATGCCTCAAATCACCTTTAACTAGCTCGTGCAGGAGAGGATTATGCTTTCCTATGATCACAAGCTCAAGTAGTGGTAGTAGTGGTATTGTCCACATGTAGGCAGAAAGAGAAGCAGCAGTTCCAGGGTAGATCTCTACCTCTTAATCTGCTGTCTGCAGTGGGACAGTTTGCCCAGGGAGCCCTTTTTGCATGGGAGTGAAGTCCAGGAGGAGTCATGTTGTCTCCTTTTTTCCTAGTTCCAGTCTACTTGAAGCAGGGAAACCAGAGCTCTAAAGCTCTTAGAAATAAGAATACTTTCATTAATTGTAATTATCTGTGGAGTATAGTTTGACAGCATTAATGAAGCGTGGAGAACACTTCCTACTGTAAGGTTTAATATATATTTTTTAATGAGAAAATTCTTTGTATTTGTCATTGTCATCAGCTGTAAACTACTGTAGTACAAATAATGATGAACTGGCATGCAATATAGCACTGGTAAA
Organism: Lagopus leucura; assembly: GCF_019238085.1. Taxonomy (NCBI): domain Eukaryota; kingdom Metazoa; phylum Chordata; class Aves; order Galliformes; family Phasianidae; genus Lagopus; species Lagopus leucura. The sequence continues at coordinate 33,871,531 of NW_024962335.1, read as the reverse complement.
CGAATATTTGCACCAAGGATACATAGCCAAGCTCTTACCTTTTTGCATAAGATTTTCTTAAGTGGGGGTGCAAAGCAGATGGGATCTTGATTAAATAATTACCTCTGTTTGAGTGAGTGCTGACCCTAAGAGCGTGACTATGTAATCTATGACATGCAGTGTAGGAACAAGGAAGCACATGAGGATTGCGTGAACAGTCTTCATGCTAAAGCTTTCTCTAGAGCATTTTTTCCAGAGCATTCTACTCCACGGACTCCTGCTAGACAGAGTCCTTAACCTGAGATTTTATCTTAAATATGCAAATAACTACTGACACATGGCATGAGGGTCAGAGTGCTCTTTGAGCTGTGCCATGGGGTTTTGGATCATCAGAAGCAGGCAGCAGGCTCAGACTATTTGTAATAGCAGGGCAGTGATTCTCTGTGTGGATGAGTCTCCTTTTCACAAAATTACGGAATTACAGAAACATAGAGGTTGGAAAGGACCTCTGAAGATCATCTTGTCCATCAGTCTCCACCTTTTTGACTTGCCTGGGCTGCACTAAGTGAAGAGAAATAGCCTTGTGCTGCATATAAAATATACACTACAGTTAATTTATAAAAGTAACAAAACCTCTTTTAAAAAATATTTTTATTACAACGTTAAAAAAAGAGAGGAAAAAAACCCATAAAACTAGTGGCATATTTGACCTTGTTTTTGTGAAAATAATGCATCAATGTGTGGTTCAGTGGAAGTGGTGAGTTCTTGTGGTGTTCAACAGATTTTTGAAATTTTCCTGTTACTATGCTTCATGATTGAAAATAGTTGTTCACAAGTGTATATATTACCAAAAAATGAATACTTGACTTGTGGCTGTGAAGCGAGGGATATTTTCCTCTGGTAAGACAGGTCTTATAAAAGCCTAGTAAAGAGAAGTGATCATGTTTATCTTTGAGTTGAATATCTGATTGCAACTCGATACATTCAGTTTGAAAATGTGCAGGTAATGTATTTGTCAACTGAAAAAAGAGTTGCAAATATATTTAAAAAAAAAAAAAAAAAAAAGTTTTTTTTTTTCCAGCAGTCTTGAAATCTATTCTGAAATTCCTTTATCAAAATTGCCGTGATGTTTCATTTGAAATGTTGTTATGATTTCAAACATAGCAGAGATAAGTTGCTTTCTCACCTTGAGGATGTGTGTTTAACTCATTCAAATGAGCGGTCAAATCATAAAATATTTTTAGCATTTTGTGCCAGCTTAGCCACCTTCCTTCAGAAAAGTAAAAGATGTACCCATAGTCAGCATTCATACTTTTAAGGAACTCCTGGAACTGGTGATGAGTCAGTCCCTCGGACTTCATGAAATTCATAGTTTTTCTTATGATTTGCATGGCATTATCTGTTTTTAAAGCTTTTGTGCATAAATTTTCCTGATGTATGATGCAGCAGTATTTCACTGAATGTGAGTTGCTGTGGCAATTACATAGTCTTCTATTAACTTTCTAAGTCCCTCTTTTTTAACAACGCTGGGGAGTGATTAGTAGTTATGCCAGATCTGTTGACAAAGGTTAAAGAAACTGCTTTGAGGTAGTTTTTACTGCTTCATACAAATAGAAAGATCTTTTAATGGCACTAAATAAGCCATTTCTTCATTTCTTCTAGTCCAGCCCCCTGTTAAAGCAGGTTCCCTACAGTAAGTTGCACGAGAAAGTGTCCAGAAGGGTTTTGAAGATCTCTAGAGAAGGAGAGTTCATGACCAGTCTAGGTAGCTTTTCCAGTGCTCTGTCACATTTGAAGTAAAGTTTTTTTTTCTCATGTTTATATGGAACTTCCTGTGTTTCAGTTTATGCCCCTTATTCCTGTGGCTGGACATTACTGAAAAGAGACTGGTCCCCCACTGTGCACCCACCCTTTAGATAATTATAGGCATTGGTAAGATCTCTCCTCAGTCTTCTGCAGGCTGAATAGACCCACATCTCTCACTGTTTCCTCATAAGGGAGATGCTTCAGGCCTCTAATCAACTTCATTGCACTCTACTGGATTTTATCCAGTAGTATTTTGTCTTTCTTGAACTGGGGAGCACCAGAAATTGACAAAGTATACTCCAGATGTGGCCTCACCAGGTCGAGTAGAGGGGGGGGAGAATCAACTCCTTTGACCTTCTGTCTATGCTCTTTTTTTATTGTGCCCCGGAGTACTATCGGCCTTCTTGACCACAAGGGCACACTGTTGGCTTATGGTCAACCTACTGTCCGCCAGGAACCCAGGTCCTTATCCACAGAGCTCCTTTCCAGCAGATTAGCCCCTAACCTGTACAGATGTTTGCAGTTATTCTTCCCCAGGTAGGTAGGAGCCTTGTTGAACCTCTTCAGGTTCCTCTCTGCCCAACTCTGTCCAGATCTCATGAATTGCAACACAGCCTTTTGGTGTGTTAGCCACTCCTCCCAGTTTCCTGTCATCAGTAAACTTTCTCAGGATGCACTCTATCCCTTCATTCAGGTCACTGATGAAGATCTTAAACAAGACTGGACCGAGTGTCAACCTCTGAGTAACACCACCAGCCTCTGGCCTCCAACTAGATTTTGCACTATTGATTACAACCCTCTGAGGCTCTTCATGTCATCCAGTTCCACCTCTCAGTCCACTCATATATCCCGTACTTCCTAAAGCTTACCTACAAGGGCATTATGGGAGACAGCGTCAAAGGCCTTGCTGAAGTCACAGTAGACAACATCCACTGCTCCCTACTCATTCACCCAGCCATACCTGACATTATATGAAGCTATCAGATTGGTAAAACATTACTTCCCTTCGGTAAATCCATGTTGACTACTCCTGATAACCTTCTTTTCTTCCAGTTTCTTGCAAATGACATCCAGAATAAGTTGTTCTATCACCTTCTCAGAGACTGAAGTGAGGATGATTGGCCTGTAGTTTCCCAGACCCTTTTCCTTGCACTTTTGAGGATTTGAGTAACATGGGGTTTCCTCCAGTCCGAAGGCACCTTTCCCGTTCTCCATGATATTTCATAGATGATAAAGAGAGTTTCAGCGATCATTTCTGCCAGCTTCCCTCAGCACCTGTCAGGGCCCATGGATTTGTGTGTTCTGAGTTTGCTTAGATGATCTCTGACCAGATCCGCCTCAACCAAGGGGAATTCTTCCTTTTTCCAGACTCACTCTTACCTCCAGGGTTTGGGATTCTTGAGGGACAGTCTTAGCAGTAAGCAAAAAGGCATTCAGTATCTCTGCATTCTCAGCCCTCCATTATCAGGGCATGCAATTCATTCAGAGGGCTCACATTTTCCCTAGTCTTCCTTTTGCTGTTGATATACTTTAAGAAGCCTTTCTCATTGTCCTTGATCTCCCTTGCAAAATCCAAGGGGGTGTTAGCCCTTCTCATTGTATCCCTGCATGCCTTGATAATGTTTTTATAGTTCTCTCAAATAAATACTTGGCATATTTAAAGCCAAATCTTTATCAAAACCCAAGGACAGTTGTGATTTTTCTGGATTAATATCTGGTCATCTTTTCATTCATCTTTTGGGGGCACTAGTGTCCATCTCTTGTCCATCTCTTCTTCTTCAGTGTACTTTTCACTCAACTGTTTACAGTCTACCCCTGCCATCTGCAGCAACTTTTGTGTACTGGTGGTAAGATTATTCTCCATTTCTTATTCCTGTACCGTGTGTCTGAAAAGAAATAATAATACAAGTTTAGGAGATCATCTGCTTTCTCTGGGGGCTGGTACTGAGATTACACATGGCAGTAATTGCAAAACAAATCATTCTGGATGTGGCAGTGCAGCTTAAGATTCTCAGCCTAGTCCATCCTCCCTAAGTGTGGAGTGCGGAAGTGGCTAGTCTAGGTTAGGAAAGTCTGTAGCTGTGCTGTGTACAAAAACAAAGCCTCCTTTCTATCAAGGGTAGTTTGAACAGCACTAAGCTGTTGGTTTGGAGCTAGCTCGTGAGTCTTAGATTTAGATATGTCTGCATCTGCACTGCATGACAGATTGTATGTCCCCACATTAAAGTATGCTCAATGCATGTGGAGCATATTGGTAATTTAGCTGCCAAATACTTTAGAAAATAATAATAAATAAAAGATACCTGCATCTTCTTGCTGTTTGACTAAAATTCAGGTATATGGCCATAGGGATCCTAAAAGGCATATCTTTGATGGCAGGTGTTCTATTTTCCAAACCTATATGCTCTTTTCAGAAAGGTCTTTTGTAGTTATGATTTCAGCAAAGTGCCAGAAAGCTGAACCTGGACAAAACTATGCTTTAATAGGATGGTGAGAAAATGATTAGGAAGAATGTTTTAGACCTGAATAAGCATTGTATTAAGTACAGAAAAGCTATGTACTGCATTTTCTTTTAGATCTAAGTCCAGATTGTTTTGTTTTTTTTTCTTTTGCCTGTTTCATAACAGTCTAAGATTAAATAAGATTCGTGCATTCTTTAAAAATATTTGGATTTGTGCTTGAGTTTTCCAGTCTTCCAGGCTTTGGGTGATTTGGTTTCAGGAGTGTATGGTAAAGGATCAGGTAACTTTCCAAATAGCAAAGGATTAGTAGGAATCAAGATGTGGCAAATATATACTACAAATCTAGTAATTCTGTGATGAATGTATGATTTTCTTGTTTTGGTGTTTTGTCTTCTATTGTATATTTTCAGTGCTGTGACTTCAACCAGACTGTTTCCATGAAGAATATGATTCATTGGATAGTTTATGACATACCTCACAATGTACTTTGAACTTGTTGTTTTCCTGTTTGGGAAGAGGGACAAGCTGGATGTGGGGATGTTTTGGCAGTCTTGGCTTCTATTCCTGTGTCAGTTTGGTTGTTTCACATCTCTGTGTGAGAGAAAGGGCTTGTGCTTTCTAGATGTTATTCCCTTCCTCTCTTTTTGTCATATTAACTAGTCATGTAAAAGATGTTCCCTCTCCATATGAGACCTGTTTCTCCTGTGTCCTTGTGCAGTTGCAGATGCAATGGTGATAGTGGGAATTGGTTGGATGCAACTCTTGTGAGCCATATCCAGGTATTTTCTTTCATAGAATAGCTAGAATTTAATGTGCTAGAAGTGACTGTGAAATAACATGCCTTTTCCTGACACAGAATAGGATGTTTTCCTAAACATGTTAAAGAAATTCATGTGATAGTATTGTTCCATAAAAGCCTGTGTAGCATAGGTTTGAACATGGTGATGTAATGGTTTATTTTCTTGGTTTTGTTTTGCTTTGAAATCTCTATACTAGATGGGAAACACAGCATCATGAAGAAGAACATGTGAATCAGGTCTAATCCTGCATCTGTCATAGTGTATCCTCAAGAGGAATGCAACCTCTTTGCTTCTGCTTCAGCTATGTTTGTAAAGAAGACTTTCCTTTCTTGGCTACAGCGGTGGGAAGGATGCAGATTAGCTGTAGTAAGGATGTGTATGATGTTAAACATACATGATCAGTGATTACTATAAACATAAATTAAACTGAGAATTATAATGAGGTGATAATGGGCTTGCAGACAGCTATTTTTCAAATGATTTTAATTGATTTGTTAATTCATTCTGGTGTCATATTTATGATGGCCTTCACCTAGTCCCATTTGAGGATTTTCTGTGCCCCCTTGTTAGAGAGCAGCTACAAAAAATTCTGAAGGAGACTGAGAGAATGGAGGGGAGTGGTAGCATGAACCTGACACTGGATCTTCTACTAGCAGTTGAGAAGTCTTCTACAGTGTCTGTAAGTCTGCCCACCTGTGTGGCACCTCTCCTTTATCTATTTCAGCTTAATTTAGCCATTCAAGTAAAGCAAGTAGTGGTGCTAGGTCAGACAGCTGATTGGCTTGGGCTATGTTAAAAACGCTTGCAAAAGCTTATAGTTGAGTGATATTCTTGTTTTAAGTTTTGTAGCTTTACAAACTTAAAATATCCTTATGCCTCTTAAGCTCTCATCTTCGGTAATGTGCTTAAAAACCCTATGGCAAGCTTTCTGTCAGAAATAATAATGAAAATACATCTTACTCTTAACACCTGAAGTTGTGTAGACAGATTAGCTTTTGTAAGTGGGCTTTTTTTGGGGGGAGATGGTTGCATAGGAAGCATTGCTGTAGTAAGTCCCAATTCAGTGGGGTGTATCTTCAAAAGTTAATTGAATTTGGATATGATAACCTTTAAGGTTTCCTTAGATCAAGTAAGAATGAGGAAAGATGGGTTGAACTCGTTTAAAGCACCACAGACCTTTTAATGTGCGGTTCTGGTTTGGATGTTGTCTAACAAAGGTGAACTCTACAATGATAACTCTGATGTGGCTACATTTTCTTAAACCTTCAGTTGGTAAAGTTGGTAAAGTTTTCTGTTTGTTTTCTTTTGTTGTAAAGAAAAAGCAAAAATAAAACCAGCCTCCCGCAGAAAGCAAAACTGCAGTATTTAATGGAAAGCCTGTATTATTCACTTGAAACTAGAGTGGCATGCCTGAGTCAGTGAAGTATGAGCTAAGAATCTGGCAAAAGCCTTTAGCACAAAGGAAGGCTGAAAGTCTCTCAGGAAGCCTGTGCGCTGCTAAATGTGGCACGTTTGAACATGAGACTGACATCATTGTGAGTTCATAGTAGTGAAAGAACAAAGTATCAGCCACAAATTAGACTGACCTAATTTTTAAGTCACTTCTAAAAACTTAATAACACAGTGTGTTGCTTGTGCAAGCTGTTTATTTCTAGCTCAGTCTCTTGCTACTTAATTTAAACTACAAGTTAGCCTTCTAAAATGTCAAAAGAGTTGTTCAAGAAGGTGTTTGTGTTTGAGGGGTTCTCCAAACTTCCTTCCTTGGCTCTTTTTCCACCCTGACCTCAGCCTTCAGCTAAAGGAAGTGATTAAGGACCACCCATCATATACCTTTATCCTTTAGGATCAGTTTCCTGGAGGTACAAGCTTAGAATTACATACCAAAACCTAACTCAGTCACATGGGCTGCTCACGTACAAGTTTCTTAGTGCAACTCTGCAGATTGTCAGAACACTTGCCATAAGTATCAACAAGAATGTATTTACAGTCAATAAGGTGTTAAAAAAAGTGATCAGTATTACTTATCGGTGAATCCACAGTCACTGAAGTAAGTAGTGCTTCTTCCATTGCTGAATACCTAATAAAAGGACCATGCATTTTGAAGGTGGTATCCTCTATTCTCCCTTCTAAGTATTTGTTAGATACAATGCATTACTTCAGTTACTGCAGGAGTACATTGAGCCCTCTTAGGTTGGGATTCCTTTGGCAAAAGTCAGTTCTTTTCTGGCTTCTACAAGAAGGACTTTGTAAGTCAGAGCACCTCTAGAAATTCTGTATAAGTATAAAATGTCCATATTGCTTTTCTCTGCTTTTCAAAATCCTGTAGGAGGCCAAGCAAGGCTGCTACAGGACATTTCTTGATGAAGACCTAAATCAGATGATAATAACAGAGTTTATTCACCTTATTTGATATTGAAATCATTTGTGATTTTAACTTTTAAAATCCTGGTCCCTCTTAATTCTGATTTTTAACTCACGTTTTGTCAGAAGTTCATAAAGGAGATCAATGTGTTTGGTGGTGCTACCACTTTTCTCCCTCTTCTTAAAAGGTGTAGAGGTTATAAAGGTGTAAGAGCTGCAGCTCAGGAATGTAAGTCACCTTTTGCTTTCTCCTTCTGCTGTAAAGATCAGTATGGCTTCCCTTTTCAGTCCTGCAGTTACTGTGCAAGAAGTGTGGCCTTGGCACCACTGCAGGCCTTGTTATAGCATGACTCAAATTCACAAAAATGCTTAGGATCCCATGGGAATAAACTACCAGAAGGCATGATGTGTAAGATGACCCAGTGAGCTGCCATCAACTGTGCTTTTGCTCTTGAACTGGGCTGCTTCATCCCATGTTACGTTGTCAGTGTGTGCTATCAGAGTTACACCGTGGCAATCAGCTTGGTTCCTGATCCATGTCTAGTTTGTTTTCTGCACCTCACCTGCAGTTCTGTCTTACTCCTTGTCTGGCTTCACTCTTTCCTGCTCAACACAGCCTGTGGGAGCTGAGAAGGCCTGATTGCTAGCAAGGACTCATGGCTGGAAACTGTTCCACCATGCTGGCTGTGAGCACTCATCCTATGCCATTACCTCTGGGGTCCCTCTTAAGGAGAAACCTGGCTAAGCTGATCTGCTTTACTGCATAAGGCTGAGTTCACATATGCATTTAGACGTTGGTGGGGCCCAGCATTCCTGCCACTGGCCGCCCCTTGGGAACCACAAGCGCGTGACTGCTGTGGTACATCTTGTAGGGCTCTTTTCTGTGTTTTATCACTGTATAACAAGCATTATGGCAGTGATTTTTGGTGTGAATTTGAGAGTAGTTTTAACACTGACTAGGTGAGCTTTGTAGATGCTGGTAGATGCTTCTCTATACTGCTGACAGGACATCCAGGCATTTCCAGGCACAAGCAGGAAGAAACAAAGTATTAATGTTGACACTTTAAAAAAAAAAAATTCCTTCCAAACTTTCTCATGCCCCGATGTGAACGGGTTGAGTGCGCATGTTGCCTTCCGGGAGAACTGGTGTCATTTCCTCAAATGGGTGAAAGGCCATTGCGTTTTAACCCATAGCTTACCATAAAAGCAGTTTACATGGCTCTTGTCCTCACAGGAGGCTGACTCACTGTGAGCTTTAGTCATTTGGTTTTAAAGAAGTGCCATTAAAAAGTATGCTGTAAGAAACTTGCCCCTGCCTTGCCCAGGAGCTATTCTGATTTGTTTCTCTAATAAAATACCATCATTATCCTCCGCCTTTAATCGGTCGTGGTGCTTGTATGGAGGCTTCAGATCTATCTTCTCTTTTTGTCGTAGAGTGACCACTTAGCAGATCAGAATTGGGTTTTTTATTTTTGGCTCCTTAGAGAATAGAAGAGTATTCTATTATTGCTTGAGGTGGTAGTGAGCAAGGCATGTATCCCATTGAGCCAGAGGCTGGGCAGCAAGCTTCATTAACTAAGATCTACCTTAGTTAATCATCTTTGCTAGATAAAAAACATTAAACTTAAAGGCTAACCATTATCTGAAGGCTTGGAGGAACTATCTTATCTTCTCTTTCGGAAAGCTTGTTAAGGAAATAGCAAGAACTTTTTGAACTGTTAGGCATGATGTTTATTTAGCGCTACTCTTGAGAGCACTCATTTGAATATTTTTCTTAGTACAGTGTCCTTATGTTGGTCTGTGTAGATGCAGAGAATGCTGCCGGTGATTCAGGGCACGCAGGTGGTGTAGGAGATGGAAACCTTGTCATGAACGTGGTTGCTGTAAACAAAGAGTAAGGAAACAGTGGGATCTCAACAACTTGATTCAAAAAGCAGTTTAACCCTGTAAGGGGTTGAGTTTGTATCTTTGAATTGCCTGCTAAAATCCAGTTGCTGTCAAAGACCAGCAGGTGTGGAATTTGCCAGCTGCCACAGCTAATTGATGGATCCTGTGTGCAGGAACCAGATAGAGCTCATGTTGTGATTTGTAAGAATAGGTGACTGTCTTCCCAGCTTGAGTACAATTTGTAAACTTTCACTCACTTAGCTTTGAGTTGGATCTGTTCAGACTATACAGATTTAAGCAGCTGAGTTTTAAAGCTTGCTAGTACTTGCTGAACAGACTAACAGGTTTTGTGCTAGAAGCTTCATACAAGAATAAACCTTTCAGGGAAGGAGTGGTACCAAGGTCCTTAGAAGGATGCTGTGGTGCTTGACTGCTCAGTCTCTCCTTGACTTTGGGCAAGTTTTTTGGAGAGCCACAGCTCTGTAGCTGTGGAAGGAACACTCCATGTAACTAAACTGGTTGGGTTCGTTCAGCTGCAGCTTAGGGAAGGCCCTGAGCAAGAAAGGAAAAAAGGCCTCTGACTCTGGAAAAGAAAAAAAGGTATTTAAATAAGGCCTGGAGGACCATACTTGTCAGAAGTAAGTCAAAAGGCAGGTAATTCACCCTAAATTAAGGGATGTATATTTTCCTAAAGTCAGCAGAAAAAAAATCCTCATCTCTAAATGATGAAAGACTTCTTTTTAAACTCTCTCCTAAACACGAATTGCTGAAGTTTCCCCTTTAAACTTGGGTGGCTCATTCATATTTCATTCAATTGTAATACAGCGACCTCTCTTTCCCTCCCCCCTCATACCACCAAGGCTAAGGAGGAGGAGGGGAGATATAAAATGTTTCCGAAAATTACAGGAAATGTCTGTTCCTTTAACAGCATTGCCAGGGAATTTCCAAATATTCTTAATGCTTGTGGCTGAACTTGCAGCAGCTCCGTCTTCAATCATGAGTGGATTGTATCCTAAAAACATGACACCTCATTCCAGTAAAACACATTGAAATGAAGTGTATGCTTTTTTTTTCTCATCTGCTCTTCAAAAAGAATCCTGCCATGTGGTGAAATGAGGGATTTGGGGGCTGCTTTAAATTCCTGATTTCTTTATATTCAATGAAGAGGGGAAAAGTATTCTATTATTGCTTGAGGTGGTAGTGAGCATGGCATGTATCCCATCGAGCCAGAGGCTGGGCAGCAAGCTTCAGATACCTGCCTGCAGGGCTTTGGCCTGGTGCTCTGCTGTTTGCATTGGCAAGGTTTATAGAGCAAGTACCCAAAGACAGCAAAGTGCTTCTTGTAGCTTCTTTCCCTGCAAGGTGACATTGGTATAGAATCTGTTCAGCAGCTCTCTGCCCTGTGCAGTAGTGGCTCTGCACAGTTGTGATATCATTTGCTTTGCGCTTGAAAGCCACTCCTGGGTTGCATAATATGGCAGTGCTTGGCAATAGTTTGTTAATGTGGTTCATATTACACTGATTAAATGAGGTTGTCATCTCTTGATAGTAATGATTTGAATCTTGCTTAACTGGCCAGGAAACAGTTTGGAATTGGCACTAATGTGTTTATTTTTACTTCCTCGTGTGAAGGTTGTAATTCAATTTGTTCATGTAGGAACAGCAAGTGCTTTTCGTGGAGTTTGTTTGGCTATGACTACATGAAACAACTGGTGACATCAGTGTTACCATTTTCCAGCGCTGGCTTTTTAGTGTGTGGGGAGGTAGTGTTAACTAGTGGAGTTCTGCTTTGTTAGACTTTGTTCATTCAAAATAAAGCTGTAATCAGACTGACAGCAATCTCCACTGTTGCATACTGAGTAAAATTTTGTGAATTTGCCTGAACTCATGCAAATATATCACCTACAGAGACTAGTTACAAATTAGTTATCTAGCAGAGAGACATCACTTTTTTTTTCCTAAGGCTACCATTGATTGTCTTTGTTTCTTTAATTATTATTTTATAAGAGTCTATACTTCTTAATGCTTGTAGAGATGCTTGCTTTTTTTTTTATTTTATTTTTTAGAAAATAAGTTGAACAAATTTTTTTATTTCAAATGTTTCCCTTTTAAATAAGTGCTAATGATTAGAGACCTCACCTAGGTTTTTAACTTTTAAGTTAAGGTTTTAAGTTCAGGGGATTTCTACAGCAAATGACTACACAAAGTATGATTTCCATTTTTTGACTTGTAATAAGGATCTTTTTCTTCCTGTTTTAGGTGTTTCCTTCAGCTGGCCTTTGTATGCAGACCACCTTTTGTCCTCTTCAGCCCATTCAGAATTTGACTCAAGTGTAGGTGAGTAATTGCTTTTGACATGAGACAGTAATGAATTACGGGCTGCAATAAAAGCATTCCAGAATTTTTGGCTGATCTGACTTAGCTGCCATATGGGAGAATAATCTTATAAAATCCATTGAAAATTTTCCCGGTTGTCTAGTGTCTAGCTAAGCTTTTCTTCTAGATGTCAGAGAGCTAAATGATGTCAATCAACAGTGGAAAAAGTATTTTGAAATAGAGCTTAGTGCTTGTATGGGTGGAGAAGAGTCCTCACGTACAGTGTATGAGCTGTTGAAGGGAGTGATGTAATGTATCAACAGCATGTTCTGACATTTCTCATGAGCGCATATTCTGTCAGCCAGGTTTCCCTGCTATAACATGAAATAAATGTTTATGATTCCACAATGAGTGTCGGACTGGTTGGCTTCTTGGCAAGTGCAGATGATGATAATCTGGCTCATTGTTTTGAGTTGGTGATGATGTATGAATAATTTGTGCAAGAGCATTGTGTGTATTTGTGAAATATGTTGAGTAGGTCACCAAAATGTGGGTTTTTTTCTTTTTTTCCTTTTTTTTTTTTTTTTTCAGAAGAAGAGATTATCTTATTTCTATCACTATTATTTGTATAAAAAGCAATAGCTCACTGGTTCCTACATGGAAATTCTATTTATCATGCTTAGCCCAGCTCTCTGAAAGTTCCATCACTGAAAATGTCATGGAGCAATAGACGTAGAAACAAAGAACTTAAAAATCTAAGCTGGAGGTGTATTTGTGTACTTTACTCTTGGGAAACTGATTTCTTCTCCATCTCTCGATGTCTCAGTTCTCTGGGGTGAGCACAATTAAATTGAGTGACTTTTCTTTAGAACTAGTAATCAGAACAGACTCAGTTAAGTATGATGAAAGACAATAGACCACTGAACAGAAAATTCTTCTTCATGTGTTTTTTCCAGTGGATTATACTTGGTTTATTCATGAGAGTACAGTGTGTAATCTAAAATGCATATGGCTACTGTTTCTGCAAGAAAATTATTACTGACACATTTTGGTTGTGTATACAGATCTAAAGAACAGATCCCTGGAAGAAAGACAGGAGGGAGAAGCCACCCTGATCATACAAAGAAACAAAGAAAAGTAGGGTGATATTCTCAAATCTGCTTCTCTTTTTTGAAGATGGTACTTCAGTGGCATTTTCTAAGTAAATAAAAAAATGTGTATGTTGCTGTTTGAGAGGTGTCCTCAGTACACTCTGCCATTGCACTAGAGTGTGCTGGGGAGGGAAGGAAACTGTCATTGTTCTACCACTCCCAGCTGATCTGAGAAAATGATCTTTGTAGAAGGTGGTTTTTTTTTAAGACATTTGCTTAAGTCAGCTGAACAGCTAAAAGACATCCTCAGTCTCCTCAGCTGATGAACATGAGCCCTTGCATCTTTATTAATAGGCTCATCTTTTAAATTACAAGGGTTTGTAATCTCTTTCCTGTGTGGTCTCTATAATGACGAGCAAGACATGGGTTTCTTGTAATCTGTTACATTTTTTTCCCAAACTTCACACTTTATTGCACAATTGTTGTCTTTGGAATGTATTAGCATGTTTGGTGAATTCAGGGGAAGCATTTCTGTCCCTTACTTTTACTAGAGATCTTATTTCCCTTATGCTCCGTAAACACTTTCTGTTTCTCACTACAGATAATCATCTGTAGTGAGATCAAGGATGATCTCACCCTGTCCTTGATGCTCACTCAGTCTCTAGTAGCTTAAGCGACAAGCATCTCTTCTTTTATTTCTATCTTTCTGAGGCTGGTGAGGCAGTGCTGAGGCATTGCTGAGATGTTGGAAGAAAAATATCTTGTGAGTGGTAATTAACCCCTGTGACCCCTAGATTGGGAATTCCTCTCTGCTGCAGGAGGTTGTGTGGGCCTATTTGCTCAGTATCACATGCAGTGAATGGTGTTGCTTGTCAGGGCACCAGCTATTGAACCACTGGCACCTCTCTGCTCAGTAAAACTGAAGCCCAGTATTCCTGTAGGAACAGCTGATGTGCCCACAGTGGCATGTGTACTGCAGTTTAGAAACTCATAGCTCTGCGTCCTGGTTTAGCTTTTGGTTTTCTTTTTGTGTTGGTGTCCGTTTTGAAAAATATGAAAGTGAATCTGATTATAGGAAAGAATATTCTGGAGTATCTGTAAAGATTTTGGGCAAGCATGGATTCGTCTCTTGCTTTATAGGGAGTTAAAGGTTTAATTTTCTTATTTAAAAGAGGTAAGAAACAGTGCTGTATACCTCAGTCCATCTGAATGAGGAAGAAGCCTTGCAGTATCACCAATGGGTGACTTCATTCAGTATTCTCATAGCTGGGCTATGTTTCACTTTTTCTCAAAACTGATTTCAGTGTAGAACATCCTGTGACTAAGATGGTTTCCTAGTTTGAAGATCAGCCACATAATGGCCAGGACATTATACTGCATAATCTTATGAAGCCATGGTGTCAATACATACTATTGCAATCTAAATCACAAGTAGAGCACAGAAAGAAAAGAGTCGAGAAATTAAGTTTGGCCTTTTTACAAACAATGATTGAAATGAAACAGATATTTCAAACACCTCTTAACAGCTGGATGATAAAAGCACTTGCCAGGAAAGGGAGGAGATCTCTAGTGTTTACCCAAAACAGGAGACTGCCAGTTTCTCTTGTTTAGATTGGTCCCAAGAAGGAGTCCAAAAGTCTGATAGTCCCAGAAATTGAGAGAACAAAAACCTATAACTGAAATACTGTTTTGACAGGATCAGCTCCATTGGGCTGGAGAGGAACAACATTTTTATCAACCACGGTAATTTGAGATGACATTACTGTTAAGTTTATTACTTTCAAGCCATGGGCAGAGAAGCTTTCCACTGTGTTAATACATTGCTAAACGTTAAAGTAATAGTGATATTCAAGAGGACTTTTAACTGGTAGCCCATTTTCATTAACAAACACGTTCTTTTACCTAGTAACCATACTATGATAAAGTAATAGAATGGCATAGATCAGAAGGGACCTTAACAATTACCTAGTTCCAACCCACCTGCCATGGGCAGGATTGCCACCCACTAGATCGGGTTGTCCAGGACCCTATCCAACCTGGCCTTGAACAACTCCAGAGGTGGGGCATCCACAGCTTCTCTAGACAACCTGTTCCAGGGTCTCATCACCCTGCTGAGTAAAATCTCTTCCTAACAATTAATTTAAATCTCCCCTCTTTTACTTTAAAGACGTTCCGCCTTGTCGTATTACTATCAGACTGTAAAAAGCTGGTCTCCCTCCCGTTTATAAGCTCCCTTTAAGTACTGGAAGGACACAGTGAGATCTCCCTGAATCCTTTTCCAGGCTGAACAAGCCCAGCTCCTTCAACTTTTCTTTGTAGGAGAGGTGCTCCAGTCCTCTGATAATCTTTGTCGCCCTACTCTGGACATGCTCCAGCAGCTTTACATAATTCTAGTTCTGAGAGCTCTAGGCTTGGATGCAGTAATGCAGGTGGGGCGTTATGAGGGTGGAACAGAGGTGTACAGTCACCTCCCTCACCCTTCTGGCCACCTGTCTTCTGATGCAGCCCAGGGTGCAGTTTGCCTTCCAAGCTTAGAGTGTACACTGTTGGCTTGCATCAAACTTTTCATCCATCAGAAAACACAAGTCCTTCTTGGCAGGGCTGCTCTTAATGAGTTCTTCTACCAGTGTGTGTACTTACATGGGACTGTCCTGACTCAAGTGCCATACCTTGCCCTCAGCCTTGTTGAACCCCATTAGGTTCACATGGCTCACTTCTGCAGCCTGTCCATGTCTCTCTGGATGGCTTCCCATTCTTCTGTTGTATCAATTGCGCCACTCAGCTTAGTGTCATCAGCAAATCTGAGGGTGCCGCTGAGGGTGTACTCAGTCACTGTTTGTGATAGAGATGTTGAAGAGCACCTACCTCATGGCACACCCCTGGAGGCACCACTCACCTCTGGCCTCCATTTGGACTTCAGTTCTTTTAAGGGATTTCTGAAACAAACTGAAATTGTCATCCAAGAGGGAAGGGTGTGACAGCAAGCAAAAAGTGCTTAGGAGATAAAGAATATACCCAAGTTGAAAGTTGCAAATTATAGATTACATATTTCTAATAGCCTCCATTTTGATATTCTGTGGTTTCTAGAGCCTCAGCTGCTTTATTTTCCTTTTGTTACTTTAAGTCAGCATTTTACCCATCAGAACAAACTGTCTAGTTCGTGAACAAACTGTCTAGCTCATAGAAGCTAGAGCCAATTCCCACTATAGCCAGTGGAAAAGTTTTCATTAATTTCAGTGGGCTTACTATCTGGCAGCTTCTGATGCAATAAACATCTCCCCCAGGAAAAAAAAAAAAAGGGAAAAAGAAAGAGAGAGATTCACAACTCATGACAGGACATGTTAAGGAGAAACAAACAAACAAACAAAAAAATGCAGAATGTTTTTTCTTTCTTTCCTTAAAATAAAAATACAACTATGGAGCTTCATTCTTTTCCCCTCTACGTAATAGTGCAGTCTTTTGATACCTTTCACCCTGTCTGCAAAGAGCCCAAGGCTAGTAAATGATGACTGCTCTTTGAGGAGGAGCACACTTTCCAATCAAGTTGTAAAGATAGGGAGTTTTAATAGGCTTAATTAAGGCTTGGGACAGTACATTTTCCAATATATTTTGTAGGTGAAAGCAATATACATTTCCTTGCTATATGCTGCCAATTACTGGAATAAGCTTAAAATCATTAGTGGTACTATAATAGTAGTAGTCAGGGCATTTAAATTATCACATTCTGTCAACCTCATGGTTGTTTATATGAAACCTCATGTTTTTCTTATATGGGTACATAAAACTCTGTATTTGTTGAAATGTGGAATTAAGTTTGTTATAATTTTCCTGTTTAAAATTTTATTTATTGTGAAAGTGAAGTATGCTATTGTTATAAACTTAATTCATTTGAGAACTCATACATGTAGGTTTATATATTATCTCTGATAAATAAAATATCTGCTGATTTCAGATTTCTAACTGCTAAACACAATTGTCTTTTGCCATAACAGGACTTTTAGTAAAAATTAAAATGAATGAAATCATTTGGAAGTGAAACAATAAGTCAACTCTACAAATAAAGTGCAAAAATTTTTAAATGAGCCTGTTAAAGTGAGAATGGAAAATTCTGCATGTTAAAAATCTGCTTTAAAAAAATCTTCCTATGTACTTCTATGTACGTTAGGAATACAGGAAAATGTCTCTTCCTGATATGCTCCTGTTTGCAAATGTGTCACTGCCTGAAGAAAGAGTGTCAGTGAATCAGATTTCTATCTTTGTGACTCAAGTTTGTTGAGTCACTTTAATTTGTTCCAGCCAGCAGAAGGCAAAGGTAGAAAGACTGCTTGGGTCTCAAGCTAAATAGCGTGGGCCACTGTTGACATATGAGTTGCTGGAGTGTCTACTTTCTTGTGTGAGAGGTGTTGCATAGTTTTGCTGACCTAAAATCACTTCCCAGACAGGGAATGTTATGGTGTGAAACGCACAAACTTGGTAAATGTAGTTTCTTGGCTTTAGCCAGCTCTGACTTGAGCCCAGATTGTTCATTCCAAACCAAGCTGCCATACTAATGAGGTGAGGGGCTCTTACTGGGTTAATGCTTTGGTGTAAAGGCTCCAACATGTGAGCACCACCACCACAGCTGAAAAAGCCAGCATACTTGGCTGTCTCCTTTTGGAGGAGCTGAAGTGTCTTGTGGAGCTTGTGCTCTGGAGCTGCAGTTTGTAGCCTTATACAGATGGCTGTATGTAAATGTGCACAATTACACTGAGAAACCAAGTGCTGCTGAATGGGGAGGAAAGCCAGGTGACTTCTGCTTTCTGTAGGTTCTATAGTTTTAGCACAAAATGCACTGAACTGGAAGGTAAGCCACTGTGGTGGCTGTTCCTCAGGTGTATTCCTGCAGAAATGTGTTCCATCTTGGGGGATTGTACAACTGAAGTCAGTGCTATTATTGGATGATGAAATGTCTCAGGTAGACTATTTACTGCTGTACTGATGTACCATTTAGGTTGAAGTGGTCAGGGTCTAATTTCACAAAACTGTAGTTTGCTTCAGTTACTATTAGCATGTGTGAAAAATGCACTTCACATAATGATCCCATGGGCTCCAGAGGGCCCAGAGACTGTGCTCAGTACCATACCTTACAGCAGTGTGTTTAAAAGGCCTCTGTTTCAAGTTTGGTGATTAATTCAAATAAAATATATGCATCCTGATGTACCATCTTATGTTTCTCTTCAACCATATTCTCAGAAGAGAAACATGGATGTTTTGCAGAGCTGGTCTGCAAAATGCTTTCCAAGGCATTACATTTTAAAAATGTATCGTAAGTTTTTACTTCTTACTTAAATGGTGAAGTGCTGAAATGCATCTAACTCATTCTGCTCTTGAAAGGAATAACAGATTTAGGATAGTGTCTCTTAATTACATTCTAACAAGTCTCGTGAAGAGGGAGAGGTAATGGCAACAAAAGTCTGCAATTAAGGCAGGGTATGTTGCCTTAAAGACAATAAAATTGTGAAGGCAAGATTGTTGGAATAGATTCAAACACTGTAGTTGTAAATTCTCACCCTCAGATGTTTGGAATATTCAGCAGAGGGGAACTTTTCAGGATTGTATTTATTATGTGGTACAGACTGCTGTGCAGTTAGCCTCAACGGTGAACATTTTGTTCTGCATGCTTCATAGCCTCATCTGGTTTATGTTTTTTTTTTTTTTTAATCTTCCCCTTCTTGCAGGCTCTCAGTCCAGTGTAAAGATGATGGTTGGGAGCAAAGGTAAAGAATGATGTAATGCAGCGGCATCCAGAAAGCATCTTTTGTGAGAATTGTGCAATGGCTACTCCAGTCATCTCCTGATGAATCAGATGTGAAGGGTTGCTCTGTGGAATGAGCCCTTTGTAACGGCACATCAACTGGAAGCAGGAGGAGACATTCAGCTGAAGAGCTCTTTCTGAAAATGGGTTTAACTTTTCTTTTGCCAGTCACTACCAGCATGACCTCATACACTTCTAGTACAGTGCTGTGGCTAAGCCTTTGAGTACACAGCCATTACATCATTGCAGCAAATTAGAGAGGGAGGTGGTGAAAGAGGCCTCATTGTTGTCATGGCCGATGAGATGATCAGCACTCAACTCATTGTCGCCGAGAAGTTGGTGGCTTTGCTGGAGAGTGGTACTGAAAAATTGCTGCTGATTGACAGCCGCCCCTTTGTGGAATACAATACGTCCCACATCTTGGATGCCATCAATATCAACTGCTCGAAGCTTATGAAGCGGAGGCTGCAGCAGGACAAAGTTTTGATTACAGAGCTCATTCAGCATTCAGCAAAACACAAGGTAGGGGGTATTTTCCTGTTATTCTTTCTATTGGTTTAAAAATGTGCCCAGAGAGCAACTTATTTCAGGCATTTTAGTTTGAGGGGAAAAAAATATATATGGGGGAGGCTGAATTTTGCAAAGACTTTACTGGATTTGACATACTGTCAGTTAACACAAAGTTTATCGTTGGTATACTTAGTAGCAGTGTCTGAATGACAGATTAACATGTAGGGATCTTAAAATTAACAAGTATTCTTGTAAATCATGTAGATCACAGTCTCTTAAGTGTATGCAGTGAATGCAGTAAGCATTCACATTCTAAACTTTGAAGGATTCTTTGGGCCCTGTGGTGATAAGGATTGTGAGCAAGAGGTCATACAGTTCAGAAAGAAACTGTAGCTCTGTCAATCCTGGCTCTTGCTTCCTGTTTAAAGTGCTTTCAATGTGAATAGTCTGATGGGTTTTTAAATAGAGTTATGAGCAAAAAGAAAATAACTAATCTGTTTAAACATAATAACTATCCAGTGGTTGTTTTTTATATATATCTTTAATCCACTGGTACTTGTTTCGAATATTTTGGAAGACAGAAATAATCTGTGTACTATGTTCTTGCTTTCACATATTAAAAGTTGAAGCCTTTTTATTAGTTTGTGTGTTTTATACATATGCTCTTATTGATGGCTGAAATGTGTGTGGCTTTAGGCAGTTTAAGGTCTCTTGTATTTGTAAATGAAAAATACTGAAGTAGGAAATGAGATTGGACCTTCCTTTAAAGAAAAGCATTTGTTGTTTGAAAAAAAAAAAAAAAAACAGCTGAAGGTAAAGCATTAACAGGTGACATAAAGTTATCCAGTGGTTGAAATTTGTAGTGTATGCTTCAACTTAGAGCAAATAATCAATACAAAAACTCTCAAAGGAAGTACACTTGATCAGGAAAAAAAAATAACTAGCAATAATACAAATTGATGTGCATACAGCCATGTATGAAACCTATGTATCTGAAGTACTGCACAGCAAACATATAAGAACCCTTAGCCTGACTTCATGCAGATGATAATGTGGTGGTTTTTTTAATCATCTTCCTCTTCCCTGTCTTACCCTCAATTACTTATATTTCAGATTGAAATTGATTGCAAGCAGGAAGTAGTAGTATATGACCAAAGCTCTAAAGATGTGACCTCTCTCTCACCTGACTGCTTTCTTACTGTGCTCCTGGGCAAACTGGAGAAGAACTTCATCTCTGTATATCTGCTTTCAGGTATGATTACCATGAGAAAAAAAACTCTTGAATAAGAAGGGAAAAAGAAAAATGAAAAGAAAAAAAAAAAAAACTAC
Organism: Lagopus leucura; assembly: GCF_019238085.1. NCBI lineage: Eukaryota > Metazoa > Chordata > Aves > Galliformes > Phasianidae > Lagopus > Lagopus leucura. The sequence goes on along the minus strand of NW_024962335.1, from coordinate 33,851,196 downwards.
TGTTACAGTTGTTAAGTACACAATTTTATGGACTATCCGCAGCTTAATTTTCATGATGGAAAAAAAAATCAGCTCTAATCAAAAAGACTTACACCCTAAAGCAGAGGAGAGCATTCTAAAACTTCCCTTTCTTCTTCTCCTCTACATCTGTAGATTAGTGTCATGAAACATTAGTTTGGTCATCCCCTGCTGGATCCCATGAAGAAGATGGTCAGGGGGTCTCCATCCTCACACTTTGGCTTCTGTGGAAAGGGATGGTACCAGAAAAGGAGTGTGTTGCAGCTCCCCAGTTCATAGTCTGGGCAAGCACCAGTTGTGCATCTCATAATGAATAGGAACTTTTTTTCTTTTCTTATATCTAGTGCATGGTAATTATCTGATTCAGTTCAAACTGAAAATGCAACTTAAACTCATTGTGAGATCGTAGTGTTCATTAGCTAGAGAGGTGAATTTATCCATGTGCAGCTGGTAAAGGTTTGTTTGGGTGTTGGAGGGAAGAAGTCTAATATGTTAAAGACCTCCTTATTTTTATTTGAACATTTCAAATACCAATTCAATTCAAATGTCTCTTAACAAAAATTAGATCTGAGTTTCCTTTTTGGTTAAATAGATAGTGAAGGGGATGTTTATAAATGCAGAAACAGCGGAGTGCTAAAGTTCTAAAGAGCTGATGATAGAAGAGAGAAGGAAAAAAAAAAAAAAGAAAAATGTAAAGAAAGTGTTTACTACTGATTTATTACAGCTGAATGCTTTTCCCAAGAAATAAAACCAGTTAAGATGAATCTGTAGTAAAGTAACTAACATAACAGGGTGAAGTGACAATAGTTTTTCTTCTCTTACAGTGATTTTGTTCTGGTTTTAATCTATGGGTGATGAAATAGCTGTCAGTATCATTTAAAAAAAAAAAAAATCAAAAAACTAGCTACTTAAACAAAAGAGACATTTGGAGGAGGAAGGAGGAAGTGCTAGATTCCAGGTTATACAGTGGTCCTTGGAGTTTCTTGGTATGTGGATAGAAAACTAAATAAAACGTGTAGTTTCAGTGACCTGATGACCAATGCTCATAAACATTTATTGCTTATAATGAGAATAGGGGTCAATGCACTGTGTAAAAAGAAAAAAACCTTTGTACTTTGGTTTTCCCTAAGCCACTTGATTAGGTTTATTTAAAACAGTGACCATAAATAAATATTAAGTAGTAGGAAAATATTTTTTGTTGTTGAATAAGCAGCAATTAATAAATTTCTGAAATTCCTCCGTCTGTTCTTCCTGCCTCCTCCCCCCATTACTGGGCATGCAGTAAGTTTTTTTTTATTATTATTTATTTAGGTTTTGCATAACGGTATGTTCAACCCTGAAGGTAGTTTTCCATCGAAGTAACTGATGTAAAGGCTTCAGGGGAACCCCTAGTGATTAGTTTAAGCTTTTGATCTGACTTCATAAAAATATTTATAATCTGGTGAGGAATATTCTCAGGAATTTAAATATTTGTTTTGATTCTTAGTTTTTAACTGTACCCAAAATATTGAACTGCGGATGCTGGAGGCTTAACCTACCCCCACCACTGCATTTACTCTGCTGGATTAAATAAGGCCTAAAGATGGAGATGTGACAATCTTAATAATGTTTAAGAACTGGATTTAGTTTTATGAAGTCCTGTTCCTAGTTACAGTATTTTTACAGTCTTGAGATATTTCTGCTTGCTCTGCAGAAACAGCTGAGAGGGATTACTGACTCTCTTTTGATGAATTAGCATTATTAAGGTGGGAAACAGCAAAAGTCTTGCTTAAATCCTATTCTACTTGACCAGTGGAAAACATTCACATTCTGCTTTCCTAAAACATTTGCTCTTCCCTTCTCTTATCCTCGTTTGCTCCTACTTGTGCAAGTACAAATATCTTAATGACAGATACCTTTGAAATGTTGCCTGTGGTGAGAGAGAAGTGGAGAAATTTAAGGGTGTGTATGTGTGTGTGTAGAAAATTTACTCTAAATAGGATTTCTGACTTTCTTACCTTCCCCGGGGCGGCGCCCCCCAAAAAAAAACCAAACAAACAAAATAACAACAAAGCAGAAATTCTTACCTTTCCAAATTTCCAACCTAAGATTAAATATTATGATAGCATAATACAAAAACACTCTGCTGGCTCTGAACTAAAACTTAAAACAAGGATTAATGCACCTGGGTGGATGTGGAACAATGGTAAATATCTAAGAGGAACTAAATAACCATTACAGGTAATTTAGTAGCACTGAAAGAGTTTCACTGAACTAAGTAAGAATTTACTGCTGCAAGAACAGCATATTTTTGCCAGCAAACTATGAAAAACATATTTTCATTTTTTTGTCAGTCATTGATTTGCCACTTAGACTTGCTTTACCTGAGTACTCAGTACCAGACCTGATCTGCAGATGTAATCAGGATTGCACATGCCTAAATATTGTCTGTAGAAAGCTTAATTTGTGATCAGAGATGAAGCTTCCATGCTTCAGTGGATGAATCAAAGACTGCTGGGAAAGGACAACTGGTCTCACATCCACGTCAGATGGGAGTTGTCCTGAAGAGGAGTCTACAGACTTCTGCGGACTTCACTGCTTACTGCATAAGTTATTTTTTGTAGTTGAAAAAATCAATAGCAAAGAATAGCAGGTTTTCAAGGTGAACACAGTGAAGGCCATATGTGACTCACAGATTGCTGAGTCAGGAAGGTGTACACCACCATTCTGAAACCTCTGTTGAATGTGGGTGCCATCACCCCATAAAAAAGTTGCATTGACTGGCAATAGAAATTCAAGAGGTGAATTGTCTACTAACCTCTGCTACAGTTCTGCTTTTGAAAACTGTGAGCAATTAAATGATTTAATGGATTTTGCTTTCATGAGACCTCTCTGATAAGTTTTTACAGAGCACAAAGCTGCTGTGATAAGCAGAAAGGCATTAATTATTAATTTTGCATTCAGCACTGAATGCTGATGACAAACAGTGATCAATGAAGTTACAAATGCATGAGTATGAAAAGAAAAAGCAAACAGAATGAGTTCAGTGAGACTGGACAAAATTCCTGAAAACAAAATAGCAAGAGATTAGCCAGAGACTGTTGCAAGTGGTGTTTTAGTTGAAACCCCAAATCACTGTTTCCCTATGATCTGTCTCCCTCACTAACAGCAGGTATACAAAGTGGTAGACTTGCACGGAGGACGCAGAGAAGGAAACAAGTGAAAGAGCTTTTTACAGTTCTGTTTATGCTGGCATTTTTCTTAAAAAATATTTGAAATCATAACTTGATGTGAAGGAGTCCTAATGCAGTAATGTCAGTATCTCCAGGGTATGTTTACCACAGTATTTTCTCTACTTACCTAAAGCAAAGCTAAATGGAAAAGAAAGCACGGTGCTTGCTTTCTCACTAGAAAGACTATGTCTTGTGGCAGAGGAGGAGGAAATCTTAAGGATATACTTTTATAGGTAGGGCTAGTCATTTCCATCTCTCGAAGCAAGCAGGGTTGAAAAGCTGAGCTTTTCTCCCTACTTCTGCAACCCCACGTCCAGGTAGGAGGGTACCTTGTGTGAACTAAAAGATGATGTGAGTTAGTTGCAGTTTCTTCGACTGGTACATTTCTAACACCCTAGCATTTATTAATGTTTGGAATTGGAGTTTATAATAATCTTTGGTTGTGGCTCAAGTTGTGAGCAAGTCTTTGGAACATTCCTCGAAGAGAAGAGCACATCCCCAAATGGTGGTCATTAACATATTCAAGTTATCTGCACATTGGAATAATAGGGAGCACAAGCAGTTAAATATCTCGCTGACCTTCAAAGGAAGAAGGAACATCAGGTTTCCTTGTACTCTGTTGATGCCATTAGAAGCAAGTCTAATGAAAAAGGCAGAAGTCTTGCAGAGCTGATGCGGTATTCCCTCTATGAATATAGAAAAATTAGTACTCTTGGCTACAGCTGCTCCTTTGCTAACGTTCTCCCAACCCTTGTTTACTTAAAATGAAGCTTTGAGTGTTCACTTAGTGCCATGATTGTTTTAAGCACTTGAAAAATGGGAGTAGGGTCTATTACTTTCATATGTGTATTTTTTTGCTATCTTATGAGAGAGCAAAGTTTGACTAGCATGAAGCTCTCATAATATTTCTCAAATCCAAGAATAACTTGTTAACTTGGCTTTTGTTTGGGATATCTCTGGATGTTTGTGAAACTTAATTGACTGCAATCATGACTGGGATTTCTTTTTTAAAAAAAGCAGAAGGGTCAACTGTGAGAGTCTGTTCCCCATGCTTTGCTGTTAGTGTGACTCTCCTGCTGCTACATGCCACCTGGGTGGGAGGATGGAGCTGACTCCGTTCTCGTACCCCTAGCCTTGTTTGCTTAACCTGCCTATTAACCTTCTCTTACCAAAGGCAGAAACCCTTGGGGCAAAGAACTCCCTTCACTACTGTGCTTGTAAAATACTTAGCACAACAGAGCCACTTTCTAAACACTGCCGTAATAATAATAAGTTTTCTGAAGGTGAAACTTGAGTCTACTGAACAAAGTGCAGGCGACTGATGAGAGGGAACTGGAAGGGAAGCATGGAGGAGGAGTACAGTCCATTGGGATTGCTGTGCTGCTGGTAGAGCTCTGCAGCCCCAGCCTGTGTAATGGAAAACGGAGCAGCCCTGCCAGCTGAGCTGGAATGCAGGAATTGCGATGGTCTGCGGAGCTCTGCAGCTCGTCTAAACAGCGTGGAAACATTGGAGATTCCTAAAACTCTGAGTCAGAGAGCTTAGATCTTTTACTCATTATGGCAGGGGAAAAATCTATAGTACGGCTTGTAGGTAAATATTTTAATGTGCAATGGGAATGTGACTGTGAATGTGTTAAGTTATGACATTAATCAGATCACAGGCTTTTACACATGAGTGTTTTGTACATTTTCTCTTTTTGCTACAGTTCTGTTTACATTTGATTTCTGCATCAGTTTTGTAACGTTATACACGTTATGTTCCTGGCACTGATCAGTGTGAACAGAATCAACTTCCAAAATTCTATGGGAGTAGGAGTCAGGAAGAAGGCAGCTGGACATGAATGTACTTTATTGCCTACCTTTGTATGCAGAGGTTTGGAAAGATTTACTTAAAGTTGATCTAAATATTATGTTGTAGAGGTAATTGCAAATTTTGTGATATTACTAATTTATTTATTAGTATATCACTGTATAAAATTTATAATTACTGCCTGTAATGAAGAAGTAGATTCTGGATTAAAAGAAGGCAGTGGAAACTTCTGCCAAAGAAGAAGGCTTTAAAATCTCTTTTTTGTAACTCTCCTAGTTCATGCATGTTATCTTTGGTTTTTAACTCGTCACTTGGGTTTTAGACCTTTTCCATTCCCTGCTACTTTACTGCTTCAAAATAACAGTTTGACAATGTTAACACTGATGAACTGGCAGACAGATCTTGTGGGAACAGTAGGGAGGTGGCTTCTAGTCTGCTTTTAAGAGTTCACTGAAGAAATCCAGTGTCTCTCTTTGGTGTATTTTGAACTGTCAGAACCCAAAAGGGAATGAAAAAGAAGTGCCTAATTTGGATGGCATTTATGAGTAATGTCAACATTTTCTCTGTTACAGTGTTAGTGTGCAGTGTCCTTATGCTTTTCCTGCAGACTCTGTGACCTGTAGAAACAGACGTGTTTTTTTTCATCTCTACGTCAGGAGCAAGAGACGAGATCTGTCTGTGCCACAGGGACATCTGGACCTACTTGTATAGAACATGTTGTATAGAACATTTTGTAGGCTCTTCTTGGCACAAAGTTTTACTCATACCAAGCGCACAGGCACTGCCATGTTGTCTGTCTGTCTGCTTTCACCAACAAAAGATGTTTTAAGCTTGTTGGTCAGCTTCAATAAGGCTTGACAAAAGGAGTAATTGAATGGGAAAAATAATGGAAGTTCTTGTAAGCCTTATGGGAATGAGCAAGGCTGCAGTGGACAGCCTCAAATTAGTGTCTTCCCCTGAAAAGTAACTTCAGGTCAAGCTGCACTGGATTTTCACCAGGACAAAGCAGCAGTACCATGTGAGTTCCAGTGACACAAGAGGAGTCTTGGTGCTCTAACTATGATAGCCAGATGATGACCACAGAACAGCTCTGCAGTCTCCCCAGTTGCCTGATTGGAAAACCTATTCAATCAGTGGAAAGTGGAACTCTGCTTGTCTACCTGGTCGTTAGTCAGTCTTCATTAGTTTGAGAAGGTGGCCAGGAGTCTTATTTCAGTTATCAGCTGCTCCTTGAGCTGAATTTCTTCTCCCCTCATTGTTGGCTTTGCTGCTAGGCTCTGGGTGTGAGAGGCAGTGGTGTGGGCTCTGTCAAGCTTTGGCTGACAAACACTCAAAAACCAAGTGACAGCTAACAGGAACATCTCCTTTTATCATGCTTCCCTTTCACTGCTGAGTTGTGGGTAGGTCAGCTGTCGTACTTTAACATCCAGCCTTAATCTGCCTTATCTCTGCTGTATGGTCAGGTCTCTATTCTGGCTGTGTTTTGTCAATGTGCACTTACCTGATTACTAAGAGAAACTATTCTTGGTGATTAAAACTTCAGGGGAAGACTCTGAAAGCATTTTGAGAATGGTAAGGAATGTGACGCGACTAGTGGTTGAAATAGTAATTTTGAAGGCAGGATGGTAGGATTATCTTCTGATCGATTTTTCTGTATCATAGAAATAGCGTGTAGGTTGAGGCATAGGATGACTGTGTGAGAGAACATCTGTGATATATTCCACATGTATGCAAAGGAAAGAATATGTGTGGATGGGGGAGATGAATATTACTGCAGAAGCATTTGCTGCTAATTACACGGGGCCAACAGCCTGATTACTGTAGTATGTTGTGTAAGTACCAGTGGGCTGTTTGAGGTGATCTTTGAAAGCTAGTGGGAGGACAGTATGCATTCTTCTCTCTTTCTAGCAACCTGTGGAAAATTAAGTATTTAGTTTAGTAAAGGGGGCAGTGGGCTGACGGATGAGGGGAGATGTTGTGCAGGGTAGATGCAGTGGCTGATCCGCACAATAGCAGATGAAATTTCATTGGACCAGCCACAGTGTCATAAAGCCAACTTGTGTTAGTGTGAGGATGGGATGTGTGTTGATGGGAATGATGAAAATGCTTGAATTTCAAAAACTGAATATTAGTATATACAGTCAAAGAATAATAGAATTGCTCAGGTTGGAAAGACCTTCAAGATCATCAAGTCCAACCACAACTGAACCATACTACCCTAACTCTAACAATCCTCCGTTGGATCATGTCCCTGAGCACCACATCCAAATGGTTTTTAAGCACATCCAGGGATGGTGATTCAACCACCTCCCTAGGGAGTTTATTTCAGTGCTTAACAACCTTTTCTGTAAAGAAGTTTTTCCTGATATCCAACCTAAACCTTCTCTGGTGCAACTTCAGGCTATTTCCCTTTGTCACCAGTGAAAAGAGACCAATCCTGCTCTCACTGTAAGCACTTTTCAAATATTGGAAGAGAGCAATAAGGTCGCCCCTCAGCCTTCTTTTGCCCATACTAAACAGCCCCAGTTCCTTTAGTCACTCCTCATAGGGCATATTCTCCAAGCCCTTCACAAGCTTTGTTGCCCTTCTTTGTAAGGTGCCCTTCTCCAGCACCTCCATGTCCTTTCTGTACTGAGGTGCCCAAAACTGAACACAGTAGTCGAGGAGAGGCCTCACCAGTGCCAAGTACAGGGACAGGATGACTTCCCTTCTCCAGCTCACCACACCATTCCTGTTACAAGCCAGGATGACGCTGGCCTTCTTGGCCACCTGGGCACACCGCTGGCTCATATTCACCAAGGTCCCTTTCCACCAGGCAGCTTTCCAGCCACTCCTCCCCAAGCCTGTAGGGTTGCCTGGGGTTGTTGTGATCAAAATACAGGACCTGACGCTTGGCTCTATTGAAACTCATACATTTGGCCTTGGCCTATTGATGCAGTCTATCCAGATCCCTCTCTAGTGCCTTTCTCCCCACTGGTAGATCATCACTCCCTCCCAGCTTGGTGTCATCTGCAAAATTACTGAGGGTGCACTCAATCCCCTCAATAATCAAGATCATTAAATAAATAAAATAAATAGAAGCAGTTCCAGTACTGCTGGAACTGTACTGAGCCCTGGGGGGCACCACTCCTGACTGGCATTTCAGCTCACTTCTGCCCCTTCCCACATGCTAAATCTTGCGCAAGTACTTGGATTTCTCCAAATCTTTAAGCAAATCTTTAAGCAAAGAAAAAAGCTTTTATGTTTTTATTATTATTGTTGTTATTTAGTTTCAGAATCTCTTGTTGAATGTTTCCTGAAGCAATTAAATTTCAATAGGTGAAGCCACACTTAGACCAAGAAATGGAACCAGTGTGAAGGAAGCATGAAAATGAGAATGGGGAAAAAGCAGCTTAACATGTAATAAACCAAGGAAACATTTTCCCCCGTGTGTCATGTCCTGTTATATTTTCATTTATCTTGAATAGTTTCATTGTGTACTGCATAAAACCATGAAATACTATTTGCAAAACACAACACTCTAAAGTGTTTAAAAGAAAAAAAAGGAGTGGAGGGTTAACTAGTCTTTCACTTGCAAACCATCTCTACCAGTTTTCATATCTACTGTCTTTGCAACTGCAGTGTGGCAATTGGCAGCTTTGTGGAGCAGTGCTTATCATCTGTTTCCATGTAAAATAAAACAGATGAACTGATATAAATGCTTGTGATTATTTCTCCTTATTCATTTAGAGTTCTTCTCTAACAGTAGTTAAACTAAACAGTTCTGAGTACTGGGTGGGTTCCATTCCCTTAATGGAAGGTTGTTGTTCCCAAATCAACACAAGTTCTCTGGCCATCATGTGCTGCCACCTGATCCCGTTGTCTTTTCCCCTGCTTTTCCTTCTGCTAGTGATGCTAGTTAGGAGATTTATTTATACAAGGATTTATGCAATGAATATATAAGAAAGAGTAACCTACATTGTTGAAGTCTACTAAAATCTTTTCATCTCTTCTGGTTTTGTTCCTGTTTTGTTTCCTGACCTGTCCGAGAAGGGAGCCAAAGCTTCTGATAGTGAGATTCCTTTAACAATCATACCTTGATGATGAAAATTGTAACACATGTATAAGGTTAGGAAATTGCAGTGCCTTTAATCAGAGGAAGTCTCTAGTCAGCAATTTGCAGAATCATAGCAACAGTGTCATGGAGTAGGATGCCAGATCTTGCCAAATTTCTGTTAATAGATATGAAATCTTGTAACCAAGAAATGTGGGCTTTGCATCAAAGAGGTGCTGGGCTGTCTGTCACTAAAGTTTAGGTTGCAAAACCACTAACAGCTCTTGGCACTTCAGGGTGCTATCATAGGATCTTGTGCTTGAATCGCAGCCTTGAGAGGGGAACAGAAAAAGTCCATACTAGGATAAGTAGGGTGCAGTATTCTGTTAAATGTGCTGTGACCACAGAATGCTCATTGAAAACTGACATCACTTTGCTGCTCTGTTAGCTTTAGCAAGCTACACAAGCAAGAACTGGGTACAGCTTTGGGTAGTTACAGAACTTTGCAATCTTCTGATGGATTATCTAAAATCAGAGCAAAACTAAATGAGTTTACTTTTGACTCAGAGACATAGAGGACAAGCAGCTGAATGTCCCATTTATTACTGCTACCTTGGTATCTCTTGCTTCATGTTGGAAAATATTTCAGATGATAAAGCCTGAAAATCACTTCTGTCTGTTACTTAAACTTGCTCCCATATTGATGGAAGTCATCATTCCTAAAGGTTTTTCTCTGAGACTTGGGTAGAGCCTATTCCACAAGCTAGACAGACTTAAGATTCCACTCACTATTTGCTACCAGCTGGAGAATATGAGGACTTACACATTTGCAGTCCTGACAGAAGCAAATGCCTATTTAAAAGTGAAGGAGATGCTCTGTACTGCTAATCTTGCTTGGTCATCAAGGTTTTCTGGATATAATGGAACTGTTGCATTAGTGATAATGGAAAAGTCTTCCATTTAATTCATTGATAGCAGGTGGGTTTGCTGAAGTAGGAGTGTGAAAAATGTCAGAAGTTTTGTTAAGATAATTTTTTTTTTTTAAGCAAGCACGATTTCTAGATATATGTATAATACAGTGCTGCTCCATTTCCCCCTCCTTCACAAATAAACAAGAAGTGGTTGAATAAGAATGTAGAATTGTTTCAGCTCATCTTTACCATCAAGAATGCAAAAAGCCTTGTGATTTCAAAAGCTATTTAGGACAGACTATTTCAGAGTTATTCATTGGTCATCTATTTCCAGTCCTTTTATATGCTCAGCAACTGTGCTGATTGTTAAAATCAGAGAGAACAGTCTGCCAGCTGCTGTGAGCAGGGAGGGGATGCTGTTCTGGTTGAGGCACTGCAAAGTGAATGAGATTTACTAGGTCTTGTTCAGGAGATTAGGGCTGGGGCTGAGTTACATTTATCAAAGATTTCAGTGAAACTTTGTCAAACCAACTGTTTGTGGTGTTTTTTTCTCTTTTTCCCCACGCTTTCAGCATGCTCGATCGATTTACCATTTGCAGAGGCTGCAGTAGTGGTAGAGAGAGGGTGTTGATCAGAAAATAGCCCTGGGGAAAAAAAAAGAACATTTTCTCTTACTAAACAAACAGCTGCCAATAGCCCTATTCCAAATCAGGTTGTTAAGGAGGCTTGAAGATAAAAATTTACCTTGACACAAAAATCATCCTCAACTTATGAAATCTGAAGCTAAATCAATCTTGTCTTTCTTTTAAGACAAGATTGGATTGGATTGCTACTATTCTACATTCCTATCTTTACAATAAATCCATTTTCCAAATGCTTATTTATTTATTTATTTATTTATTTATTTAACTGCGTGCTTCATTTATAGCAGAAGCGTAAAGGTTGTCTGCATGATTAAGGTACTCCTCTCATAAGAGGTTCCCTCATGTGGACTCTGTGTTTTCTTCTGCTTTCAGGGTTATTGGGTTCCTAATTTTTTTTTTTTTTAATGAAGTGTGAAATAAGATTTTTTCTACATGTATATAAGTGCCTTTAAAAAAAGAAAACGTAACTATATGAGAGCTGATCTGAAAGAAATGCCTCCTACTTTATTATGTTGACCCCACGGCATCAAAGGCAGATGTTGGTGGTATGGCAGTAGAGGTTGAACCTTCCTGTCAATATCCTTCTACATTTTATTGCTGTGTGACAAATGGCAGCAGAGGGGCAGTCTGACAAAATAGTGGCTGACATGGAAGTAAGTATGAAACAAAAGTGTGTCGTTGAATTCCTCCAAGTGGAAAAAATGGCACCCACTGACATCATCAATGCTTGTTGAATGTTTATGGAGACCAAACTGTGCATGTGAGCACAGTGAGGCAGTGGGTGGTGCATTTCAGCAGTAGCAACCGCTGACACAGATTTTTACAAGCATAGCATGCAGGCTGTTGTTCATCACTGGTAAAAATGCATAATTACTGGTGGTGACTGTCGATATATGGTGTTTTGTAGCTGAGAACCTGCTCTATCAGATAGTGTTGTTGTGCTCTTTATAGCTGTTGTAGTTGCCATGGACATAAATAGGAGAGCAAGTTAAATATAAATATGTATACATTTGTATTGTTTATGTATTTGTGTATGTCTATTATATGTATGTATGTACATGCATACACACACTGTATATATATTTTGTAAGTTGATGCAAGCAAATGGAGATGTCAGCAGCTCTTTAAAATGTAAGTTAAGTCTCACTACGACATGAAAACTCAGTAAATGCTATTTATTCCAGATCCCTGATATGTTACAGTGGAAACAATCAGTGGTTAATTAGGATGCATACTGGAGTAACATGTTACTGAGAAAGTGTGTGTAGTAAGAAGAATGGCTTTTTAGGGATCAGTGTCCCTGATTAAGCATTGGTGCATCTAATCTTGAATCACTTTGAGCTTGCAGTCTCTGTTTTTAACATATCACTGTATTGGCCAACTTTTTTATGTGTTTATTTATTTATTAATTTTTTTTTTTTCCAGTATCCATGCAGAAGTGAGACGAACCTGTAGATATTTGGGAAAATTCCTAAAACAACCTGATACAGTTGGAAAGATTAGTGCAGTGGAAAGGTGATACAAGAGTGAAATGGCAAAAGGGACGAACAGGGAAAGAATGCTCACCCATCTCCAAAGAGCTAGGCTCACAAGGAAAACTCCACAAGGAAGGGATCTTCAACCAGAGATCCTTTCCTAGTGGCAGTCGGCCCTTAAATGGGGTCTAATGAGGTCTAAGACCCCTTCTGGTCACACAGGTGAATTGCCTTCACCTGTACTCCCAGGGCTGAGCTGGTTCTTTCCCCAAGTGCTCAATTGGTGTTTCAGGCCATGACTCAACAGCTCCCATACACAAGCAAAAATCACAACTTTGCCCATGTTGTCTTTACCAAGAAAGTACAAATGTACAATCTCTTAGTTGCGCGGCTTCTTTATAAGCAACAAGAGTAACTTCATTTTGGAAAAGCTGAAGAAAGCAGCCAACAGCTTTTCCAGGAGTTAAATAAAGAGCAAATGAAATCAAAGATTGATTTTATTTTTTCTTTTCCCTTGCTTTATTTCTTTCCTTTCTTCAAAGGATTCAACCCAAGCCCTTCTAGGAGTTGCTGGGCTCTGCCACTGTATCTTCCTTAAAATTTATCTAGAAGACACATAGTGGCTAAAAAATTCAAGGATTGCTTCCTGCAGCAGAGGGAAATTATTATGCTATACATAGAAGAATTTGCAAGTTTTGGAAACTTTTTGTCGTGTGATTAATGCATTAAACAAGCAGTGTCTGTGCTCCTGAACAGAAAGGTTGTAAAATAAGGAGGAGGCCTACTAACAAGAATTAAAAATGTCGGAGCCAAACTTTTACAGTGACCTTAGCATAATTGCTTCAGTTTATGGTGATGGTTTGTGGTAGGCAGTGCCTTGGGCTGGTATCCTCCAGTGCACCCAGCCCATGCCAAAGTCCAACCTTATCTCACGTTGCCTGATCCATTTCCCAACTGGGAGTTTCTCCTTCCCACCTTGCACTGGATTGTGAAACTTCTCTGTAAGCCCATTTAAGTCATTAACCTGGCAGAAACTACTTCAGCAAGAAATAAACACACAACATTAAAAATGGTAGGGTGGAGAAAGGATATACATGTATATTTTTTAACAGGCTAGTGTTCGTAACATCAGATCACAGAAGTACTGTTTGTGGATTACAGCCAGGAATGGAAGATGGTACAGCTGTTGCATTCACTTACTGGCCTTTGAAACTTCAGATTGCTGTACTTGGACCTGTGCTTTTGAGCTTTCTTTTATCTAACTAGGTCCTGGACCTGTCATTTTCTTTGCTCTGTAGAGTGTGGGGCTCTCTCTTTTCTGGCATGAAAAAACAGCTCACAGTTCAGCTCCTAAAATGCAGCGTTGGTCATCCTTGGGACTTCAGAATCACAGAATCACCAAGGTTGGAAAAGACCTACAAGGTCATCCATTCCAACTGTCTACCTATCGCCAATAGTTGTCACTAAACCATGTCCTTCAACACAGCGTCTTAATAACTTTGCAGAACACCTCCCCTGAGGTGCAGCTTTATGGTATGCTAGTGGCTGCCTGTGGACAGAGGTGTTTGCTCCACACATGAGGTTCATCTAAGGAACATATTGAGCAAGAAGAAAAAAATAATTTCTGTACTTATTTTGTCCCTATTCGTTCTTAAATCTGTTACTGCCTTGGCAACAGTTGGTCTCTCTAATTAAAAAAAAACTCCCTCTGCTGTAAATGCTGGTCTCTCCCAAGTCTTTTCAGTTCTGTGAAACTTCCTGTTTGCTTTTTAAAATAAGTAAATACTTCTATTACTGTTTTTAGCAGGATTTCCAGTCTCCCTTCATGTGACCCAGGTAGATCCTGCGTATTCCAAAATGCCTGCTGCTTTACCGAAGCTGTTCACGGTGGTTGACTTGAATAGGTTTTAAATGACTTAAAACATGCAGTAGTTAAATCAGAATTTGTAAAATGATCGTAGATTCAATAATTATACAGTAAATGTACTGTTTTCTCTTTTCTTCTTCCTAACAGATTGTACAGTAAAAAGGAATCTATATGATTATGACATGCAGATAGATTTTAAAAAGATAAAAAGAAAACTTTGTGTAGTTAATTACAGCTATTTTGTCTTAGGATGATCCCAAAGATGAGCATTGTCCTAGTTGTCTGAAACTGCTTATCTAACACTGTAGACAAGTGATTTTTTTCAGTCAGGAGACTGGAATTGCTGCTCAAAAAGCTTTTGTTCTGAAAACTGCTTGCTGGTTTCTTTGTTTAACAGATAAAATGGGCTGTTACACACATGCCTATTACATTGTTTTTTTTCCTACATTTACTAAAGACAGAATTTAAAATCCAAAGAATAGAAAAAAAATTAGGCAATGGTAATGCAAGCCTTGACAGAACAGTGCATTATCTTACTGCTGAATCATTTTAATTCATGTCTTTAAACTGTAATAATACAGAACATAGCATTTGCTGGATTTAGCACATTAATACTTCTTTGATGATAAAAGTGTGTCTTGTTCTACGCTTAATTACTCTTCCTTCACTTAGAATTCCACTTGACTCTATGCTTTTAATCAGAGAAAGTAGCTAGGAACTTTGACTTGCATTTGTGCCTCATCCTTACCAAATGGCTATTACATGGTGAAAACTGACAAAAAAAGCCTGTAACTGCTGAGCTGAACAGCTGCCTGCAGTTCTTTAGATTAAATTATGTATAGGAATGAACTGAGCTTTATGTTCAGCTGGTTTGTAAAAAGCCAGCCACATTTTTGAGAGAAAATGTTTAGTCAAAGCCTAGGTTGGTTGCTGGAAGTCTCATTCTAGTTTTGCTCTTCAGCTGTGAGTAGGGCTGGTTGAAGCCCAGTTGGTAACACAGATGAATAATATAGTTTTTGCCATGGAAAGGAAACAGGGGCCTGGCAAAACTAGAAAAAGAAGCAGAACTTGAGCTGTGTGTTATATATTTATATATATTTCAGCTGTGCGTTATATATTTGTGCCTGCAGTAGGCTCAGCCTTGCTTTTTAGAATCATAGAACCATAGAACATGCCGAGCTGGAAGGCACCAACAAGGATCACTGACTCCAACTCCTGGCTCCACACGTGAGCACCCAAAATTCAAACCATATGCCTGAGAGCACTGTCCAAATGCTTCTTGAACTCCCTCAGCTTGGGGCAGTGACCACTGCCCTAGGGAGCCTGTTCCACGGCCTGACCACCTTCTGGAGAAGAACCTTTTCCTAATCCCAAACCAGGCCCTCCCCTGACGCAGCCATTCGATTAGGACCTGTCATTGTCATAGAATCTTTTGAGTTGGAAGAGACCTTTCAGGATGATCTAGTCCAACTCCCCTGCAATGAACAGGAACTTCTACAGCTGCATCAGGTGCTCGGAGCTTTGTCCAGCCTGACCTTTACTGTCTCCAAGGATGGGGCTTCCACTGCTTCTCTGGGAAACCTGTTCCAGTGCCTCCACACCTTTATTCTAAGACACTTCTTCTTTATATCCAGTCTAAATCTCCCTTCTTTCAGTTTGAAAGTGTATTCCTTTGTCCTATTACCACAGACCCTGCTAAAGAGTCTGTCTCCTTCTTTCTTGTAGCCCCTCCTTTCTATTCTAAAAGGCCACTATCGGGTCTCCCTGGAGCCTTCTCTTCTCCAGGCTGAACAGCCCCAGCTCTTTCAGCCTGTCCTCACAGGAGAGGTGTTCCATCCTTGGATCATTTTTATGGCCCTCCTCTGGATGTGCTTTAACAAGTCCATGTCGCTCCTGTACTAAGGACTCCAAATCCGGATGCAGTACTCCAGGTGAGGTCTCACTAGCACAGAGTAGAGGAGTAGGATCCCCTCCATCAACCTGCAGACTACACTTCTTTTGATGTAGCCTGGGATATGGTTGGTTTTCTGAGCTGCAGGGGCTGGCTCATGTCCAGCTTTCATTCCACCAGAACCCCCAAGTCCTTTTCAGCAGGGCTGTGCTCCATCCCTACATCCCCCAGCTTGTACTGATAGTGGGGGTTGCTGTGATCAAGGTACGAGACCTTGTGCTTGGCTTTGTTGAACCTCATGAGGTTCTCCAGGATCCACTCCTTGAGCAGTTTAAGTCTCTGAATGCCATCTTGTTCCTTGGGTATGTCAACTGCACCACACAGCTTAGAATCATCTGCAAACTTGCTGAGGGTACACTCAATCCCACTGTTGTTGTCATTGATGAAGATGTTAAAGAGCACTGGTCCCAGTACTGACCTCTGAAGGATAACACTTGTCACTCATCTCCACTTGGACACTGAGCCATTGACACCACTCCCTAGGTAAAATTTTGAAACCAGTTCCTCATCCATTGAACAGTCCACCTATTCAGTTTGGAGAGAATGATTTTACTGGGATTGTGTTGAAAACCTTGCTAAAGTGGCTTATCCCTTGTCCACTGACACAGTTATGCCATCATAGAAAGCAACAAGGTTGGTCAGGCAGGACCTGCCCTTGTTGAAGCCATGCTGGTTATCTCATTACATCTCTCTCTCTTTTGTACACCTTAGCATAGCTACCAGGAGGATTACAGAGAAGAGATCTTCATGAGGAAGCTGCAGGCTGCTGTGAGGTCTCCCCTTAGTCTCCTCTTTTCTAAGTTGAACGTGTTTCGCACCAATGGTGCCATTCTGCCGCCTGAAAGCCATTGTCATCACAGGATTTAAATGTGTTATCAGTCATTCCACTGTAGTTTTCCTGAGTGGTGAGAAATGATAATGAAAACGTCATGGAGTTGTTGTATGGATAGGGCCTAATACCGTAACTAGTGCAAATGAAGAACCATCTAGCAGTCAGAGGAATGCAGAGACTTTTGTTTTGCCAGGGAAGTCCATCTTCCCCTGTAGTCTCCTCCTGTTCAACTCCCACTCATGAGACAGAGAAGCCTTGGCTTGCTTTGGTTTTTAAGCATGAAGTTCCTTGCAGTGTGTTGGATATATTAATTTTTAATCAGCATAGAAAATAATTGTGCAGAATTCTAAAAGCAAATGTTAATTCTACATGTTGGTGCTTTTACCAATAGAGTAAACACAATTTCTCCTATGTGTAGTCTAATTATAGACATAATAAAAGAGAAAAAGTTCTTCAGAAAACAGATTGCTGGGGCAGAAAGGCAAAAGTGTGTGTGCTTCTTGTGTTGCGGGTGTTGTGGGGTTTTGTTTTCTTTTAAAACTCTCAGTTCTACAAACCTTTTCAAGAGGGAAGAAGCATCAAAAAGTCTGATAATGAAGAGAGAAATAAATAAACTTTTTAACCAGTGTTGGAATACAAAGCCAAGCCTTGCATTCTAATGAATGGTTGTGCACACTCATGGTACCTATGGACGAGGTTTGCATACAGCTGTACAAGTTCCTCTGTGAAGGCTGCTGGCCCTTTGTGCCTCTCAATCTCATACAAAAACTACTGCTCTTTGAGAATTGGTATGGGCACTGATGCATGTAAATAATATACATACTATGCCTCTCACAGGTGGATTTGCTGAATTCTCCAGCTGTTTCCCTGGTCTCTGTGAAGGAAAATCCACGCTTGTCCCTACTTGCATTTCTCAACCCTGTCTACCAGTCTCTAACATTGGCCCAACCAGGATTCTGCCTCATCTCTATCTGGGGTGTCAGCGGGATGTCCTCAACAAGGTGAGCATTCTGCATGCTATGCTGATGAGTATATAATGTCTATCCGTGCTTCTGTCATACTATATCATTGCAGCTGTAGAACATCTGAAGTAGATCTAGGTGATAGGAGTAAAGAACTTGCTGGGTAAAGAACTGGCTGGATGGTGGGCCCAAAGAGAGTTGGTGAATAGAGGTAAATCCAGCCGGTGACTGGTCACGAGTGGTGTTACCCAGGGGTCAGTGTTGGGACCTGTCCTGTTTAATATCTTTATTGATTACCTGAGTGAGGACATTGGGTGCACACTCAGGAAGTTTGCAGATGACACCAAGTTGGGGGGAAGTATCAATCTACCTGGGGGTAGGAAGGCCCTACAGAGGGATCTGGGCAGGCTGAATAGCTGGGCTGAGGCCAATGGGATGAAGTTCAACAAGACCAAGTGCTGGGTCCTGTACTTTGGCCACAACAACCCCAGGCAACTCTGCAGGCTTGGGCAGAGCGGCTGGAAGACTGTGTAAAGGAAATGGACCTGGAGTTATTGATTGATGCTCAACTGAACATGAGCCAGCAGTGTGTCCAGGTGGCCAAGAAGGCCAATGGCATCATGGGTTGTATCAGACATAGTGTTGCCAGAAGGAGCACAGAAGTGATCATCTCTGTACTCAGCACCGGTGAGGCTTCACCTTGAGTACTGTGTTCAGTTTTGGGGCCCTCACTACAAGAAAGACATTGAGGCCCTGGAGTGTGTTCAGAGAAGGGCGATGAAGCTGGTGAGGGGTCTGCATCACAAGTGTTATGAGGGGCTGCTGAGGGCCTCTTCTCTCAAACAACTAGAGATAGGACTAGAGAGAATTGCCTCAAGTTGTTCCAGGGGAGATTCTGGTTGGACATTGGGAAATAATTGTCTGAAAGAGTGGACAGCTACTGGAGTGGGCTGCCCAGAGAGGTGGTAGAGTCACCGACCCTGGAGGTGTTCAAGAAACATTTAGATGTTGTACTGAGGGACTTTGTTTAGAAGGAAATATTGATGACAGGTGGATGGCTGGACTGGGTAATCTTGTAGGTCTTTTCTAACCTTGGTGATTCTGTGATTCTGTAGCCTTCCACGGCTTGCACACAGCAATCTTGATGAGAACAAATATTATACTGTCCACCTAATTAAGCCACACGCCATCTAATTGATTTCCTCTCTCTCCTTCCTCATGGAGAAGTTGATGTCATACCTTCCTCAGTAACCTGCCAACCAACAGCAAGCTATTAAATCTGCCATTACAGTAGGCCAGGTAGTTTATTGTGTATAGCACCAACTAGTTTGTTTTGGCATATGTTGGATATTTATACAACTGTATTAGTAGCTATGATGTCACAAAATAAAGATTGTCTGTTTTTCAGTATTTTCTTTAAGTGTTTACATATGTGCCTTTTATCCATGTATAAAGCTAAAGATTGGAACTACCATAATAGTCCTAAAAATTGATCATTTTCTTAAGATCCAATTGATGAAAGGATATAAAACTATTAGAATCTGCTCAAAGAAGGACTAAAAAAATGCTTTAGAGTCTGGAGGGGATGACATGAGGAACACCTGAAGTCCCTTGATTTATTCAGGCCAGAGAAAAAGAGACTGAGGGAAGACCTCATCACAGCCTACAACTTCCTCATGAGGGGACCAGAGGGGCAGACGCTGATGTCTTTCTGGTGATCAGCGATAGAACCTGAGGGAAAGGGATAAAGTTGTAACAAGGGAAGTTCAGGTTGGATATCAGAAAAAAGTTCTTCACTGAGAAGATCGTCAGGCACTGGAATAGGTTCCCCAGGACAGTGACCATGGGCACAAGCTTCAGGAGTTCAAGAAATGTTTGTACAGTGCTCTCAGACACATGGTCTGATTTTTGGTTGGTCCTGTGTGGAGCTAGGAATTGGACTCAGTGATCCTTGTAAGTCCCTTCCAACTTGGGATATTCCATCAGTCAATTATATACTTTATCATATTCTCATGGATTTCTTCTACTTTTCAGTCCATCCCAGTCTTGCTTTTAAAAGGCTATTTTGGGATATTCCACAATTTATAATGGGGTTTTTGACTAACAGGGAATCATTTAGAAGATATGTGTACTTTTAAGGAACATACAAAAAAAAAAAAAAAAAAAAAAAAGAATACAAAGGACCATCAGCAGTCTTTGTATATATCTCATCCTTTAAGATCTTCAGCAACTTTGGTGCCAGACAGCAAGTCAGCAGTTCAGACCTGATTCGCTTAAGATGGACGTCAAAACGACTTATTTTTCTTACTATTTTTCTTACTTCAAAAATGGTTTGTCATCCTCAGATAAAAGACAACAGGTAAACTTAAACCAAGTAAATGAAAAAATAAATAAATTATTTTCCAGTGTGGCCAGGGCTCTTGAGTGAATAATCCCCAGAGATGAAAGAGGATGTTCCCTTTACTTGCAGTAAACTGATTCCTGTAAGTAGATGTTATGCATCAGCATGGTACATGGGCCTCCTCAGGAAAGCAATCCAAGTGGTAGTGGTGGTCAGGAATTTCCTTGTAGAACTAGAGTAGTCAAAAATCACAACTGCCACTGGTAAGCCCTGAGTGTAGCAGAGCACTCTACAAGAGAGTAGACACTTGGCGGTGTCTCCCATGCCCATCAGTTTACAGTCTTGATATTATATCAACATTTGTCCATCACAGCTGCAGTTGTATATACTTTAGAATTAATGTAGGACCCATGGGAGTTGGACAGATTTGTACTTCTTCACCTCATAAATTTCTTATCTGTTTTTAGGACAAATACACATTTTATGATTTCATATTTGCTTGTACAATTTTCATACATGATAAAAGTAACAGGCAATTCTTTATCACAGAATCACAGAATCACAGAATCACCCGGGTTGGAAGGGACCTCAAGGATCATGTAGTTCCAACCCCCCTGCCTAGCAGGGCCACCAAACGTACACATTCAGATCAGGTTGCCCAGGACCCCGTCCAACCTGGCCTTAAACACGTCCAAGGACGGGGCATCCACAACCTCCCTGGGCAGCCCGTTCCAGGGCCTAACCACTCTCCTTGTAAAGAACTTCCCCCTAACATCCAACCTAAATCTTCCCTCCTTCAACTTGGATCCATTTCCCCTAGTCCTGCTGTTATCAGCCCTTTTGAAGAGTTTACTCCCCTCCTGGGTGTAGGTTCCCTTCAGGTATTGATAGGCTGCAATGAGGTCACCCCGCAGCCTTCTCTTCTCCAGGCTGAACAAGCCCAACTCCCTCAGCCTGTCCTCATAGGGGAGGTGCTCCAGCCCCCTGATCATCTTAGTCGCCCTCCTCTGGACCCTTTCCCAAATCTCAATGTCTTTCTTGTACTGAGAAACTTTCTTGTACTTGTACTTTCTTGTACTTTATTCTGAGCATGTTACTTGTTCACTGCACTGAAATGGACCTTAGTAACTCAAATGGCGTCTTGGTACCTCATCTCATGCAGTCAGTTTTGGTGACTGTGAGTGGAAAGACTTAAGTGGCTCCTGGCTTAAATGTTGGTGTGGGAACATTTGAACCTACCTCTCAGAATGCATTTGGTATTGTCCCATCTATTGGTAACTCCTCATTTCCTATTTTAATCAGTTTCTTGAGATCCAACTCAAAGACAGTGATAGCTTGAGATCACGACTGTAGAAATGCCAAGGGCAGAAAGATGCTCCATGTGGCTTGTAATTTCTGCTGCTCTTCCTTCCACACTTTGCTTTGTGGGTAGCCTGGATGCTACACAAGGCTTTTAGGAAGAGCAAGCAGGATGCTTCTCAATACACAGAATGCTCAGAACTACCAATACATGATATAAAAGCTGGGAAGTGAAGCACATTCAAAAGGAGAGAGTGAAAAAGAAAAACCAGTCATTAGTAGCAGAGGTCTGTCTCCATTATGACAGTCAAGAAGATGGTAAGTGGTTAAGTTCATGTGCTCAAGTTTCATGACCTAACTGCTTTCGTCAGTTCCTGGGGACAGTAAGAAGTCAGCATTGTGTGAAGATGATAATAGTGACTTTAATTCAAGTTCAGATTTTTAAAAATACTTTTCTAGAAAATTCAAGCAAGATTCCCAGCACTGTAAAATATGGTTGTTCGCACTGACTGTACTTTTGCCTTCAGATGCTACCTGTGAGGTCCCATTATCTCACTACTGACCAGACATACTGATTTCCCTAAAATCCAAATGTCTAAAATACTTGCAAAAACCCTCTATTTGCAATTCAGTTGAGCAAAGTAATTGAAAGATGTGAATTTTCAGCATGGTTTGTCAAGATGAGGTAAACTTTTCAGATCTTTTAGAGGATAATCTCTGAGTGCATGAGGGGGGGAAATTTGTCTTGAACAGATTGTCCTGTAACGTGACCTTTTAGAACACTGATGCTGTTTGCCACTACTACCTCTACTGATAATGATTTATGTATGAAAAACAAGCAAATGCAAATGTTTGGGTTGTGTCCTTGAGGACAATTAATGATGGCTTCAGAAAATAATTAGGAGATTACTTATATTTTTGCTTAAGAAATTTATTTTTAAATGCTTAATTCTGAAAATGTCTGTACCATTCTGTGCAGTGACAAAGCACTAAGAACCTCATGGAGTTTCTGAACCAGCTTTCCAATGTGTTGTTTAACAATCTGGTGATCAATGGTGTTGCTTTATCTAAATACATGTATTTGCAGAAAGTGTACTTGTTTCACCATTATCAGTTCTCTTTTACTGTAGTTGATAAAGAAGCCCATTTCACTTTCTGGGTCTCAGTCTTTGATATATTGTTGACTATTGATATCAGATCGCATTGCAAGAGGCTGCTTTGCTCATCTTTGTTGATGTTCAGATTTGAGAAAATAAGACAAACTCAAGTTTTCTGCTTACATCACAAATTTTGTACCAGCATTTGAGCAGTAAGGTTCTGCTTTGCTCCTTACATAACTATCATGTTGTTGTTTTTTTTTCTTCCAGACCTGGATTTTATTTCCTGGAACAAACTAACAGTGTAGGGTGTCATTAATTCTAAGATTAAACAAATCATAAAATGTAAATAAGCTGACAAATGAGCATTTATCTTCTTTTCACAAAGCTGTTAGTACTAGGATTTCTGGATTTTCCTTCCATCATAATTCACTTCTTCCTCTTGGGTGCCTTACAGTGAAGACACTGTTATGGTTATTGTATTACAGTGTGCTGCATAAGGATTTACTGATACTTTAGAACAGA
This sequence comes from Lagopus leucura, assembly GCF_019238085.1. NCBI lineage: Eukaryota > Metazoa > Chordata > Aves > Galliformes > Phasianidae > Lagopus > Lagopus leucura. The sequence goes on along the minus strand of NW_024962335.1, from coordinate 33,828,219 downwards.
AGGAGTGTAACTTCTTTCTTCAGACTTGGTCTCAAAGATGAGTACTAACACATTTCTGGGTGTCTTTTTGGCTCAGTACTTTCAGACTTAGTGTCTGCAGCCTTTTAATTCCTATTTGAGTAATCGAATTCCAAATTCATCAGCTTTCCAGCGCTTCTCACTGCAAATTTAATTTATGCTTGCCTATATATATGCGTGCCTGTGTTCAGCCCTTCTACATATACACCACAACGTACACACTGTACCTGTGTAGTAAACATTACAGTTTATTTAACCTGATTTGAACAAGATAGATACTTCAGACATACTGCCATGTCCCTGTTTCTCCTCTTGCTATTGCTCCTTGTTTGGCATAATTGTACTTTTTAATATAACTGCTGTAAAAACTAAAGAATTACAATCAGAATTCTGGGTTTTTTGTTTTTTGTTTTCCTTCTTTTTTGTGTTTGGTTTAAATCAAAATCTGGCAAAAGATTTCCCCTTACAAGTATCTGTACAGCTACTGTCACTGCTTACCACATCATACCTGTAACAGAATGGTGGTTTGATAATGAATACATTAACTTGCTTACTTTTCTGTGGCAAGGTCCTTACTTTAAGGAGATTGGGTGGACGTTTTGTGGAGTGACCTAGCAGTTGTTTCTAGTACTCAGGCACCAAGGTGCCTGCTGCATCAAAGGCTGCTTTGTGACACAATTCTAAATTCAAAGAACATAGCAAGATGCAACATTTGTTTGTTTATTTTGCAACCATGACAATCATTTTACTTAAAAGGCCCAGCTGATTGCATGCTTTGAGTCCTTTCTTGTTCCTGTGACAATTCTGGAGGACTAAAGACTGAAAACTGAAATAGGGGCAATCTCAGACCATAAAACTGCAGTTAGTGCTGCACAGAAGCAGCCTACTTCAAGGTCTTGGTTTCGAACGAATTTCACACCTTGCCTTTGAAATAAAAAAGTCCTGGGTACTTGAAGAGGTGACTGCAGGAAGCATCAGTTTCATTTCACATTTCTTATTATCTGTGATGGGAAAATCTCATCTGGGATAAGTGATCCTCAACACGTATTCAGGTCAGCAAACTGCGCATGGGAAATGTTTGATTATGTTGTCATCGTGCAGGGTGAGAATTTAAACCAAAGTAGCAAAAAAACCAAACTGATTCTCTTGGAAGTGATGCTTCCTAGGAACAGATGGTATTCTGCCATTATTTCTGTTGTTAATTTTGTTCTTCTAAAATTTGCAGTTCATAGGCTACTTGAACATTCCGGACGTCTCATTAAAAGCTGTTTGAATAGTCAAAGGCTTAACAGTGATCTTTTTCAAAAAACAGTGCCCCTTCTTGTTATGTACATTTGAGTTCATGATTTCTTCGTAGTGCTCCAAAGGTATTTTTTGACTGATCTGCTTTTAATCTTTCTCTTTCATAGGAGATGATCCAGCAGAATGATATTGGATATGTACTAAATGCCAGTAATACTTGTCCAAAGCCCGATTTCATTCCAGAATCCCATTTTTTGAGAGTGCCTGTGAACGACAGCTTTTGTGAGAAGATTTTGCCTTGGTTGGATAAATCAGTTGATTTTATAGGTGAGAAGAAACTTTATATTGGCTCTCTAAAACACTTTCTGGATTACTCTGTGTGTCTGCCTCCAATTTTGGCTGGAGAAGACCAGAATTCTTTCTGGGTGGTATGAAAATACCCTAAGGATCTGCATATACGATCACCATCACTTCATAAACACAGAACCAAAGTAACCAAAGAAGGGAGATTCTGCCACTGCGTGTTCCAGCACTTACAGAACAAAGACACTTTTTAAGAGCACAGCTTTGCTTTCTGGCAACCTGCTAGATGCGTGATATATGCCTGCAGAGAGTGAATTAGAAAATTAGACATACAGATCCTGTCTTTGAGCAGTAAGCTAACAGATAAACTGGCCAAGTCGTTTCTAATCTTACATACAAGCAAAAAGCAAGTGTTTGTGATGGAACAGTCAGCTTTCCCAGAAATCTAGATGTGGGTTGTTTATGTGCATGTTAAAGTAAATGCAGCATGCTGTAACTGCAGTGCATTTCCTCTGTGTAGTCATGTGTTTTTTCTATACCGAATGCAGAGATTGAGAAAATAAATAATTGTTGTTCAAAGCTTCCATGAAATCTGTAATTGGCAGCCATTTTTGGAAGTTCTGAACAATTTCAAGATAACATTGCTTTCCTTGCAAAGTTCTCATCATAATATAATGCTGCTGATTTCTTTGGTATGCAGAAAAAGCAAAAGCATCAAATGGCCGTGTGTTAGTGCACTGCTTAGCTGGAATATCTCGTTCTGCCACAATTGCTATTGCATACATCATGAAGAGAATGGATATGTCCTTAGATGAAGCTTACAGGTAAGGAGAAAGTTTCCCTTCATGTTAACTCTTGTGTCTGGCAGCCTGTTTTTGAAGCGGTAAAAGGTTGTACGACCAAGTGCAGAAGCAGGCGTGTTACTTTATGATGTAGCTCATTGGCCTGTAGGCATTCTTGCTTTAAATGTAGGCTTCCACCATAAACAAATGAGTGGTTGTGTGCAGACATTGTGCACCGAATGTTCATTCAAAGTGCTGATGTTGGCCTTTGCTCTGAGTAGGCAAATAAATGAAATTTAAACCGCATATGTACCTATATATACACAGATATATCATACAGAACACTGTCCTGCAAGCTGAAGAGAGAATGAAATGGAGAAAGAATGAGAACTGAGGATATTTATAATCCCGTTTCTGACAAATGCAAGGCTGGATTCATTTAATTCAGTTTGGCACTTGCTAATGCTCTCAAAGAAGTGCCTGCAAGTAAAATGCATATGAATTAAGGAAGCAACTTTGTTGCTGTTAATTTCCAACAAAAACTCTTGGACAAAGTATTTTCAGGTATAAGCACTATGTGGGATTAGGGAATTCTTGAGGGAACCCCCTCACACACTTTTTCCACCTTCAAATCACAGTATTTCTGTACTTGTATTGTGAACACTACATTCCACATGACTTGACTGCAGTTTACCACAGCTTCTCTGTTTCAGCTGACAAACTTCTTTTTGTTCCTGCATAGCACAGGAAACGCTGCCTTCCTTCTTGACAGACCTTGCAGGCTAATTGGCAGAGCTGATGCACCTCCATTACGTGCGTCACACAGAAGCAGTTTGAATAATTGTGCTGGAGCAGCTTGAGAGGAGCACCTTCCAAATCACTGTTGTGTTTGCTAGCACTATCTCTAAAAACAGAGATGGGAACAGAAAGATGAACAGTTTTCATGGGACACGTTCTTTTAAGTTGCTTATGGCATGTAAGAAATGCCATCTCTTCCATGTAAGAGGTGCCAGAGCTGCAGATGTCCCCCATAGCATTTAACAATCTGCAGAAAGATTTCTGCCACTGCTTACTGACTGTTTGGTTAGTTAGGTATGATGAAGTAGGTTTGGCTTGTTAAGAAGCAGAGGTGAAACTTTAGAGGGACACAGCGAGAGACTGTAGATGCACTGCTGGATGCAGATGGTTACTGTGCAAGGCATGAGCTTGATTCCCTGAGCAGCTGGTCTGATCCCAGACTGCAGGTCTGGAGGTGAGAGCTGTACAGTACTGAATGCTTCTTAAAGGCACACCTCAGTGAGCTTTCACTGAGCAAGAAGTGCTTCTTTGTTCTTTCCACGACACATCCTTGACCTTTTTTTTTTTCTTTGCACTGTAAATGCTGAACAACTACTGTGAAACTTTGACTTTATTTTAATGTATTTCCTTTGATATGATTTAGTGAGAAAGGTCTGCAGCACATTTCACTTATTGGTTTGGAATCTTTAGCTAGCAAAGCTTAAAAGGAAAGTACTTTTTCTGGTTTGATGAAAGGTATTAGATAAAATGTTTGTCTGGAACTTCTAAAAAAATACAAGGTGACACTAAATGTTACTTGAAATGAAAGATCTGAGGAAATACACTATTTTCATCTTTTGTTTGATTTGTAGAGTGGACTATGCAAGGGAAACAAACATCACCATTTAAATATTTTGCATATTTTTCAATAAGAAAAGGCGTGCATTTTGAAATGACAAGTTTTGCAAAGCCTTGTAACTTGGCAGAAGGGATCAAGGAGACTTTCTTGATGCCTTTTTCAAGTTAAAAAAAGCTAGTTTTAAAGTTAAAACTGTCTTATATTTTGGAGTGGGAGGAGAGAAAAGTTGAGGGAATGGGGTTGCTCTTCATAGTGGAAATTTCCACCATCACTTTGTGCAATCTGCTCTTGCAGGTCATAACATCAGCTTGACTATTCGCTCCTATTCAGATGATTAGCAAAAAATAACAGTGCCTGCTGTGTTCAAAAAACTTGGTGTCCTTGAAGTTGTTGCAACGTCAAAAAAAACCACAAAACCCTTCTTTTTTGTATTGTCGTGTGCTTGCATTTATGCCCCCGTGTATGTATACGCATGAGTACACCTTAGAATTTTTCTCATGCCATTTTTAAAACCACACACTCACTTTTTGCATGTGTCACCAGAGAGATTTGCTGCCTTTAATAATATTTAATTTCTTCGTTATGTGTGTGATTGCAGTAGGTTTAGCTATTCAAGCTCTCTTCTCCTGTTAATTCCCTTGTCATCTGCTACCTTCACCGCTCAGGAATGGGAAGGGAAAAAAAAAAAACAAAGAGGGATTTGGACAGCCTCCTCTTTTACAGTCAGTAAAAATACAAACTTTTTTAGCTGCACTACAAATCAGGCAAAGTCTCCTGCCATATTTAATTCTGAATTACACAATGTGACTTCAATACTGAAGTTTTTCATTCATGTGCAGTCCTGATTCAGGAACATGTTTTGAAGTTATGGCTTGCAGGTTGTTCATATTCAAAGTGCATGACTGCATAAGTATGAGAGTTAGGCTGTTTCCTTCAGGACTGGAGAATACTTATTACGTGGATTCGGTGACGCTGTTACTCTTTTACTGTCTGAACACAGGCTGAATGATTTTTTAATGCTGCATTTGCTCATTTTCCTTTTTGATGATCACATCAGTGGTCAATATCAGTATGGCAGAAGTGACTGGCATTTGCTGTGCAAGGTCAGCATTCATGAGAGCAATCTCTTGACAAAGGTAAAACGGGACAGGAAGCGCTGATGGCATGAAAGAGAGAGGAGAAAGAAGTATGGGATTCCAGCCACTCAGACAGTGAGGACAAGTGCTCTGCTTTCTGCTTCGGCGCTGTTCTCAACACTGGAGGAGCTCTTAGATTCAGCCAGAGACCAAAAATAGCAATGACACAGTAGAATAAACGATTTCTTCAAACCTTGCTGTAGACACCATAAAGAGGTAAACTGAAAGCTTTCTTTCCTCCATCTTTAGCTGCCTTTAGGTAATAAAGAGTTGAGAGAACCCATCATTACATTGCATAAAAGCTGTCCTCTTTTCCATTCTTAAGTTATCCATGCTTGTCAGAACCTCAGGCGAAGCATCCTGACGGGTATTAGGCTGCTAACCTTAGGATGAGTGCTCTAAGTGTTATTTCAAGTCTGAGCGAGTTCTTAAAATAATTTGTTCTTCTCTTTCCAGATTTGTGAAAGAAAAAAGGCCGACCATTTCTCCCAACTTCAACTTTCTGGGCCAGCTTTTGGACTTTGAGAAAAAAATCAAGAACCAGAGCGGTCAGCCTGGACACATCAGCAAGCTGAAACTTCTGCACTTGGAGAAAAGCGGCGAGCACGTGCTGGTGCCAGAGGGGGGGCAGAGCAGCCTCGCCACGAGTCAGCTCTGCATCACTGCTACCTCAGAGATCGTAGAACCGAAGCCCGCAGACCCCGGCAACATGCCATGCACTCACTTGCCCTCGCTGGAGGACAGCCCACTGGTACAGGGCATAAATGGGCTGCACGTCTCCCTAGATAAGGTAGAAGACAGTAACCGGCTGAAGCGCTCCTTTTCACTGGATATCAAATCTGTGTCCTACTCTGCCACTAGCAGCTGTGTGACTGCATCAGTGCAGGGCTTCACCTCTTCCGAAGACACCCTGGAGTACTATAAACATGCAACAGCTTTAGAGGGAAGCAGCAAGCTGTGTCAGTTCTCCCCTGTGCAGGAGGTCTCAGAGCAGACCCCAGAAGCCAGCCCTGATAAAGAGGAAGCAAACCCTCCAAAGAAGCCCCAGAATGCCTGGCAGCTGGATAGCCAGAGCAAGCGGCACGTGGGGAGATCCAGCAGCGGTGCAGTCACTCAGCGGGCACTCCTGTACCCGCTGCACCGGAGCGGGAGCATGGAAGACAACTACCGAACGAACTTCTTGTTTGGGCTCTCCACCAGCCAGCAGCACTTGGCGAAATCTGCGGCTGGGCTGGGCCTCAAAGGCTGGCACTCGGACATCTTGGCTCCTCAGACATCGGCCCCATCCCTTACCAACAGCTGGTACTTTGCAGCCGAGTCCTCACATTTCTACTCTGCCTCTGCCATCTATGGGAACAGTGCTGCCTACTCTGCCTACAGCTGCAGCCAGCTGCCCACGGGCTGCGAGCAAGCCTGTGCTGTGCGCAGGAGGACGAAGCAGGGCAACCGCGGAGACTCCAGGCGGAGCTGGCACGAGGAGAGTTCTTTTGAAAAGCAGTTTAAACGCAGAAGCTGCCAGATGGAGTTTGGGGAAAGCATCATATCGGACAACAGATCCAGAGAAGAACTGGGGAAGGTGGGCAGTCAGTCGAGCTTTTCGGGCAGCATGGAAATCATTGAAGTGTCCTGAGGAACGGTGGACTAGTGTGACTGTAGCGGAGGCGCTCCCCCTCCAGTTCCCTGCAGGTCTGAAAAGGACAAACCCTGCGCAGAAGGGGGAGGGAGGAGACATGGAGCTTTGGTGGGAGCACAGTGACTAGATTGATAGAGCAAGGCAACAAGAGAACATCCGCATGAGGAGACTGAGCCTACCATTGGGGTCTTCTCCTCCCACCCTGGAGAAGGGCAGAACATTTCAAAGATTTTCCCCTGACACAGGAAGCAATTACGTGCAATGGATTGCACATCCTTTCAGTGTTTTCAGAAAGGAAACTCTCTTGGTACCAGACCATTTCTCTGCTTCCACTGAAACACGCTCCTACCCATCAAAGCTAGTTTTATTCTCCCCTCCTCAAGCCCCAAGTCCTCACCAGTGCACCTTAGCTCTGATGCTGAGCCAACCTCTGGAAGGAGACCTGAGGAGAAAGGAGGCTGGGAGTGATTCCAAAGGAACTAGGGACTGGTTGCAGCAAGGCTGGTCTGAAAAGACAATTCAGACAAATGTAAATACTGGTGTAACTATTGTTCTAATGGATAGGCTTTAGGTGATTTTCTAGAGAGCTGCTTCAGAGAAGAAACCAGTACCTCAAAAATATAACAGACTAGGGCTTTATGGCTGCCGGATGCCGGTAGTCAGTTGGTAAGCAATGTGAACAAGTAACAACTAGCCACGTTGGATTTTTTTTAAAGCTGTCTACGCACAAGTGTTTCAGTTGGCCTAGCAGTAATTCTTAAGACAAGTGATCTGTATTTGTGGCCATTTCCCCCATTCTTTTGAAACGTAAAATAAGCAGTGTTTGTATTTCAGCTATTAAGCTGGCTTCTGGGAGAGGGACAGTTTGGCTTCTAAGCTGTAATGGAGCAGTTACCACTTAAGATGACAGAGAAGTGGCTAGTACAATGCCACAAAGCCCTCTTCTGGACAATTAACAATTCAACAGATGGCTCTAGAAAAAAGGGGTTGTAAGCTCCCGTGAGCTGGGGTTTTGTTCTGAACTGAGGGCTACCGTACTGGCCTGTTTTTCATACCCAGCTCCAGTCTACGTGTGGGATGAGAGTGATTCATGGTTTTGTTTTTTTTCCCCCCCACCATCTTCACCCAGACTGAGGACTCTGAGGCAGATGCCCGTTTCAGGTTTGCTGACTTCATTTGAGAAAGAGGTCTGTTCATGTGTCCAGGGAAAACAGAAAGGGGAACTCCAAAGTCCCATCTCATAATGCAGTGGGAAAGAAACAAGAGTTTGAGAAGACAGCTTTAATGGAAAGCCTGCTCACCTCCTGCACTTGCAGATCCAAAGGAACTTCAGTTTTGGCTGCTGTCCTCTGTCCCAGCTTAGGGTCCTGGTTTCCCAGTGTGCTGATGCAGAATTTGGCTGCAATTGCCTCTAGTTGCTCTGCCACGGGCCAGCGTTCTGTTTTCTGATCTCCACCAACCAAGAATGTGCCACGGTGAGGAGGTATTTTTTCCCCACTGCCAGCGAGGTGTTTCATGGGAGATGAGGCACGGCCTCCTTGTGTTGTTTTTGACAGAGAACCAGCTGCTTCCCCTGCAGCATGCCATTCTTGTGGTATGTCAGCTGCTGCTGTGCATGCACAGCGCTGTGCCGAGCTGGCAGTGGGCAAGGAGCGGGAGCAGATGCGCAGTGCAGAGCTCCGTCTTCCCCCTGGTGCTGGGATGGAAGCTGCACACGTGTTAGCTTGGGCTTCCCCGAGGCCCCACAGAACGCAGATGTGGGGGGAAATATATTGTTTTGTCCAATTTCAGTGCAGGCGGCTGAAAACTGTAAATCACATGTAACAAAAACCTACCCCTGGCCAACAGCTTTAAAAAAAAATTGTCTGCGGCAAACTGAAGCCCTAATTCAAGTCAGCAGCTTGGGTGTTGTTTTTTTTTTTACTGTAAGTTTAGCTAGTTTGTGACTCAAATCTCAGGTTTTACTATATTGAAAAGCAGAGAAAATCTCATCTTTGTTTTGCGGCTAGGATGTGACAGTTTCCTACAGTGGACTGTATAAAATAGCACTGAAAGCTACAGCATTGATTAACTTGATCCTAAATCGTGCAAAAGACACACAGAGAGGCAGCAAGAGGATGGGCTGAACCTAGAGGCTGTGTTGGTGAGGTGTGTGAAGTGCCGGAAGAAGGGCAGCGCAGGCAAGGGCAGCCGATGCTGTGCTGTGAAGTAGGTCAGGCTGGAGCTGCTTGTTAAGCATACTGCCACTTGGCTGTGTTTACATAACGAGTGAAAGCAATTACATTATGACTGTTTCCAGCATATATACACACTGAGCGTGTATATATACACAACCATTTAGTTGTGCTCCTCTCAGGCAGATTTCAGTAAAGATCCATGGCTTTCTTTGATTTAAATCACTTAATGGGGTAAGCGCAAATAAATCCCTGCAGGCAGGAACAGAATTTTCCTGGGTTTTGTGTTCTCATGTGTGAGAGTGTCCCCACGCTCACATGAGTGTGTAGAGAGTCCTAGTCTCTTTACACACTCACATAGGTATGCTTCAGTTTTTGTGGGTGACTCCTTCTGAGGGACTGAAATTTGGATGTCTGGCTCCTAGGGATTTCCAGTGTGCTGCAGTCACTGCAGGCATGAAAGCTGTAGGCTCAGAGTGTTGGGGGACAGGTTCCTGTAGGAGGAAGCCGTAAATCAATATCCTGTGCAGGGTGCTGCCCTATTTCACTTCTCCAGTAGTGTACTGTACCTGAATGATGCTGGAAATGGTTTTTAGAAGGGCAGAACGCGAAATGGAGGGTGTAAGGGGGGAATGTGTATATGTTCAATATGAATATAATGATCTTTGGTGTATGGAAGGTGTTTAAATGGTTCAGAGAGATGTGAGTTTCTCATATTGTGTCATGAGCATTACCTGTATGTTATGATGAAATAAAATCATAAATGGTACCTGTTTATACAGAACAGGAAGGAGCCTGTGTGTGTCTGGCTGCGGAGCACCCGCTGCCTGCCTACAGCAGGAGTGCTAACAGCAGCCAGGGCTGGCAGGGTGCATCCCTGCTGTGTGCATCCTCTGCAGCTGTGCCTGTTCATGGACAGCACAGACCAGGGGACACTGTGGCTGTTCCTTACAAACCGATGATCTCACAGTTCCAGCCTCTCACCTGTTCCTGCTTACCCCTTCTGCTCCCTTGAAGAGCGGTAATGGCACTTTCCTTTCTCTTGCCACTTTTCATGCTGGAGAACTGAACTGCATGGTCTCACACAACAGCAGTTGTCATTACACTGTTCACAAAACAGCAGCACTGGCTTTTCTAGAAGCAAGAATTTCGGCTTGTTCATTTTACCTGGGACACACCGCATTTTTTCTTGTCTCCCATACTTCTTACTCGAACAGCGTAATTACACTCATACTTGCGATGGAATCTGCCTGTCCTGAAACATTCAGAACAGCTTTCAAATACTGAGGGAGGTTATGCCCCTCACTGCTCCTTCAGAGAACAGCTTATACAAAAGTAGCGTGTATTAGAAAAAAGTCCTGCAGCAGAGTGTGGGTGCCAAGGCTTTATCCTTAAAATGGCATCAGCTTGCTGTCCTACAAAACAGCCCTCCCCTCTCACCCCTGCCAGCAGACAGCTCTTCACAGAGAGTCTGAAGACTAACTCCAAGAACTCAAGAGGCAACAGAAATTTGCTGTTCAACAAGATTTAATTTTTGTTTCACTGACTGCTGAAGGCGTCCTGAGGTCACTGTGTTCTTGATTTAACCATCACAGTTAAATTCCTGGAGTGGACTGAAAACAAGATTTGGCCAGCCTTACTTTTGATGGGGCAGTGGAGGTTATGAAAAAGAGCATAAATGCTGTTCTTGCTGACTACAAGCTCATCTGCTAGCTGCTCCTTACACTTGGACTCACAGCACAAGCTTTAAATCATTCCTAACAAAAAGTGGTGGTACGTTGAGAGCCCAGAACAGCAGGCCTGGCCATTCTCGAGTTCTAAAAAGGCCATTATTGGCCCGTCTGAGATCTGAAATTTCTGAGATTCAGGAAAACTTATCTAAATATGCACTTCAGTAAGACAGCCATACCTAGTTAGAACATCAGATCATTTAAAAAGCATCTCTATGCATTTGCATCTCCCCAGGTGCAGGAGAAAAGACCATCACCTCAATGCTTTCTCAACAGCAGGACGATTCTGCTGCCAGAATTCTGCTGCCAGTTCTCCGCTAAATCTGCTCCTCTGAATTTCTTTCTGAATGGCTTTCCCTGCAGGAAGCAGCCACTGATACACCAGGGATGTTCTTATGACATTGACCCACAGCTCCTGTCCTGGGGGAAGAGTGTGCAGACCTATCTCAGGGCCAGGGGCAGTATCTCACTGACTCCCTGACTCAGCACAGGGGTGGACAGCCAGCTCAGCTGCAGCCCCCCCACTAGCACAGCACAGCATCACTGTACACATCATTCACTTGAACTGCATACCTGTGTCAATCCCAGCTGGAACAGCGTCCAAAGATACCGGCTGTTTCATTCTTGGACACACACCTCCTTACCATCACCAGGCCACCTCTGGGGCACAAACAGAACAGGAAAGCTGAGGTACGACTGAGCACAGTCCCCAGCCTTCACGGCAAGAAGCAATGTATGTGAACAACAAGCAAGGCACTTGGAAAAGAGCAATACCAAACATTTTAATGTTGGAGCTGGAACATATAGCACACATGCAGCTGTATACAGAGCAAGTCAGTGAAGAGGATGATAATGCACAGATCAAGGGTCACTGGAGCACAAGGCTCACAGTCAGATCACAGGCCGGCAGCACAGGATGCAGAGGGAAGGTACAGCACTGCTGCACAATACCAGTGGAATGCCAGCCGATAGGGCAAAGGGCCTGTGGATGTGCCTATTTCTGCTCACTCTGTGTAAAAGCCTAGAGGAAGGGACAAACCTTTTAAATATTTAAATATGTTTAAATATATATAATTTAAAATACATTTATTAAAAACAACAACAACAAATTTTCTGTCCCCTTCACTGGATTTTCACAGAAACTGACCAGCAGATAGGTTGGTACTTCAGCACCCTGACAATGCATTAAATTAGAGAAAAGACAAAAGTTAACAAAGGAAACCACTTCCTCCAGTGCAGTACTATACAGTGCTGCAGCATTTTGTGCCACAAGCACACAAGGCAGCAAAGGAATTGGAGCAGCTCAGGCCCCTGAAGAAACACAGCCCAGGGCCTCACTTCACTCTCCAGCTTTTCAGGTTTTACACCAGCAGGCTTTGTCCGCATCTGCCTCGCATGAGTTTCATTTCCCATCACAACCAGAAATGGGAAGAAATGCTTCTTTTGAGAGGACTGCGACAGATAATTCTGTTCAAAACACTAACAATCTGTCCTTCGTGTTAAAAGTAGCAGTACGGTTACAAGAGAGACCTGAGTTTTCTCCACTACTGACTGGCTCAGGAAAGGAAACGTGTAGGCAGAATAGTCATAGTCACGTCTCACATCCCTGCTGCACGGAGTGAGAGAGTAAAGCAAAGTCTCACCTTGAGCATCACCCACTCCTAAGGTGAATTCAAAAGCAGCACACAGGGCAGCCAAGCAACAGCAACATGCAGCAGAAAAGGGCTTCCCTTCAGCAAGAGATCTAAGAATGATGGTGATAAAGCTACTGACGATGCTTTAAATAGAACTGTTAGCCATCCCTTAAGAACAGAGGATACGGGAATTTTGCAGGACATGTATGAGATCTGTTGAATGGAAGTGATGGACCTGTGTTCTTTGGAAGAGGCTGACATTTCAATCCTGATTTCCTTCTAGTTAAGTTATAATATCTATTACAATTTACGCTTGCTGTTCAGGAGTCACTAGCTGGGAAACCCAGCAGTGTACCCAGAAGCTTAAAAGGCAGTAAGCGCATAGGAGTACACATTTTCTCCCATTATCAGCCCAATAGGGAGGCAAATAAGAAACCGATTTGCAGCCCTTGCTCCTTCACGTTCCGGACAGGAGCACTATTCTCTCATCTGCATCAGCACTGCAAGGAACAACGCTTTCATCTGATGCATAACAGTGTAAGGAAAACGTCCAAAGCTTTACATCAGTGAGCATCCACAACCTTGCCCCTGCTGGCAGATCTGGTATCTAGATCTACACCTGGCCTAAGCTGCCTGCGCTCCAGGGCACAGGGAACCTCACACTGGATGGAGACAGCAGCTGAATGCTACACTTTATGCACTTCCAAGCAGCTTGGTCTGGACAAGGAGGACAGAATGCCTGCACAGCTATTTCAAGTTACTGACTACTGAACCATGTCTGGTGGCAGGCGGCAGAGAATGTCTCCAGGAAGGATGGTAAGGATACTCTTGGCATGACCATGGGAACCAGGTTGTCACAGGTTGCTCCCGTAAGCATCAACGTTTTGTTTTTTTTTAAAACAAACCAAATGTAAAATACTGCAAAACACAAGAGCATAGGTGGGAGTCTGCTCTTCACATTGTTATATTCTGTATGCACAACTACGCACCAGCTCCACAGTGAGAGCAGTAAAGAAATGGGCTCACTGCTGCCCTTCTCAGAAGATATTCTGTTCACATCTTTGCCAATAGTTCTTCACCACGCATGGTCCAGAGGGCCTCACAGCTATGGTACTCCATTCTCAGCAATGCTCACAACCCCCCCCCAGTCATGTTTCAAACACAGACCTGTGCTGGCTGCAGCATGCATTACAAAAAGGGCTATGTGGCCTCTGGTAGTGAAGCAAAACTAGCATCCTGTTGCTCACTGCCTCCAGGAGCCATATACACTATCAGAAACCTATGATGCTGTCACACTCGAATGTCTGGAGACAATCTTTTGCTGACTAGGTACACTCATACGCTACAAGCTATTCCAGGAAGTCCCAAAGCCTGTACTGACAGACGGGTTGTGGCAGGGATTCCCTCGAAGTCTGGGATGACCACCTCTGAAATAAAACAACCATTCAAGTTCAGCCTCCTCACCAGCAACAGCATTCTGGGAGGTCTATAATGAACACAAACCTACCACTGGCCCAGCAAGCCCGAGGCTTCCTGCTTCTGCTTTCAGGCTCTTTCTGCTGGGATAAGAGCTGCTGTGCAATTGCAGTGCAGGCTGCTTGAACACCGTTTCTAGATGTGTAAATATTTCACAACAGTGTGTAAAATATCCCATTTTATACGGAGAGAAACCAAAGCCTGTGGCAGCAGCCCAGTAGCAGACTTGGCAGTCTGCAGTTCCCCAAGTCCCAGAGCAGTGCCTCAGCCCCATGAGCAGGCTGTGGACTGTCCAGCTGGGGCTCAGTTCACAGGAACGCAGGAACATCCTGTTGCCTTTGGAGCAGTTTGCAGAGCATGATCCCAAAGGGCCGTGTGGTTTTAGTCATAAAACACCACGCTCAGGCAAGCTCTCAGCATGACGGCAGTTCAGCCAGCACAGAGTCGGAAGGACTTTTCAAGTCTCCCCTCCAACTGCATCCCTCTGGTATAAAAGAGCACCAATAAATAAAAAAATACACAAGATCCGATCCCTTGTATCCAAATAGGCAGGTACCAGCATCTGTTAGAACTGCACTGCAAAGTAAGGGACGTGAACAGCCATCAGCTAGGGCACAGGATGCTGCCAGGACAAGGGGAGAAAAACATTAAAGCTGCTCAGCAATAACAGACATATCTGTAGCAGTCATTCCTTCACAGCCTCATTAAATGAGTGAGCCCATATAAACAAAGAGCCTCAAGAAAGGACATGCCAAAATCCTGACATGCAAACTGTGTTAATTATGATAATAGGCAGATTTTAATAAGCCAGTTCCTGGATCCCACACTTTCACCTATGAAACATACATATTTCCAAGGGCAGAGGATCTCAAAAATACTTGCCAGCCATCTAACTCTCTAAACCCTAGCAGCACAGAAAGCATGCTAGAGGGTTTGTCACACCCCATATCCCATTGAATTCTTCTAATAAAAAGAATGGATAAATGAACTCCTCTGAAACCCACATCTAGTTACAGCAACGAAACAAACATCTCAGCACAGGTGGTGGCAGCGGAAGAGGAGAGAGCAGGGCAGGTAGAGAGAGATGAAAGCACAGTTAAAGTGTTCCTCTCCAAACAGTGAGACCAGGGGAGCTCCTGGATTTCTGGCTACACAACCCCGGCAGCTGGGGCTGTTCCTCCTTTGGTGCCCTAACAGAAAGTCAGACAACACGGCTGTCCACTCCGGCCAGTCTGGAGGCACTCGTGTGCCAAGCACTGGGGTGCAGGAGGTGGAGGGAGCTGCAGCAGCTAGGACTTTATCTCCCGGTCGGGTTTCATGCTGAAGGGCTCCAGCTGCTCATTCTCAGGCAGCATGCTGTTCAACCTCTCCATCAGCGGGACAGTCTGGTCAATGCCCATCTGAATACGGCGGAGGATGGCAGACATCTCGTTGACCTTCTGGATCTGCTCCGCATACTTGGCGTACTTCTTCTGTCGCTCCTGCATGAAGCTGTAAAGAGTTTCCACTGAGAGGTCCATCTGTTTAAAAACAAGCAGAGAAGCCAGCCATGTTAGGCCAGCTGTTACATAGATCTTACAGCACAGCACCTCCCCTACAAGCGTGTCAGACACCCCGCTGGATCTACCGGCCCGGTACAGAAGATCCTCTACTGGTGCTCAGCCAGTTTGCCACAAAATGGGATAAATTATAACTGTACGTGGAGGACATGCAACCATCTATACACCGATTATTGGATGCACTGGATCATGCATGATATCCAAACACAGGGAAACCTCTGCCCACACCTTCGTATTTTTGGTAGAACTTGTTCACTTTCAAGTATTAACTTTATCTGCCAGTAGTAACACCACTGGCTTCAGCAGGTTGCTCTATGACTGTTATTGCCATCATCAGCTGCAAAACTCCTGTCTTGAGAAAGAACCACAACAGATTAGTAGTGTCCCTAATTTCCCTGAATCCTAAAAATAAAAGTGTTATGAATGACCCCAGGAGAGACATTAGGTAAATCAGTCATGCAATTAAGCACGGTAAGTACCTAAACACAGCCAGAGAGTTATGACAATGACAGGAACTGCACTGCTATTCCTGCCATTGAACTACGGAGGTAGCTTTTGTAATTCACAGCTCAACTTTCCCTACAGCTAGCTTGTAAGCTCCAAGGAGGATTCAGCTGCTAGCACCACACCACAAACACATCAGCCAACTCAGACTGTTTAAGCTGTTCACCGCTCTGTGAGATATGCCATATATAAATCTCTCATTCACAGAGCCTGGTACGTAACAGATTTATTCCGTTCTCTAAAAGCACACTGAAAACTCAGCTACTTCACCTTGCTGTAGCTGTGTTCAGCAACCCCACTCGTCCCACAGCTGGTATATCTGAGCTGCAGGCATCCATCTCAGAACCAAGATAGAGCTCTTAGCACAGACAAAAATGTTAGCAGTGCAGTACTACTAAAAATCCCACTGCTGCCTTGGACAGCATTTAAACAGCAGGTGTAAAAGTGACCCAGCAGTGATTTGGAGACACAAGGGGGAATGGGCAGCAAGGGGAAGAGGTTCAAGGAGAGGTGCAGGGCTGGAGAGGGAGCTGCACTGCTGACAAACATTGCTCTCAGGCCCTGGGGAAGGAGTCAAGACAAAAAAAAACGGTGAGAAACTGTTTTATTGAGGAACCAAAGTTACAAGCAACATTAAAAGCAAACAGACAAGTTTCCACTAAATTGTCATGGGGATTAGGAAGACTTTTTTTTTCCTATCACCTCCATCAGAGCTGGATACAGCACCAATTAACCTTTTATTTCTTCTATATTTTCTGGTTTTCTCAGGCTGAATTCTTCTTCTTTGCCTCTGTGCCTTCCTATGAATTCCTCCCTCCATGCTTCCATGCATGAAAAAACATAAACCCAGCAGTGCAGGAAACTCCAAATGGAGTGGAAACAATTTAAGCCTACATAGGGGTTTCTATTAAAACTCCAGCTTAATAATTTAGGAGCTTGGCACTAGCTCTGTAAATCAGAGCGTGTAAAAGCAGACCACCAGCAGGTCTGCACAGGATGGAAGTAAATCCAATCCAATACCTAAAAATGTCCTACCTAACAAGAGCCAATGTGAAGCAGCAGCTAGCGCAGAGAAGCAGCCAGCTGAACAGCAGCATAGGGATCAGAGCAGAAACCTCCCTTGCTTCAAAGCCTTCCTCTCCAGGTAGGTTCCTCACATGGCCCCACAGCTCTATGCAAGGGCAAAGCAGGCATCCATCCAGCTTTGGAATAACAAAGCCCCCTTTTTACCTCCAGCAATTTCATTTGGTGACTTTTAGGCTCCTCATGTAAATCCCAGTGATGTCCACTTGCAGAGGGGAGCATGGAGAGAAGCTGGAGGGGAGGGGGAGCAGAAAAAGAAGAAAAGCAGAGTAGCCTTCCAAGATACTTTTGGCCATGTTCACAGTAGCTCTATAAAAGCTGCCTCACAAAATAGAGAAAGGCTGTAAGTGAGCATTTCCTATGGTTTCCCTACACCTAGCATTACAGTTCATCTGCTGTGAGAGGCCACAGCAACTGCAAAGCCTGTGACGCTGCAAGAAAGTCTGAGGTTGAGTAATCCTGAGGAAAGGCTAAGTTATACCCAGGCTGAACTTGGTCTTTTTAAATAGTAAAAGAAAAAATGTGGTGGGCTAACTCTTGCATCTAAATGCCAGTGAGTCTTTGCAGTCCTTCTTGACGCAGGCATAAAAACACATCAGCATTCTTGGTGCCTCCTGCTGGAAGCAGGCTCCCTCCAGGGCCAAACCTTGTGCTGTCACCTCCCTCGTGCACACAGTGCTGCTTCCCATCTCCTTAGTTCCACATGGCAGCAATAAAAAGCACCTAGAGAGGTAGCTGAGGCCAGTCCACACTCTCCAAGACACATCCCAGGGGCAAGGTCAAGGAGTTGCCCTCTCCGAGCACATCCCCCATCTCCCATGGCCCAGACCCAAGGCCCTCCTGCAGGTCTGATAGGGGCTGAGGTCACCATCTTCTTGCCTGCCCCAGGCTCAGCAGTGCTCTGGGAAGGCCAGCAAGATACTGCAGGGCCAGTGGCTCATGGCAGTCCAATACACATGCTACACAATTTTTGCACAGCCAGTGACACTTTAGAACATAAATGGATCCAAATCCTAAACCCATGACTCATCCAAAGACAGTCGCAGCAACACAGTCATTTATGTCTGTCTCAAATTCTTAAATTTGAAATGCTATCTACTGGGTTTTTCCTTCAAATGAAAACAAACCCATAATGACTTCCAATATCACTGGAGATGGATGCCCCCCCGGTCAGAGGCCTCTACTGCAGCCCCTCCCAGATGGGCACCATTCACACTGTGGCCAGGAAGGGCTAAGAGGCTACATAGGCTGTCCAGCACGCTGCTGGAACAAAAGCCAGTTGAGGGTATTTTCAGACATCTTGCACACCACAATTCTTGCATTTATTTTGGAATTCTTCTTGGCCCACACTGCTGAGCAGAATAAAGATACGAATTTGAGCACACAAAAGACTGCACTGGGCACCAATCAGTTCTTTTTCACAGATGATGCTAAGAACAAAACCATGCCCTAAGTGCACCTCTTACCTAGTGTGGTTTCATACTAACCCTGTCATGGATATTACGTGCTCTGAGTTTTGGGAAACCATGGTCTCATCTTGTTAACTCAGTGACTGAAATGGTAATTGGGGCACGATCCTTGTTGCAGAAATTTCTCTTGCTTAGAGCCTTGCCCCCTGCACAAGCGGCTTCTCCTTTTGTATTGGCAGGTGCCTGGTGAGGCTCAAATGAACATCTTCCTGCAGCTGCACAACCATACCTGAAAATGACAGGCACGAACATGACTCCATGGAACATTAGTCATCATGCACTGGTGTGAAAATACTTCTCAGCCAGTGCACTTAAAGCTGAAAACACTTTGTCTGTGCTGGCTGAAATGTATGGCTTTTCTTTCACCTTCCTTTTTGATAATGTCACACAGAGTGAGCACAGTAAATTGTGACAACTATCTGATGCTGGGAACACTGATTCTCCCAGTTATCTCCCACACTGATAAGCAATAAGTGGGCCGCTTCTTTGCCAAGGTAGATAACAAAGACTCGCAGCTAAGGATCCCACATCCTTCCCTTAAGGACCAATCATGAGCACAGTTCTCATGAGTACTGCTCCTCTGCACCACTTTAAGGTAAACAACTACAAACTTGTGTTTAAGTTTTGCTTAAACCTGATCTGATGTACCAAAATGTTTCTTTTGTAATTTGCCACCGCTGTAAACAGCTGCTAAGGAGTTACTCAGAATGTGCACTGTGCAGATCACAGTCAACTCAAAGAATGAAGAGTCATCATTTTAACTGTCTCTAACACAAAATTTTTGTAACATTAGCAGAAATGCCATGACCCAGTGAGCACCGCCACAGAAATACACTTCAACAAATCTTCTACAGCTAAATATGTAACAGGTCTCTTAGCACTACTGTAGATAACCCCAGATCTTGATTTTATAGATGTATACCGCCTGTTGTGGGAGATCTTGGGTTGCCTCCCAAAATTTGGAGAAGAATTTGGAAT
Source organism: Lagopus leucura (assembly GCF_019238085.1). NCBI lineage: Eukaryota > Metazoa > Chordata > Aves > Galliformes > Phasianidae > Lagopus > Lagopus leucura. The sequence continues at coordinate 33,808,862 of NW_024962335.1, read as the reverse complement.
TAAAAAGAATCAGAAGGTTCATTCTTGAAATGAGCTTTTCCACCTTTATGTAAGCCCGTTCTTGACTGTTGTGCCATTGTACAGGATAAGTGTGTTGCTGCCCCACATGCTGACCTGCACAGCCCACATTCCAGCTCAAGCCATCTCTGCTTGAGAGCTACTAATACCCCTCCGCTATCTGTCTGACCCACAGACTTGAGCTGTGGCTGCTACTGCTAACCACTGCTATAAAAAAAAAGTCACAGAATCATAGGGGTTGGAAGAGATCTCTGGAGATCACCTAGTCCAACCCCATCCTAAAGCAGGTTACCTGCAGTAGGTTGCATAAGAGAGCATTTGTATTGCTTCCAAACAACAGGCAAAAAAGCCCAGCACAGCTCAGGGTCATGGAAGTGGAATCAGACTAGATTTGTCCTGTCTGTGGGCCACAGTCGGTACCATACTGCCTTCACGATCCCATCTCCAACAGCTCTGCTACAGTTGTGCATTCTGGTGGGCAAAGAAGCTGAGTGGTGCCATATGCAGGCACAAGACAAAGACCATCTGATACTTGGTGAGGTTGAACAGTTATCTCGAGTGTTCCGATCTGCAGCTGGAAAACACTTAGGTTATGGCCTGCAGAGCCTGGCTCCGAAGCACAGCTTCCCACCTGAGGTCTGGGCTGCCTTTTACCAACAACATCCAGAAGATCTCAAACTCTTGCTCTAATGAGAGACTGAGAGGATCTACAGCAACAAGTGGTGGGAGGTGCTTGCTTGCAGGAGAGAGCACTGTTGTGGGCTTCTTGTGTATGAACACACACAATGTGGTAGACATGTTAAGGGCACTGCAGTTGTGCCTCAAAGACCCCACAGTGTTTTGTCATGTGAGGGGGCTCAGCACCACAGTCACAGTACAGCCCTGAGATCCACCGACAGCAGGTCCACTGGGATGCCAGTACTGCAGGAGGACAGCCCTGCAGCCACCCCCAGCCCACCACGTCCCATCAGGGGCCTCCTGCCTCTTGTCCAGGCTGCTCAGCCAGCCCTGCAGGCCTCAGCACTGAGGAGCTCTACAGCATCCTTAGCATGGATCCAGATCCTAGTCTGCATTTAATTAGCTGTTCCTAGAGGAAACAAAAATCTGTATCTGTTACAGACTGATTCGTTGCTTAAGTGATAACTTGCACAACTCTTATTTCAGGCATCCTAATAATTCTTCGACAAAACACAGCATTCACTTTCCACATTTCACACTGGTGTCTTACTACTCACTCAAGAAATAGCTACATCGAGCCAGAGCTAGTATATTAAATGACAAGTTACAAGTACTTGCAAATGTTATTTCCCATTATTGTCTTATTTTATTATAAATCTCAGTTCTGTATTTTCAGTATGTCAGAATGATTAGTAAGAAGCAAGCTGTTTTTCCTATAAAGAACAAGCTTCAGTTTGAAAGATGACTGGTATCATTACTGAGACATTTCTCAAAAACCAATACTGTTGTCGTTTTAGAAAGAAAAAGTGCTATCAAAGAACAGTTGACATGGTTACATTTTCAAGCCACCTGAGCTAATGGTATTATTTGCAGCTCCGCACTCGGGACCCAATAGCTGTAGCTCCTCTTTTCCATATGTACTATGGAAAGTCTTAAAAATTATCCAAAAGGGGATGCCAATCTTTGCCATATTAAATTAGATACACCAGCAGAAAAGTAGTATTCTCTTCTAGAAAACGCTAAGAAAAATTCCCAATTCTGTTATTAGAGAATGCAATAGAGCTGAGTTTTAACCATTTCCTACAGCTTGTAAAGTGGTTTTGTTTTGTTTTATTCCTTTTTTCTTCTTCTTCTTTTTCTTTTTGCCAAGGGATCGGCAGAAAAAGATGAGCTCAAGCACCACGCTACATTTTGCAGTAGGCCAGCATATCCCCAGCCCTACCTCCCATGTGCTTTGCAGATGGCTGGTATACGTGCACATAGGCTAAAGTGTGAGATATGCAGAGGCACAAGCCTAGCAGCCAAGAATCATGGATTTCTGGGCTTATGACAGATGAAGCTTTTGCTCTTCCCTTGCCAAATACAGTTGTCACAGTTCTCCAAATGAATTTCTCATCAGGAACACTCAAGTACCTATTAACTTTAACAGCACTAGGCATCAATAATCCAAAAGACTTTTGAAAGATGTTTTTGAACTTCTACATCAGCTTTTTCATATTCAAGCTGAACATGAAATGAGTCAATAACATCCCAGTGATGATGGGAAGGGGAGGATCTATTCCTTCATTCTCAAAAGGGTCACCTTTAAGACTGGCTCCATCATACATTCCCACCAATGAAGCTCACGTTCAAAAACGTTCACATTCAAATCATTTTCATAACAAGTTCTTCTGAGGCTATAGACTACTGTTCAAAACATGATAAAGAGTGCACACCATCACCAAGGATCAATAGTTCAGACAAAAGTTCAGTGAACGCGGCCCAGGGTGAAGTTAGCTGGGGTTATTGCGGGCAAAGTGCAGGACCCAGCACTTAGTCCTGTTGAACTTCAACCCGGTGGCCTCAGGCCAGCAATGCAGCCCATCTAGATTGCTCTGCATGGCCTTCCTATCCTCAGGCAGATCAACACTTCCTCCCAGGTTGGTGTCATCTGCAAGCTTATTGTGCACTCAATGCCCTCATCCAGGTCATCAATAAAGACATTAAACAGGATAGATCCCAGTACTGACCCCTGGAGAACAGCACTCATGACCAGTTCTTCAGCTGCACTGAACTCCATTCACCACCACTCTCCAGACCTGGCCCTCCAGCCAGTTCTTTACCCACCAAAGAGTGTATCTGTTCAAGCCATGGGCTGCCAGTTTCTCCGGAACGATACTGTAGGAGACAGTGTCAAAGGCTTTGCTGAAGTGTAGTAAACTACATCAACAGCCTTTCCCTCATCCACCAGGTGGTTCACTCAATCTTAGAAGGAAATCAGATTGGTTAAGCAGGACCTGCCCTTCACGAACCCATCCATGTTAAATGCACTAAGCCTCAGGTTTCAGGAAAGGGTGAGATTTCTATTTCCCTGTTCATGTCTACAGATTGATCCCTAGAACAAATCAATCAAAAGTGAGAAGGCACCTGAAAACTTACACTGACACAATAGGAAAACTTTTAAATTATAAGTAAATTGTCTGCAGTTTCCACGTAGCTTGGCTGGGGCACAATCAGAAATTCAATTTTATGGGCTGGGTTACACAAAAGGAAAGGTTACAACCCAAGAATCCTTTCTGATCTTAAAATTCTTACTCTAAAATTCCTTACTACATACTGCAGCTATGTTGATTTGCTGTACAAATACCTGGCTATCTTCTTCAGCCGAAATTCATCTGATCTGAGACTTCATCTTTTGGTTTGCTAGTCCCAGCAATTGCTCCTCAGATAGATTACTGCATCTTTCAGTAAAGAAATCTTATTTTTTGTCTACTATGTCACAATTTGACATAGTTCATACACTTGATTACAGGATATTCTGCTATACTATAATTCAGTATTTTAAATAGGCTTGCAGAGGTTGATAAAAATCCAATCAGGAACAACACTTACAAGAATTAATTACTAATAACTGCTGTGTTTCTTATCTCTAGAGTAGTGCTGAAATAATAGCTAACAGTCTTCTCATACAGAAACATTCATGCCCCAATGGCAAACAGGCACAAAGGAAACCCTACCCCTCACATGAAGCAAGATGGACAGATTACCTGCACTAAGGCTTTGTAATATTTTCAACATGAAGTCATTTTTGCAGATCAGAATGCTAACTGCAGGGCTGTTAACACAAGGTCAAACCTGCTCCACCAACCTACTACCTAGCATCTTTCAGTCAACAGCACAACTCCAAATATTTGAAGATGCTACTGGCTAACCTGTCTATAATGAGAATTGCTGAACTGTTTGTTAATTAACACTCCAAAAAACAAAACAAAACAAAAAAACATATAGTTCTTGCTCAGGGGTAGAGTTGACACCTTAAAAGTTTCAATTCACATTGAAACAGGAATTAATTGTTAAAAACAGTCTGCAAAGAGACTCCTTCTGTATCCATGAGAATCCAGCAGGGAGAGAGTAAAGCATCTTCAGCCTAAGTTAAATCCAAACTTAATTACAAAAAGAAATGGTACTATTTTTGGTGTTCACTTTACACAGCCAAATAAAGCATTTCCAGTTTCTTCCTAGAGGTTCTCCAGTCCCCAGGCATCCTTATATCCCTCCTGCTGTACTATGAACTCTGTTTTGTTGAAATAGCTGTTTCATGCTGCCAAATGAGATTGTCTCATGAGAATACCTTGCATGATACACCCCCAGGCTGAGATTTGCATTCTTCCTCTCACAAATCTGTTCCATACACAAGTTCAGTACCAAGACTAACTCTGGAATGAACTTCAATACCTCTTCTTCTTATCTGAAGCTCTGCAATGTTTTTTGTTTATTTTCCTACCTGGGGAAATAAGACTCGAATAAGAAACCCAATTTTCTAGTTTAAGCAAGGTGTGAGAAGAAACTGCATTCTACTCCTTTTGGTACTCTATAATCGTAAACTCTAGGCACTAATACTGATGAAAGCATCAATACGGGGCTTAGCACATCAGACTTCATTGCCAATCTCTTAGAGCACTGCATTTCTTTAGTAACACAAATCTTTGTGTCTGCAAGATGCTTAGTTAAGTTCAACTTAACCAAGGTGGAAAGGATTTCAGTTTACAACTTTTCCCAAGGAGCCACAAGAAAGCAAAGCACAACAGAAAGGCGCATAATGGAAATGATTTCATACACACATTCTGGGAATGAGGGACTGGTCTGTTTTTATGAAACAAATGAAGCTGTATATGTTAACACAGCACATTTCAACATCATAAAGTTCACATACAACACAGCACTGGCCATCTGCTGCGGCACGCACAGCAAGATGTGTGTTCTGTGTATTGAAATAACAACTGCAAACTTTTTCAAAAGCGAATTTCCCATTTTGCTGTTGGCTGGCTAGGACATCATCACACCATTGGAGAATTCTAGCTAGAAGTGCATTAGGCCGCAGAAACAAAAGCAAGATTAGCTAAAGGGCATGAAGATTTCCATCTTAATAGCGCTGCACAGTTAGTTCTGCATGATGGTGTCTGTTCCATTAAAATTCCAATGTTTATAAATAACACTTCATCAAATGAGAAGGGAGAAAAAAAGAGCCTGATAGACCGCCACAGACTTCAATCTCATAATTTCTGGATGCCAAAGATTATATTTAATGTACTGGCTTCTTCACAAAACAGTGCATTCCCTAGAACAGCTTTTATAAAAATCACGGCAGCATGGCATTAATCCCCTCCTGAAAATACAAGAAACTTAAACCAAGTCCACATTTCAAGAACGTTATATCCCAAGGAACTCTTAGCCTTTTTTCCCTGGATTTTGGTCACTGCTTAAGTCTGCGAACCAAAAGGCTCATTCTGCTTGAAAATTAACAAGGCATCACCTGAGAAGTCTAGAATATTCTGAGATGAAAAGGACCCACAAAGATGACCCAGTCCAACTCCTGGCTTCACACATGACCATTCAAAATCCAAATCTTACGTCTGAGAGTTTTGTCCAAATACTCCTTGAACTCAGGCAGCTTGAGGCCATGACCACTGCCCTGGGCAGCCTGTTCCAGAGCACAGAGTCACTCTTTGGAGCAGACCCTGGCCCTGACCCCCAGCTGCCCTCCCCTGACAGCTCCATGCCGTTCCCTCGGGCCCTGTCGCTGTCACACAGAGCAGAGCTCAGCGCTGCCCCTCCGCTCCCTGTGAGGAGCTGCAGCCACCATCAGGCCTCCCCTCAGCTCCTCTGCTCTGGGCTGAGCACACCGAGGGACCTCAGCTGCTCCTCATACATCCTATCCTCAGGCCCTTCACCATCTTCACAGCCCTCCTTTAGAAGCACTGTAATAGCTTTATCTACTTTTTAATGTTGTGGCACCCAAACCTGCACTAAGTGCTCAAGGTGAGGTTGCACCAAGCAGAGCGGAATGGGACAATCCCTCCCCTCACCTGGCTGGCAGTGCTGGGCCTGATGCACCCCACAGTACAGTTGGACTTCTTGGCTACTCAGATTCAACTTGTCATCAACCAAAGCCCCACTGCATGTTCCGTCAAGAGTAAACATCTCCACTTTCACTTCTGCCAGGCTTCATTGAACTCACTTGCTTTCAGTCCTCTGAGTCCCTGCCTTAAATGGGTTGAGAGGTAACTCACATTCTGAGTCGTATCAGCACACAAACTTTTAAGAAAAGGTCCTGGACCTTTGGACTTGCTGAGGTCATTCATGTTTTGTTGGTGTAATTCATTTCAGTGAGGTGTCATTCTCAAAGCGTATCTGTTGAAAACAGGCTTTGGTTTTGGAAACTCGGTTGATATCTACATGGAAATCATAACTACAGCCAGTAACAGAAAATGTCTCATGCTCAGGAAAATGCTGAAGAAACAGCGCCCAATGCAAGGACAAAAAGCAAACAAAAACTACCTCCCACAAACCTGTCACAACATTTCAGTCCATTCCCTTAAGGGACACTCATCAATTGTGGTGGAGCGCTGCAGGGTTCACGTCCTTCTGCTGAGAGAAGGTACTTCTGCTAAGAAGTGTGAGGAACAAACCATGTGTGAATGCAGCACACACGCATCCCAGGTCCTGTTGCTGCTGTGGTTAATGGCATACTGTACTGCTTCAACCTAGTTCCCAGCCAATGCAGAGCTCCAGTCTCTGATTCCTACAGCAGGAGAGCTACAGATACAGCACATTAGTATTTGCTCTTAGGGAAAAGTGTAAGAGCCCCCCTAGCAATCCACTTCAAATACATTTTATGCACACTTTATCATGTAACTACATTTGCCTTTAAAGATACACAGGATACTTTGAACAGTATACTGGCAAAGGGGGCATAAGATGTCTAATAATAAATGCCAATTGTGTTTTTATTTCAAAGTATCTTTGAAAGGAACTTAGATGGCCCTTTAGTTTCCATTTTGCTTTCACAGAAAGAAGTTCAGCTTAACTTTTCAAATATGACAAGTAACTTTTGGATAGTCAGCTTATGATATTTTGAAAGACGTCATCTTTAACAAGCTTAGCGACTAGCGCACAGAAAATCATCTTTAAGACACTGAAACAAAAAAGTTTTGAGTATACAAAATCAGGTTGCCTTTCTGAACATTAAGCTGTTCCCCAGCATTTACTTATCTTATTTGCTTCTCATTCCCTGTTATTCCCTATCGAATGACTTACCAGATTCTCTCTCTGCCATCCAGATCAAATGCTCTCTACAGGTAATGATTCTCCTTGCTTCACTTGTTTTCCTCCTGCAGGCACACCTAGCATTTAGTGCTGGTCAATATTCACCTCCAAACTGATCTTGGCAGGAGTCTCCCATTCTACAGATCACAAAACTGAAGCAGACTCCTGGTGAAGGAAGCACCCACTGATCTCAAGCCTAGAAGTAGCTGGAGTTGCTCCAAGTTCTGTAGTAGTTCTAACAGAGACCTACAGCATTGTCATGGCAGAAGTGGGATGCAGCAGGACCTCCTGACTAAAGTGGGGACTTCTTGCCTGAATCATCATGTTCTGCGTAAGTTGAGTACAAGTTCAACATATCACCAGCAGACAAATAAGATTCCATTTCCAGTCCCACCTGAAGAGTCTGCCTCGGAAGTCAATAATGCAGCAATCAATCTGACAAGCCAAGGATATCCATCCTACAAAATACCTACAAAATACAGATATGCTGCCCAGAAAAAAAACTTTTTTTCCCAGAATTGACAAATTTTATCAGATGCCACAACCCTGAATTAACATATGTGTAAGTCAAAATCTGCTGTTCTGTTTTTCTTCAAACTGCTACAGGGAAAAAATTAGAAGGAATTCTAAATATTTCAATGCTCTTGGAATTAATGCAGTATTGCAACAGAGGTGAGGCAGTTGCCAAAACTTAATACGAAACATTATATTTAATGCATACTGGTTATTTTATCTTAAGATGCAAACACTTTTTTTTCACTTCTGAATAAAGACAAAGCCCATCGTGATACATTCAAACCGTTCTGAAACCAGACAGTCTGGGCACCAGTACTTAATGGTTAACTGCTGAAGATGGGCAGATGAGCAGTTGAATCAATTGCTTTCAATCATGTCTTCAATTCTTTCCCCAGGGAAATGCTTGAGTAGATATCATTTGAAAAAGAACAACCTGGAAAGCACACAGGTTCTATGTTTCAGAGCTCTAGCCAGCCAGTTTGCAGAAATCCAGGAAATGAGATGTAGAGCAACACTAGACTGTTTTGGTCCCTAAAGCAAAGAAATACACCAATGGGTCAGCTTAGATCTGCAGTAACAACTGGCATGTGAGATTTCTGTTCTCCTTAGATTATTCTCTTTTCAATTAAAAACCATTATAATTTAGATTGTGTGCTCATTTACAAACCACTGCAGTCAATTATGAATTATCAAGGGCCAATAAATTTACAACAGTACTTAAGAGTTTTGCCAGAAATTGGGAAACTTTTTTCCAGACACATAAGAAGCACAAGATACTTACCCTGAGACATTTTGTCAAGGGAAAACTAAAATCAAGCTGCAGCTTGTATGATTGCAGCACACTGAATAAAAACAGTTGAAGTCTGAAGTGAACGAACCACAGACAAATGGCAGGAATCAGGGACTAAAGCTCATTATTTTGTAGTGAAGTTAAGAGTATAATTCTCCAGAAAAGTCTATTATAAGAGGAAAAAAACAATTCAACACTTTCCCTGTTACAGAGAAAAAAAGGGAAATAATGACTACTAAAGAGAGAATATAAGAGAATATATTTACTCTATAGCTCATGCACACATTATGCTTTTCACAATGCTTTTATTCTCTTTCATTTTTACTCCCTACCGATGGTCAAAGATTTGTCTATATTGCATAGCGAAATCATTGCTGACAAGTGGTCACAGACAAATTTCCTACATCTACACTTGTAACAAGAGATATACCCTGCTCTAGTTCAGCTGCACCCTTTGTTGTCAGCAACTGTCAGCACTGGTTCAATTTAATGCACTAAAGAGAGTACAAACAATTTGGAAAGAATGATTTAAGTGGAGTGGGTCCCACCCGGCTCCTTCAGAACACACATACAGAACAGCCAATGCAAGAAAAACATTTAAAAATTATTAGGTTATCTAACAGCAAAAAACCATCAGATCTGGCAGTGGGATTCAAAGCATCTGAAGTTACTTAAGTGTCACGACCATAAAAAATCCCAGGAAAAAGCCAGCAAACCAAAAACATGACTTGTCAGTTTCCCAAGTTAGATTCACTCATTTCTCCAGCACTCTGTGATAAAGAGTGCAGTAACAAAATCAGTATCACATATCATCAGAAGCGTTATATACTGTAAGAAAGAAATATCATTGGTAATTTAAAAGGCAGTCCATAACTTCTCTGTAGAAGGTAAATCCAAGTAATGCAGATTGCACTGGTGGAGCCTACCACAGCTTTGAATCATGTTGACAGTCACTCTCTAATAGCCAAAAGAATTACAGTCTGCTGGATTAATGTTGTACACTGTCATTAGGCTGGCAATTAAATCCCATTTCTGAGATTGTGTGATCTGAGTTACCAACATCTGCAAATATTCTTACATCTTGTGTAACAGCTGGCCACAGATCATGATACAGCAAAGGAAAAAGGCCTTTTTAATGGCTCCCACGTTATTCTGGACTTAAAACTTCATGATGACAGCAGCTTCTCAAAACAGCCCATGAATCAAATTTATTATCCATTTGTCATGTGGGACTTCTTAACTCTAAGCCAATATAGCAATAAAGAATCAAGGTCATTGTTTATTGTACATGAATAAAAATTAACCACCTGTTCAAAGTTTTACCTGTTGACATTGAGTGGTATTTTGGTCTCAGAGACTTCTGACATCTATAACATTTACCAGTTTTGTGAACACGTGAGAAGCCACTCTCAAAGAGCATCTCCACTCATGACAGTCCGTCTTAACCTTAAAAAATGGTCAGCCATTCTGCTTCCAACATCAGTTGCTACACACAGTGAGATGGGCAATTCAATTACAGGATGCTCTCACAAGGAATTAATTTCATTCCCAATAGTATCATTGAATAGCTAAGCAGATCAGTGATTTTCAAGAGATCATTTAATGACAAGAACTGCAGTACAGGAAGATCTTTAACAGCCATACTGAACAGAGAAGAGAGACTTTGAAAACGAAGATGTGGCTCTACAAATCCGTTGAAGAAAGAAAGAAATGTTACCTGCAATCACAGTCATGCTAGGCACTCCTTTCGTTAGAGCTTATCCATGAGGCCTAATAAAATGCTAAGAATGGAGATTTAAGTAAGGAACAATACTTCGAAAAATCCTGATCCTTTACTTCTTAAACAATTACTTGCAATAATAGAGGAACATAAAATGTTTGCAGCCAAGAATCACAGAGCATAACCAATTTGAAAATCCAAAATAAGGTAGTCAGGGGACTTCGTTTGGAATGCACAGACAATGACTTTCTCCAGAGTGTTTTCTCTGAGGCAGATGCCCCAGGCAACTACAGATCACTCACACCAAGCACTGACTGGCACTCACAGCTCGCTAGGGACTAGAGACATGCAGAGGCCCAGGCCCTCCCTCCCAAAGCAGGTGCAAAGCGGGCAGTACCTCTTTGATGCGCTTCACCAAAGCATTCTGGTCAAAGGCAACAGCCTCTGCGCACTGGTGAAGATGGTCCTGGTACCGGAGACACAGCTGCAGCACTTGATGTGGATCCAGCTTCTCTAGCTTGGTGTTGGATGGAGACGTCTGCCCACTGAGGAGTCCTGCAAAGCAAGGGGAGCAGTGGAGTTAACTCAGCTGTTCATATCACCAACCCAGCTGCAGTCAGAAGCAGCACAGCACATCCAGAATAAACACTTTTAAAGGAATAATTAAAAGCTAATTCAGGCTGCAAGGCTATCGAATGGACTTCAGCAATACAGAGGTCCAGGGGAAGCTAGAAGTGGGAAGGACATGAATTTTTGGATGTTAAGGTTTCGTAGCAGTGTGAAGAACAGTTTGCTATATAGCTTAGCCCTCCTTGACAGAGCTTAAATACAGAATCTAAATGTAGCACCATAAGGCACGACAGCTTGGTTTACACTGGTAAGCTGCATGAAGCAAGTCCTGCTTCTTCTTTGTCACAAACCATTCTGAGCTCCAAAAATGACCCTCCTTCTCATTTAAGTGTGCCAGAGAAGTAGTCCAGTTCTGTGCACCCCTAAGGGCATAAGACTCAAACTAATTTCTAAAAACAATTACAATTCACTGGTTATGCAAAGCAAAGCTGAATAAAAAAGGTCCCACGTAAGTTAAATGAGATAAAACGTCCAGGCTTTGCCAACCTTGACTTTTAGAAGAATCCTTTCACGCTGTAATAAAGATTTTTCTTTACAATCTCAAAGACTAGCTACATATATTTAAATTTTATAATGAAATTAAGATTCTTACCTGCTCCCTACCTATCTACATGACTCCAGGTTTCACAAAATGCTCACAAAAAAAAGAAGAAAAAAAAAAGAAATGGCATGACACTTAAAAGTGGGCCCAGTGGGCCACTGTTAATACCCAGAGAAACAAAAGGCAAAATCATTTAAAGAATTTCTCCTGCCCGTTCTTTACTGCTTGCACTGTGCAACTTGAGAACCTTGGTTGAGCCCAATCATACATGCATCACATGTCAATTTTCTCCACAACTTCTGGAAAAAGTGATATTAAATATTAAGGTCAAGCTTTATGTTTATATATATATTTTTTTTTGTATATGTATATATATATATATATATTTGTATATGTATATATATATGATTTTTCTTTCCTTGATTTATTCTCATTTCATTTTGCTCCAGCATTAGCAGCACATTCTCCTAGCTGGGACGCCACCTGTGACAAGCGGCACACATAAATACAATCTGCTTTTTCCAACACATCTGTCAGGCTACATAGGCTGAATTCGGCAACTGCACGCACACGTCCTTTGGGGCTCTCCATTTACCAACAGGAAAGGACATTAAAACGGCAAATGCAAGAAAGTATCACACCAAGCAATTAAAAGAAGTAATAAATGCAGGTTAACTGAATTGGAAAAGTTCTTCTAAGAATGTACCTCACTGGGAAATGGAAATTACTTGAATGGCCCCCATGCATACTGAAAGCTACAAACAAGCTGTGATATAAAGTTCTTGCCAAAAGACTCACAAACTAGACAGAAAGACTGAGGCTGAAGTATCTTACGAATTTGAGAAAGTTAAACCTCTTCAAGAACATTTCCAGACAGAAATGAAAACAAAACTAGGACAACAATCTCATCAAATATGATGAAGTGAGTTTACTTTGCATCAACAGTCAACATGTTATCCTCTCAGGATGCTCTCAGTTTTCCTTTACACAAACTCTTTCTTTTCCTCATCTTCAGAGAAAAAAAAAAAAAAGATAGTTTTGTTTTGCTGACTTGTTGCCCACTACAACACCACCACCTGAGTCAAGACATCAGGAGAAGAAACACCAGTAACTGTTTGGTCTCAACACTCTTTATTAACCAAAGCATTTATTTTCTATAAAGAACCACCTCCAACAGAATCTTAGGCCCAGCAATATCAATTGCAAATCTTTCAAAACTACTCTCAGATGAAGTGCAACACTTCAGTGAGTGCAAACCAGAAATTAGACTTTTCCTTTTAAGTGTATACATGACATGTTTTAGCATTCCATCAGCTTCTTAGTTTTGATCCTCTCTACGTTTAACTTTTCAGGATAAATGTTCAGATAACATCATCACCTTTTACTATGCCGAATGTTCACAAAACAATGAAGAGTTCGCCATACACCTGAGGCAGTTTCTCTATTTCCTCACTGATTTAAATACACAATGCTATCAACTAACTAATTTTCTTTTGGTTGACTAACCTCTCATCAACTTCAAGAGGAGTGAAGAGAATTAGGCTCTATTTAATAGTTTTAATTAAAATGAAGCATGCATTTGGGCTAACTTAAGCTGCTTCTAAGAGTTTTAAGGAGAAATAGGCCAAGGACAATGAAATGAGCTGCAAAGGACTATGCTACCTAAACGTACTTACAGCCCTGTAGAGGTTACATAATGCTAAAAGCAAAGTGAATAAATTGCAAGGAGCCTCTGACTCACCATCCAACAAAACATGAGCTCAAGTAAACGCAGACATTCAAGCTGGAATACCTTCATAAGGCGGCAGAAGTTCAAATAAATGACATACATCGTTCAAAGACAGAGGATGGTATTATCTGTGGTGATGCAGCTGGCTGGAGCCAAGGCAATTAGCTTCTCTCCAGATCTCTAGGTTCACGCTGCCAGTGTCAGAGAAAAATTTAGCTCAGAATTTCAATTTATAGGAGATGAAAAATTAGAATAAGCAACAGAATGAAAAAGGCCATGTACCTTTGTATCTGACAAAAAAAACCCTCAACAAAAATCCGTCTCCCATCTTTTCTTGTACACAGTGACTACTTACTACCCACACTCTAAATATTAATATTTTATTAATTCACAGCTACTTTTTTTTCAGCAAGTCAGTAGCTTTACTTCAAAAGAGCAGATAGCAGCAGTAACTCATCTTGATACATCGTGAAAGAGACTGAAAACAGTTAAGACAGTTGAGGAGTCCAGGAGGAACCAAAGGATTCAGTGCTGCAACCTGCTGCTCCATATCTCTCTCCTTCATCCTCTCCTCGTAAGCAGGCAGCAGTGATCCTAGAAGGCTATCATGCACTATCCACAAGCTCAGCCCTATAGGATAGTGGAGCAGCACGCTGCCCTACAATCATGAAAAGCTTAAGATTCACAGGAGAAAAAAAAAAAACCAACAACCAAGAGACATGGAAAAAAAGGGCAGAAGGTTAAAAAGGGTGTTGCTGGTATCCTTTGTTTCTGTACAGCAAAGAGTTGAGGAGATAAACTACAAGCCTCCAGTGATTCAGCATTGAGACAGCTTCGTTTCTGGAGAACTGTGAACTTCCAGGTATTATTAAATAACTTTCTTCTTGAAAATCACTACTTCCTTCTCCAAGCTCTGTCCCACACTTTGAACTCTTCACTGAATAGCCCCATCCTATGGGATGGAAGTAGAGTTGGCAGATATGCGAATTTTAAAAGGATATGAGATCATATCTCGTGTAACAAAATATTTATTAGGTCAGTCTCTCAAGCGCCAAAAGGTGGAGAGGACAGAGGTCCCCAGTGGCTCAGGCTGCCTCCTGAAGCAGCCAGCATATGAACTCGCTCATCAGCATGCCAGACCTCACTGCTGTCCTCACAGTGTCGTTTGCATGATTACTGCTTTACTTTCCCTGCCCCCCTCCAGAACACATTCCTATTCTCAGACTGTAAGAGAAAACAACCTAACATTTCCATTTCTTATTAAACTAGATACTCATTTTCCAAGCTGCTGGTTGTCGTTTAAAGACAGAAACACACCAGAAATCACTACTACACTGATTGAAAACTGGAGAAAGATTGCTCAGCATGAGGGATGCAAGTTACCCCAATGTAACAAGGGAAGGTGGCACAGAGGATGGCAAATTGACTGTAGACAAACTGAACAGCTATTATGTGAGCAAAGAACATATTTGTATTGTGGCAAGGAATGTTGGCTGTAACAGCAAATTTTCCTCTATTTTGGAGCCCATACCATGTGATCCTTTTATTTCTGCATGGGTGACAGATGGGCTGAAAACTCTTGTCCTGTCACATCATTCAACAGGCAACTTTTCTGACTAGAGAGCCCAAATATTCTCTCAGTGTGAATGATGTGCCTCAGTTTCCCAACACTGTGAGCTACTACCTGTAAGACAATACTCAGAAAGATACAAAAATCACCTCCACTCTTCCTTTATCTTAGAACAACAGCACTTAAGGAAATCCAAGACATTTAAGTTTCTTTAAAAAATATAGTTTCCTATGGGACAGAGACAAAAAAAACCCAAACTCTTATGAATCTCTACCTACTAAAGGCACAGATCTTACATAGAAAAAAATTCTGATCCAGAGGAGGTTTTAATATTAATTACACAAAAAGAGAATTTGTAAAATATTTTTGACTTCTGAGTTTCATTTTTATTTAGGCTTAGATCCTGCAAATATCTGTGTACCATTAAAATTTCCTCCTGTCACAGAAGAATGGCTACATATAATCAGTAAGGTGCACGTTTTTTTGTACCAATGAAGTTTGCAATTTCTCCGAAGCAGTCCCTTTTGCCCCACATTTTAAAGAATCTGCAAAGTGGTTAGCATGATGGAGCCTGCTCCTGACTGGGACTTTGAACACTGCTGCAAAAATGCAAAAAAAAAAAAACAACCCAAAAACAAAAAAACCAACATATTTGTTGAATGATGCAAAAGATTGCTAAATTAAGATCTCTGTTTTAAAAGAGCAAGCAAAAACAAGCAAATCAAAAACACTTCCTCATTTGGATTTTTAGGAATTTGAATATCCAAAAGGGGAAAGCATTTCTTCAGTTGTATGCACTGAAAGTTACTTACATGTGTTTCTTTATAACTACAAGATTGAGCATCAAGCCTTGGAGAAATTGCTACTGGCTGCCAGAAGATCAGTTACTTGTCCAATTGCACTTATTTTGAAACTTCAGGTAGGGAAAAAGGCACACAATGCGCTCTGAAGAAAAGCAAACCACTGCACCACATCAAATAAAAGCAACCAAGATCCCGCCAAGTGCATCTCTCCACTGATTTACTTATTCAATTTAACTTCTGGAGCACAGAAATAATATATAGGAGTGCTCTCGACTAGGCAGTTGCCTAGTTGTGCAGTCCACTTCCTTCCACTGACCCAAAAGAAGAAATACAAAGAAAAGACTGGGAAAATGGATGGCATAATTCACAGGAATGCGAGAGCGGTGATTCTGTGTCATGCAATAAACTGCATTTCCTCCACAGGTACTGTTTTCTTTTTGTGGCAAACACATTAAGACCTACCATCTAAGACCTACCGTTGCTTGCTTATGTAAGCAGATTACATCTGCAGGCTACAACAGACCTCATTACCCCAAGCACTACGCACGTACAAAGGGCAGAATACTAACGTCACTTTACAAGATGAGGAATTGCGGCACCGAGAGGTTAAGTGATTTATCTGAGACCACATGGAAGCTGCTGTCCCCCAGCCTGATGACTCCACTACCAGAACATCCCTCCCCTTCTCTCACCCTCACGTAACACATTCCAGCAGTGCAGGAAGCAGCACAGTCTGTTTTCCTGTGGAACAGTCAGTATTAAACACATTTATGCAGTCTCTCCCACACGGCTTCTCAGACATCTAATAAAACTTTGTGAGACAACCACAGCCAAATTAAGATTCTTCCCTCCAGACCCCCAAATATATGCTCCTCTAAAGGGAAAGCCCAACTCCCATTTTTATTACGCTTACTGCAAGCCAGCACTGACACACAGTTATTACACATATCCATTCACTGCACTAAAGCAGCAGAGAATATTGTGTTTTAGTTTGCATGGGGATTTTTTTGTTGTTGTTGTTTTGTTTTTTTCCTTCTTCTGTAGGGTTGCAAAAGAAGTCAGCTTACCAGGAGATCAAAACCTAGAGCTAGCTTTGAAGAGGCAGGATGGAGGGAAGTACAGGACAGAGGGAACCTCCGTCTGAGGCAACAGCAAGCTGCTACTTCAAGAATTTCAGCATGGAAATCATTTAAAAAAATCTCAACTTTACCTGTCCACCTATACAATAACAAGACCTTGAAAAGATCTTGAAATAACAAGACCTTAACAAGGCTTTCCTATCTCTCTCACATTGTAAAATGTGGTTAACATTTGTCCTCAGATATAAAGTTTTCTAGGCTCTAGATGAAAGAGAATAGGGTAAGCAGGAACTAATTACAAGCTAAAACTCATGTAATTGATTATATTACTAAGGCTAACTTTTATTTTATTTTAGGCAAAAGTGTATGGATATTTATCCACGTGGGGTAGCACATACTACAAACAAAACCAAACCACAATGCAGAGTTGTTTGTAGAGGAAAGGTGACATCTGAAGTCACCTCTGAGCAAAAGGGCAGCCACGTGAAGCTGAGGCAAGTTTGCTGTTCCACAATAGCCAGCTTGTGTCTACACTATCCCAGGTAAATTCAGTAAGAACAGAGTACACTGTGCTGCTTTTACCAGGAGACCATGCACAGACAGTAACTACAGCACAGCCCAACTGCTGCATGTCTGAGTTCACAACCCAGTTTTCTCCATGGTAACTTACTCATATGCATGTGTCTGAGATCTCCTAAGGATTATTTAAAGCAAAATGAGCAGCCATTCCAGGTTTATAGAATCCATTTGTATCTACAACTTGTCTGTAAATGAGGAATGGCTTTTCAACAAGTAATGTATGCATTAGACAAACAAATACTACTATTTGTTGATTTTCTCCTAACTTTTGGGTACCTTCTTCAATGTCAGTGTTCAGATGTCAGTTTGTGATTGCAATTTATTGCCAAAACGTGACACAAAGCAAGAATGGTGAGCAGGCCACTTACTTACAGAGCCAGTAAGCGTAAGTCTTCTACTGGTTTAGAGTGGCAGGGAAATGTTTAGAGATTGAAACAAAAATAATTACTTTTAAATAATGGCAGCTATTGATAAAGTTATTGGTGTTTTGTAACTGTAAAAAAAGCACAGCACTGATTGCTGCATAACCACTATTTACGTACATGAAATACAGTTTCTACTTGGTATGTAGTAATACTTTTAATGCGCCTTCTTTCTTTTTTGTATCATCACAAAAAGCAGATGTGATATTTTTTTCCCTTTTCCATAATTTTTGTTTCAAAGCAATGTATAATTCAGTGGTAGGACTAAAACTATTCAGTTCTGCTCTGATAAACACAGGCCTCCACTCCAACTGCAGCCCCACAACTTAAGGGCTTCAGCCAAGGCACACTGCTGTAGAAAAAATAACGTCACAACAAAAGAGTTATGGCCACGTCATGGCCTTTGTCCAAGTTTCCAAAAGCACTATTTAAAATATATTATTGAACTGTCTAAAGAACTAAAATACACCTGGCCACAGGTCCTAGGAACTGCAATTTCTGTCTGTTATGCGCATTCAGAAAAATATACCAAAGAACAGGAGAGATTTGTAAATGCTATAGAGCTGGCATTTTTACTTTGTTTTCTTTTCTCACATGCAACCTAGTTTATCACTCAACCATTGTGCTAGCAGTGTGGGCTGCTATTTCATGTAAGTTTTCATTTGGCTGACACTTATTACCTAAACTAGCTAGCTCATTTTTTTCCTATATGCTGTAGTAACGTGATCTGAAAGTTCTCAGTTCGTAAGCCCCTTATTTTTAAGAAATCTGTGCAAAGGTATTCTCTGCAGGCTTCATGAGCATGCCATGGAAGTGGCTGCATTACTCCGGTAATTACTCAGTCTGTTTTTATTCCACTCTTGCACTAAAACTGATTTCAGAAAAAAAATCAACAGTGCCTTAGTTTCCACTGGGATAGAATTATTTTCTTTAGCATCTGGTATGATGTTTTGTTTTGGTTCTAGGAGAAAAACAATATTGATAATACACTGATGTTTATAGCTGCTTCTAAGCAGTGCTGTACAGAGCCAAGGCCATTCTCAGCAAAGGGCCCAAGGAGCTGGGAGGGAACAGAATAAGGACAGCTGACTTAAACTGGCCAAAGGGATATTCCATAGCATATGATGTCACACGGAAGGAGTTTTGAAGGGGGTGGGAGTTCATTTCACTCCCTTCCACTGCTCGGGGGGGACTATCTGGGCATCAGCTGGGGGATGTGTTGGACAGTTGCTTGTTCATCACTTCTTACGCACACACACACACACACACACACACACATATACATGTACATATATAATCATAACTATTTTCCTTTTGTCTATCTTCGTAAACAGTTTTATCTCAACCCATGAGTTCTACTTTTTATTCTCTCCCCATCTCACCCAAAAGAGGGGCCAGTGAATGACAATATGATGCTGAGCCACCTGCTGGTTTAAACCACAACAAAGGAATACAATACTTGCCATTTTCCCAGTAGTATCTGAACAGTTGCAACTGTTAATACAGGTATTTTTCCAAGGCCAGAGGGAGACATGGAGCTAGATCTAGCATTAAACTATAAACAGAGAATACTGAAATCACTCAAAAGCTGAGCTGGGGAAGGAAGGAGGAAAGCAACACATGGTATTTACTTTTGACAAAGTGTTTAAAAACTAATCACTCAACCTTGTGCCCTTCCTAGGGCACCTAAAGCATTCAATAGCTACACTGAAATAAGCAGCCTACTACACTCTGTATTACTTCCACGTTTATCAACTTCTGTCAAATACTGTCAAGTAAGAAAGTACCTTGCAGAAAGACAAAATACACAAGGAATCCCTAGCATGAAGTGTTTTACAGACCCAAGGGGGGAAATCAAGAACACTGTACCTCCTCTACAGTAGGTAGTTTACATTCCTTTCGCACTTCAGTAAAAGAACTCACTAGTAAAATACTATGAAAATGCACCACCTTACTATTAAAATAAGCTGCTACATACCCAAGCATTAATGACAGCACTTACGTGATTCTGTCCTCACAAGCAGCCAGTAATGGCAGTCCAGTTTCCAGCAGCTCTGCACACAGCATATGGCATCTGTGGTCAGCAAGCTGGGAGCCTCTCAAACCCTCACTCCCCATACTCCAAGCCAAGGCCTTGGGCCCCAGCATGGCCATAAAGCTGGGGGACAGCTTAAGGACAGTGCTGGCAAATTCCATGTTTTGGCTTTGATGTTGCCTGTGTCACTCCCTTTGCAATCAGATGTACCCAGGATATAACAGCTCACAGCTGCCTCCACTTAACCTCCACCTCAGACAGTGTAGCTGTGAAAACATACCCCTCTCCCAACACTGACTCTTTAAGTTATTAATATACAATCTGCTGATGACACGCTCACACACAGTGCAGATCTATTTCCTAAACCCATTATAGAAAGTATCAGTCATGTTACAGCAAAACTTTACTTCCCTCACCATAGCACTTCTACTAGGTACCTTTCCATATACTCAATGCAGAGTTTTACTCACCCAAATCACAGCTTCCTCACAGCACTTACAAGGACTGTCACAAGAGGCAGTAGTCTTGTAGATGGAACAGGAAGCTTTCAGCAGCTGGGACAAGAGCCCCGAGAGGGGCAGAGAGACAAGTATTCTTCCAGCCTAGGACAGAGCCTGGCATGTAGTACAAGGCTACATAAGGCACAAGAGCAACTCAGCATCCTCTGACTACATTAAGATGCACACACAGAAGTTAGAAAAACAGAGCATACAATGGATGCATAAGGCATCAGTAGAATACCCTTTACGGTAAGGATGGCACAGCACTGGAACACGTTGCCCAGAGAGGTTGTAGAGTCACCTTCTATGGAGATATTCAAGACCTGTCTGGACACCTATCTGTGTAACCTGCTGAAGGGTACCTGCATTAGCCAGGGGGATGGACTTGATCTCTTGAGGACCTTCCAACCCCTGTAATTCTGTAATACCAGTTAGTATGATTGCCAGTACATCATCTCCCTCTGCTCATTACATTAGAAAATACACACAGTGGCCAAATAAAACAAAAATGTTAGTCAACTGATCAGCATTTAAAAAAAAAAAAACAAAAACAAAAACAACAACAACCAAACCAGACCATCTGATTTGCTTGACTAAAAGTGAAACTTAACAGCATTTCAACTGCCACATCCCCACTGGGTTCTCTGCTTGCACACAAAGCCAGTCACAGATCTCAGCAAGGATATGGCAGTGGAAGTTTCAAAATGCTTAAGAAGTATCTGAATCAGAGCACAGAGCTGCAGGGTTCAGCCACTAAGGCAATGGTCTAAAGAGGAAGGCTTGCTGTCAGTCCTGGCCTCTAGGCTGTGTACCACCTTCTTCCCAAGCCCTCCACCCCAGCTCACCCATATGACAGCTCTGTCTTCCGCCTCTAGAGATCACAAGGAGCAAACCTGGCTGGCAGTCACAGCACGACTGTAAGGTGTAAAGAGTTCAGCAGCCACAGGTAAACCCATGGGATGTGGCAGAGCACCAGGACAAAAAGAATTCACAAACACAGATTTAAAAACAACAACAAAAATCACATTACTCTTTATTAATATACTAAAAATGCACATAAAGCAGTATTTTTAATCACTCACTACTCACAAAACTACTGCTTTGCTAGTGACACAGACAGTTACTAGTTCTTACATTCTGTACAGAAGGTTCTGACTTCAGATAAGGAACAAAATAGCAGGAAAGGATGAGCTCTGAAGCCAAAGAGTTTTGATGCCAGGCAAACTTCTTTGTTACCAAAATAGGGAGAAGAAAAAAAAAAAAGAAAAAAAACTGCAGACTTGATTCCAAATCAGGTTTTCAAGATTATTCATGAAAACAAATGAAAATTAAGCATTTGGTGGGGAAAATCTCTGCTTACTCCTATTTTAAGGAAATTTATTTTCAATATTTTTGGCATCTTTAAAGGTCTTTGCAATTACACCACTCTAGCAAATCACAGCACCTAAGAGGATTTACTTTATAGATCAGTCAAGGTTTAAGAATAGATAAAATTCTGATGCTTGCAAGCAGATGCTTGGCATTGCACCAGCAGCCAGAACTCCTACTCTGCAGAGATGTACCATGGCTGTTTAAGCAGGCACAGGCTCAACTGCTCCTTCTGCATGAACACATACAGGGTAAGGCAGCTGCACAGTTCCAAGCACCTAAACAGCCTGAAAATTAAGCAGGCACTGCAGAACAGCTCACCTGCACAAACTCCTCACCCTGCAGCAACTTGTTCTTGTGCTGTCTAAAGACTACGTAGCTTCAGCATCCTTTTCCCGAAAGCCTCCATCAGGCCAAGTATAACACTGAACCCGGCAAAATACTTAAGTCAGTAAATCCAGATCTAAGTGACCTCAACCTACCACATCTAACACCAACCCACAGCAACTGGAAGTCGACTTTGACATTAGATTTTTCACTTTCAGGATGCAATCTGTACTTTCTTAGCAAGCTAACAGAACTTGCTTTCTTAGTACCTGTTCATATTGCCCTCACTGTTAACGTCAGCATGGCTGTGTGAACTGCAGCTGTTAACAGAAAGCAGCTGTTTTGATACAGGTCCTCCGTAAATGTATATCCACTTCTGCAATGATCTTTGCACTACTTTTTTAACTGCATGAAAATAGGCTCAGAATTAGATTTGAGAAGAGGCATACAGTGAACAGACTTCTTTTTATGCTATCATTTTTTAGATAAGTCTTACATGAAGAATATTGATTATGTTTGAATTTGTAGTCACAGAGGTGTTGACAAGAGCTCCACCGTATTTTGTTCTGAGATACTGAAGCATTTGTTTTCGCTAACATAAGTACATAGCAACACACTGAATCCACATCTCCATTTTAACAAAAGTGCTTAAAAGCAGCATGAGAACAAACAAACCACAGCAGTATAGATGTGTCCAGTTCTCTTCTTGAACCAGGTGAAAAAGTGAATAGGAAAACTAAGTGCCTAAGTATTAGTAACAGTAACTTAAAACAGCATCTAAAACTCTGACTGACTTAAAAGTACAAAAAATTTAGAATGTCTTAAAACTGTAAATTGAACATTGAATCTTATGACTCTTAGAAATACATTTACCTTAAATGTTTTCATCCAACTCCCTAGTTAATAAATATGTAACTATCTTTAGTTCTTCTGCTGTAGTCTTCTTTATAAAGGACTATGCTGCAGCAACAGCTAAAAGACTCATCTGATTCAGGCAGCTTTCAGCAAGGAACTGAGCACACAAACACAACTGTTCCTCTTGCACAAATGCAACAGCTTTTCTTTGTCCAGCCTGTCTTGAAGTCAGATGTACTCTTCTTCACTTACACCCAGCGCTGAGTCATTGCAGAAGAGGTCAGAAGTGTGCATGTGTCTAGTAAGGTCATTCAGCAGATGAGAACACTCAAATCTATTCAATCTGAATGAGCGGGATTTTTTTGAATGAGATAGTGTGGTCTAGCAGGAAGTCATCAAATCCAAAAGCTTCCGGAGAGCTGCATACACCTGAGGGAACTGCATGCTGAGTGGCTCAGTTGCAAAGCTTTGCCTCCTTCCCCAGAGCAGGAGATTCAAAACCTTGCGATGACAGCTCACTGAACATAAGTTAGAACCGCAAATTGATTAGCAAAGTTTGTGCTTGCTGCTCCCACAACAGCCCCATTTTTAAATTTTTATTTTTTTCATTTCGAAAAAATAACGCCCAGTTTTGTGTTCAATGTCATGGGGGGCTGTTACTAAACAAATGCCTGTAGACGTATGGGTGGATGCAAGGAGGGTTGCTCTTAACTTTTAACAGCTTGGGTACTTGATAGGATGAGGAAAGGAGCTTGATGGGATACAACTACCACCTCATAGATATACTGCTATAATGTTTGGCACTGATGCTTATTCCAGTACAGGAAAGATATTTTCCTGTTTAACTTGTGCCACTTCACAAGCAGTCTGCCAAGCTAGAATACAAGAGCACAGAGCAGCACCCACAGTGCTGTATGTATTATATCTACACCTCTTCCGAGTCACTTTCCAATACTGCTCACTTGCACATTCACCAGATACAGTTTGCTAATTCTTAGTTTCAGATGCTACCTGGTTTTGCTGCTCTGCTCCCTGCCTCAAGCAAATCTCTCTTTCTGCAGTCAACATTTCATGTTACTTGAAGTGTAAAACAAGATGAAACTTTAAAAACAGGGTATACAAGGCTGAGAGAGGGGAGATCCTCCTATTCATTAACTAGGCACTAAAGCTACCAGAGGTCACAAAAGCTGGACTTTGTTATTCAAGTAAAAATTCCCATTAAAGCCAAATGAGTTGCCATTGAATCAGGACCACAGAAACAAGCCTATAGTACACTGCCTACTTGGAGCAAGTCAAGGCAGATTATGCAACGGCTGTCAGAAATCTGTACGCAGCTCTTCAAGGCCACAGTGTAGGAGGAGCCCTGAAGCATCCTTAACCTTTGTCTATTTACATCCTCCAAGACTCTTTCTAACAAAACAAACCACATCTTTATATTTTTATTAGTTCAATTTACAGCAAACAGCTCTCCGCCTTTCTTCCTCCTTCCCCTCCCCTCCTTCCTACCCTTCCCTCTGCTTTCTCCTTGCTATGTTGTGCTGTTTGTGCGGAAAAAAACCAGTTCCTGCTCTTGCCAAGTGTGACATCAGCTCATTCTTATTCAATGATGTCCAGCATAATCTTACTCTGATAAACATTTGCTCAGTTTCAGAGCCCCAAGGTTACTGACTGAATTTTGTTTTCATTGTCGCTTGTATTCTGACACTTTGCTGCTCATTATACGTTAAAATCCCCACATGTCAAACCTGGAGCCAGAGAGAGACACTAAAAAGGACATTCCACTGCGCTTACACGTTTCTTCCCTCCTCCCCCTACTCTGGAACAAGAGTCTGTCTGTCTCCTCACGAACAATAAAAGGCTGATAGTGTGGAGAAGCAAAAAAAAAAAAAGAAAAAAAAGAAAAAAAAAAGAAAAAATTGTAAAAAACAGGAACAAAGCACATGCAAAAAGCAACTCTGAAGTCCAGACCTATGGAATTTTGACATTTATCTTCTCCTTTGTGCACAGCTTATTCTTCCTTCACATACTCAGAAATTCGCTTACAGGCATAGCTGTTAATTAGCAAATGGATCTTCTCTCCTTGCAGAAGTAGCATTCATGAAAACTCAGCAATATTTGTTCACATTTGGCACTCATGTCTTGTGCTTCTGGCGCTCAGGCGCTCACCCTTTTCTAATAATGTACCTCAGATTCTTTCTTCTTTCACTCTCCCTCCTCTTCCTGTCCTCTCCCCAAAGCAGCCAACTTTTTGGAGCACAAGAAAGCAGCTGATCCTTCTTTCCTCACTCTCTCGTTGTTCTACCCAAACTGACATTTACTCAAACTACATCAAGTTGCGTCTTTTGGCAAAGAATTCTCAACAAAATTCATTATTGTTTCTTCCATCAATGTGGGAGTCTCAGACAAACCATTAAAGCAAGGAGAGAAGATTTCAACATAAACAGAATGGCTGAGTACAAGTCAAGAAAGAATCAGCTCTGAAACGTGAACAAAGAAAGAGAGCAGCTATCTTCAGGTCTATGATGACTACTCACAACACCTCTGATAAGGAAGACCTACAGAAATTTCAGCTTACAGAAGGAAGAACATACTTTGTCCACAACTGTGTTCTTCCTCAGCTCAATAGAAAAAGGAAAGATCAATTTACAGAGTTTTTCAGACGGAAGAGTCTATTGAAATTGGAAAGAGATGTACTGGTAGTATCAACCTGCAGAATCCTGCTTTTCCAGAAAACTAGGCCTAAAACCTCCTCTGGTGTTCAAAGGGTTGCAGCTGTTCAAAACAGCTTGTAAAAAATAACATTCTTCCAGCTCATATGCTAAAGAATGGAAGGTCAGATACCTGAGAAGGCAATTAAAAAAAAGTTACTTTCAAGTGTCATCATTAATACATACCAACTGTGGTAAACATCTAGAAGTGAGAAAACTCCACCATCACTTAAGGAAGTTCACTAGAAGATAGAAAGATCATGATTTACTTTAAAACAAAGCATAGGGCTCCAGTGTTCAGACAGTTCAGGCAGCCTGCCCTCCAGTTTTCCAGCCTCCCCGCTTCTCAGCAGGTAGCACTGCGTGGATCCTGCTACTCCCAGAGACTCAAAAGTGTTACAGATACCTGCTGCCAAAGGACTAAACATCCTATCACAAAGTAGCAAACATTCTTCCTTGTGTAGAAAATGTTTTTTATTCTTTCTTAATACAGTTTTCTGTTTCAAATAGAAAATATTAACAAACAGGACGTGTCCTCAACTCATAGTCCCATTTTCTAAAAGCCTTGGCTGCCCCCATAGAAGTTCATCACTATTCAGTGTCCTAAAGAAGTAGGCACTGACCACTGGGGAGCACCACTTGTGATGGGTTGCCAGCTGGATTTAACTCCATTTACCACCACTCTCTTGGCCTGGCCCTCCAGCCAGCTCCTCACCCAGCCAAGAGTGTACCTGCCCAAGCCACGGGCTGTCAGCTTCTGCAGGACAATACTGTGGGAGACAGTGCCAAAGGCTTTGGTGATGTCTAGGTAGACCACATCAACAGCCTTTCCCTCATCTGCCAGATGGGTCACTAGATCACAGAAGAAGATCAGGTTGGTCAAGCAGGACCTGCCCTTTGTGAACTCCATGCTGGAGTTCATGTGCCTATGAGCAAAATAAATACCTTCTTTCACATCAGGAAGAAAAACAATATAGCAGCACTGTCTCAGGGGCTTAATTAGCTTAGCAGGAACACTGATAACAAGATACCAGAAGCTTTGCTTTCAACATAACCAATTAGTATCAAATTAAACAGAACAAGCTGTAATAAACATGTACAGAGCATGTATAACCTTGAGGTTCACAATGCCTAATAATTAAGAAAAAAAAAATTGTATAAATCTCCAGCAATCAAAAGCAAGTTTTTCTCCAGTGCGGATGAGAAGGGCTAGAATTCAGTACATTGATCTCAGCCAGTTGTCCTTGCGAAACTGAGCAACGGGCTTTTTGAACAGCTTTTTGACATCTCAAAACCAGATTGCAAACTTCTCCTTCTTAGCATTTTTACTTACTTTCCTTCAAAAATAACAATAATAAAAAAGTAAAATTCAGTCCAGAATTCTGAAGAACATAGATAAAGGAAAAGCTAAGCCACAGCCAATTAGGAGAATTCCCTATCCACTCCAAAACTGTACTTGCACTGCCCTTTCCCTCCCAGTTCTTTTGTAGCTTTCTCTGTTTTTCCATTATGCTGTATTGTTATTCTCTTCTTTCCAGCAATATTTGTCCAGATTTTTGAACTAGTAGCAGTTCAACAGATCCTTATTTACTGAGATTCTAGTCTCATACAACCTCTACATGGATTATGAAGAGACATACTGGGCCCAATACTGTTTAACATTGTTATTACTGACATAGGCTATGGCACCTTCAGCAAATACTCAGATCATACAAGGCTAGGAGTGGCTGATAACACCAGAAGGTTGTGCTGCCATGCAGAGAGACCCTGACAGGCTGCAGAAATGTGTTCACAGTAATCTCACACAGTTCAACACTGAGAAATATAACATTCTGTACCTTGGAAGGAATCAGCCCATGTACCAGTACACACTGGGGGCCAGCTGACTAGAAGGCAGCTTTATAGAAACAGAGATACGGATATGGAGTCCCTGCAAACAAATTAAACATTGCAGCAAATAAAGCCAACAGTACCCTAGGCTGCATTTGGAAGAGCAGCCAGCAGACCGGAGATGATCCTTCCCCTCTGCTCAGCACTGGTGGAACTACCTCTGCAGTACTCCATCCAGAACTGAGATTCCCAGTGTGAGACAGAGATGAACACACTAGCCAAGTTTAGCATCAGAGCACAGTGATCTGGCATACAAAGAAGGCACAAAGCTGGGACTGTTCAGCCTCGGGACACAAAGGATGTGGGAGGAAGCTGATCTGTAAATGCTTGACGATGGAGTCAGACTCCTCCTAAGAGTCAAGTGACAAGAAGTAACAAAAAACTGAGATACTGAAAATACTACACAAAGTTTTGCTTTGTGCTTTTATTGTGAAGGTAATCAAACACTGGGACAAATTACCCAGAGACTGCAAAGTCTCGCATCCTCATAGATGCTCAAAACACCACTGGACGTAGTTCTGGGCAACGTGCTATGATGGATCCTGCTCTGAGCTGAGCAATTGTACCTCCAGAGGCACCTTCCAGCCTCAGCCATTCTGCAATTTTCTGAGTCACAGGCAAAGACAAAAATGAGGTTTATGAACAGCACCAATATCTTGTAGACAGTGCTTATCTTTTAATACCTACTGCTATCAAAGAATACTATAAAACTAGTCTGCACATTACTGTTCTGAAGCAGGCTCATTCCATGCAACTTTGACAGAATTTTGAAGAACTGCTACCAGAAGGCATTTCAATTTTTTTTTTTTTTTTTTAAAACTTATTCCCAGCTCTAATTCAGTGCATGCACTACATCTCTTGACCCCACTTGGCTTATACAAGCTAGTCTAGTCTGAGTTGAACACAAAATGCACATGGTTCTTATAACAGGAAGGAATGCTTCTGGATCATCCAGTCCAACTGAGAGTGTTTCAAATTCATTCACTGGGCCAAATTCCTTTCTTAGTTACTGAAAAATGGAGCAGCATAATTGTGGCTGGGACGTGAATTGTAATTGCTGTTGTATGTGTGAGTATCCCACATGCTTAGACTCAGTGCTACTCCCACAATGGCTCTGCAAGTTTCACAATGTTTAGCAATTTTTCTTACAGCTTTAGTACAGATAGAGCACTATCTCCTGCTCTTCTAGACATCCTGACTGCAGAGAACTTGAAAACATATGTTCTTCACATAGTTCTTCATTTGCCTTTTCAATTTATTTTCTGTATAAGAACCAACAGTTTTTGTTGTTAGCATGTGACTCCTCAGTGCTTGGGGCTGATAAAGACAGCTGTCACTCATTCACAACACCTCAATCCATAAAGTCTTTATTTAGAGATAACCAGGGTAACTACAGATGTTCCCACTTATGTGAGCATCGCAGGAACTGTGAGTTCTTAAAAATCAGGCATGCTGATCACACAGAGTTGCAGCACGCAAAAATGCTCCCTGATGTCACACAGGAAGTAAATTCTGACCCCACCAGGTCAGCAAGTCACCCACAGCCACTTTCTTTTAACAACCATTGTGTGTGCATTTCTGACACCCAAGTGAGAGGCCTAAAGCTCCCCTGTCAAAAAATCCTGAGCTGTAGGTCAGAAAGTCACACTTTTTGCCACATTTATCCCAAACTCAACCCTACTGAGCGCTCTAAACTTCCATTTACCTCCAACTGCTCCATCTTCAGTCTGTAACAGTATGCTTACTTTTCTCCCAGTCCAGTAAAATAAAACATGTTTTGCAGGATCCACTAGTTTTAAGACTGGAGCACCCTGATGTCTCTGTACATTTGAAAGGACGCAAAAAAATCCTTGTATGCCTCGAAATAGCTAATCCAGTTCTCTGAAGTAGTTTGTTCAATTACAACCACATGTTTTAAACAGTATGTCCTGTTTTAACCACGTGGAGCATGGGTTGATACATAAGATTTGCAGCAGAGGGTATCCTACAGGTTTCCCTACAAGAGTCCCATTAGAGGAAGGGGTGATCTCTATTTCACTCTGCTCCTTAGAGAGTCTGCATGATAACAAGCAAGCTGCAACTCAGATGTTAATTAACCTTTACCTGATCACTGCCAGATACCTAGATAGGTTCAAAATAGAGAAAAACACAATGCAGAAACAAAAAAAAAACAAAAAAACAAAAAAACAAAAAAACAAACCCAAACATCCTCGTTCTGGAGAAGCTAACCACCTCTCAGTGATGGCTGAAAAAATAAGAACCAACAACAAAAACAAACAACGGTGAGTTTCCCTACAAACAAATGCCAGCTTCTCTACAGTCAGACTACATATTGCAAGATCTCACAGCTCTCTATATACCACAATCCTTAAAGTTTAGTTTTACCCTACTGTCATTTCCTAAATGGTAAGGAAAAAAAAAAACAAAACACAAGCTAATGGGCAATAGCATAAGATCCTATCATTTAAATATCAAAAAATTATGCTGCTGTGAAAGAAATGGAACATTAATCAGAGTTCCTACACAATATCACTATCCTTCTTCACAGCGTTTTTTCCAACAAATACAGGAATAGGAGGAAAATTCTCTCCTTTTCATTTTTATCCAAAAGCACTGGAATTAATCCAGAGGACAACTTAAATGTTCAAGTGGCATTTTTACCCACTTTTTTAAATGTTAAAATCGAGAGCAAAATAAACTCTTGCAGATGAAGTCAGTTCACAGAGGTCTAAATTCAAAGACCAGAAATTTTGTTTTTCTTAAGAAAGGGGGGAATATACATGCTTGTTTCTGTTTTGCATGTGGTTTTAGGATTGCAGTATCTCCACATACAGGTTAGGTCAATTTAAGTCTTATCTGGCACCCTTCTTTCCCAGAATTCGCTTGCCACATTATCCTGACCTCTTCTTCACATTGCCACCAGCACTCCTATAGGTAGGTGGAGAGCTATATCAGGAAATTGAGTTTCAGGAAAATTAGTTTTAACTTCAGAGAGGTTAGGGTTAACTTTTCAGCTGGCTCAGCTCCCTGTCTGGGCTGCATGCAAGGCAGGGATAACACAAGGGAGTAGGGAAAACATGACTACAGCAATTCTGCCTTCAACCAGCTTTAAGATCAAACTGAATTTGGCAAGCCGTCTGGAAAATCAGATATGCCACTGCTCCCCAACAATCACTTCATCGCTTGAGGTATGTACAGTGCGCATGCAAAGCAAACATCTGAAAACAAAACACTTTGTGAAGAGGTACTAGCAACTTTGAATGAGCCAGCACAGCTACAAAGCCCAGTGGAGACTCAAGCATAAACTACAGACTTCGGACTGAGGAGCTGTACAGCCCAAGCCCAGGGATGCGCTTAGTAACTTATTAGCCAAGAATGATTCCACTTCACCGGTTTGGCTTGAGTCTTCCCCAGACAGCTTTACACAGTGTGTCAACTCCTAACAGACATTATCCATCGTAAAGGTATTTTGGGTGTTCATACAGGAACAGCACTGCTACTGAAGGTTCTTCCCTCAGCACAGGGAAATGTTTCAAATCAAGAGGGTGCCACACCAGAAGATAAATCTACCACTGTGATGTTCTTAGTCTCCAAAAGCCTTGGGATGGTTCTTTGACACCATAGCTATGACTAGTCCTGCCATTCCTCTGTGATATCAGGAGTCCCAGAAGCAATACAGTGCAGCCTGACACCTAGAAACTTGCACAGAGTCAAGAACATGAAGTTTGATATACCTTCCAAAACATTTGGTAATCATTTATACTGACAACTCCCTCCATTCCCAACCCCTAGGCAAACATCCACTTCCTTTCTGAACCTTGTAAAATTCTTGGCCCTGTCAGCATCTTGTGGTTGGTCATTCCAGAACCTAATTGCAATTCCTAACTTCTGGAGCAGCCCACAATGGTCTCTCTCATTAGAGCACTGAGCCTACTCCACCCATGTGCAAATGAAGAATGTTCCTGATAATATTTTTGAACATATCTGTTTCAGAGCACAGCACTGCCCTACATGCAGGTCTGCATCATGCCTCCAAAACCCATGTGACAGACTACCAGGAATTGCAGAATGGCAAATGTAACACTTCTGGAAGACTAAGCCCTGCAGCAATACTTTCATGAGTAATTAATTCATGTCACCAACCACAACAAATACACAGAGGTGGGAATCAGGAAAGCTCTATCAAAACAACCAAATATTCAAGCAATAAATAGCAAGCAGATGATCTGTTTTCAATCACAGAGCATCTGAATTAAAGATCTGCTCTTGTAACACAGCAGTCCCTGGAAACAGAGCAAGTGTGTCAGGCACATAAGCAGGCTGCTCTTGTATCATCTCCACCCTTGCATACATTATACATCAGCGAGCTCAACTGTACTGGCCAGCTCCCAGAATGAAATCATATGGTCTGCTATCAACACTATGGATTTATATTTCCAGAAATCCTGATGTCATAGCCTGAGAGCAATTATCAATGAGGAATTACTGACTTTAATGTCAAGTTGTGTAACCACTTGAGAGGATAAAGAATAAAAAACAAAACAAAATAAAAAAAATACAATTAGGCTACCCAATGAATTAAAAAAAAGAATACAAGTTTGATATCCAAAACTATTGCAGTCCTTAGAAAAAAAATAAATCTAATTTCATTGCATTAGAGGCTAAGCATTGGATTCAAATTCCTTATTGTAGTCTGCTGCAGTGGAAAATCAAACAGTTCAGCTATTATGATCAATATATATGTTTGATAGTACTTTTGCTATTTATACTGTCAATGTAAATATTAGAGCAATTTTACCTAGCAAATGCTGCAGTCAGGCATAGAAGGCATGACTGCACCCAAAGGAATGGAGTTACACTGGAGTTCTGAGCAGGACTCAGAAGAGACAAAGTGTGATGCACATGTATCAATCAGTAGATACACACTGGGCTAATGCCAGCAGGGAGTTAAGTCCCTCTGCAAAAATCAGAGTCTCAGCAGGAGTTAAAGAAATAAAGCTTGTATCATACATGGCAACTTGGATGCTGATGTTTCTCAGCATATCATGCAGCAAGCCCCAGGGGCAGACATGAGCAAGGTGGGAAGGACTAGGTCAGCACACAGCAAATGGCTGAAGTGCTGCAGAAATAAAGCCTTGCATCATGCCAGCTCATCCCAAATGGTCCATCGTTATCAGGAACAGAAGGTGCTGCCTCTGACTCTATTGTACCAATCCTGACACTTGTCTGACGGAACAGTAAGTTAACTGAGTTTATCAGCATTGGAAAATTCACATGGCACAGAGCTTTCTGCCCGGGCAGCGTAGCAAATGGGCTTTATGCACAATCTGATCAGATTCAGACTATGAGGATGAGCACAAGGGGAACAACATGCAAAGGAAAAACATGAGTGGGTGTATTCTCCTTTGCTGGACAGGAGTGAGCTATTACATCAGCTCAGGCAATATTGCATAAGGTGACCCCAAGGAGCCTGCTCATCTCACTGTGCCTTAGAGAAGATACCAACATTCCTCCATCAGCCTCTGTATTCAGTTTTCCAGTTGTGTACAGCATTGTTTTCATATTCATCCACTCATCAGGATAGTCAAGCAAGGTACAAAGATCTTGCAATCAGTCTGCAAATAACAGACAAGTAATAATCCGCAGTGGCACTAATTCCACAGGTAGGGCCTGAGCCAAGCACTTTGCTAGCATGGGACAGAGAAATCCTGCCTTCTGCAAGCTTTCAGAGCAAACATCCTTAAAACCTGCAGTTTTTCAGGGATTGCCTCCCTTTAATACAACAGGGTTATCGAATCTCAAAGCAACAAACACTATTGTGATAGGAATCAAATGTTCACTTAAAGAGAAAAATAGTATATTTCCTTATTTTACTTTTCTAAATCCTATATGAGGTGCAAGTTTGCTAAGCATAGCCAAAAAAACACAGCTACAGCATCAGTCTGATCACAAGGTGTCTAGAACGCTTCTGAACTGTATTCCAGGCATCTGCTCTATATAAGAGCTAACCAGCATCTCAGACGTGCCCCGGATCGATGTCTGTAGCAGACAGATTGTACCCCCTGTTCAGAAAGAGCTTCCCTTCAAAGGCATCAGGAAACAGCTAAGCGATGACTGTTTTCTTGCATTTGAAGCAGGAGACAATGAAAAGCTAACTTTGTAACCACATTTTTAACATTCAACAAAAAGAGATCACAGGAATACCATTTATTTGCTTCAGCATACAGTCACTGAGTTTATTTTTACGTGACAGCAAAAGCTGCCAGCTGAGTTCTAACAGCCTACTGACACAAAAAGCATCCTTCTTCCCCATCCCACTTTATCTGCTTTGGTCACATCTCCATCACTACTCATGGGACCCATCCCTGAACCAATCCATATCCCCAGCACAAAAGCAAGTCTGTCTACTCTCATTTAAACATGAAGCCTTCCATAGTCATAAGACTACAGCTAGACTTGATCCTGAGGGTCATTTTCAACCTAAATATTCCCTGCCGTGTTAGCAATATGAGCTGCCAGGTCAGTAGCAGGAACAAGGTGAGGAAGGAATGACAGAGAGCAGAGACACAGCAGGGCCTCTTAGAAGTGCAAGGCTGGTCAGCAAGGCCTCGTTCAGAGCTGTCCCACTAGCCATGCCAGTGATGTGACATGCAGCAGCCCACAGCCCCTTCCAAGGCTTCACATCTGCTCCTAAAGCACACGGAGAGCTGCAGGGGATGAAAATACTAATGTTATTTTCCCCACCTCAACTCTCAATCAAGAGCTAGCGTAGTGTGACTTGAGGCAATTTTGAATATTACTTTCCACTTTTAAACGGGCCTGTTTTGTGCTTCATAGGTGTCATGGGGATACGTAGTTAAGGATAAGGCAGAAAAAAAACACATTGATATTGACAATTGTCTGCTTCCTAACATGCAGAAGTGCTGATGCTCCACTACTACTTGAACAAAACCAGCTACTTGACTTCTTTGTATTGGCCTGAATAAACTAGCACTTCTAAAAAAGCTTATCTCCATTCCTTCCCCATTATACAACAGCTATATCTATGCTAGCACCACAAAAGAGTAGCCCAGAAGAACAGGAACTGGCTCCTCCAGCAGCAGCCTTTGCTTTATGTTTCTGCTGATCTATAGGAAAGATTCAGATGTGGAGCAGCTGCTCTTCAGCCACCATGCACCTTAGTAAAAAGTATTATTTTAAGGATAAAACTCTTCAGGCAGGCAGAGTTTAAAGTGTCTTTGTAATAAAGAAAATTGAATGGAGAAAAAAATGCAAGAGTCTTTCAGCTCTCTGATCCTTGCAGCTTCCAAGAATATTTATTTCTTTTGGAAGAAAAAATAAACAAGAACTGAAGTTTAGTATAAATATGAGATAAGACACTATTTTAAGGTCATTTATTACATTTCCCGTGAAAGAAAATTTTCAAACATAACATTGTTTTTATCCTTATGCTTCATGATAGACATTTGCTTGAGCCAGTTTAGTATGTTAGTTAAAAAAAAAAAAAAAGGACAAAAATTAGGCACAGTGGATTCCAAATTTTGATAACTGACACTCACGAGAGGAAAAGGCATTTACACACAGCATTGTGCAAATGAGCGCATTCTGGCTTCATTGCAGGAGGAGAAAAACCCACAGTCGAGAATGTAAGAAGCAGGATACCAATAGCTCTCAGCAAGAATACCAACATCTAATGAAGTACCACTTAAGCTTCCACCAGCAGAATTCTTCCTCCTCCCGCTAGCTACATTGACCCTGTTTTGAATAGACAATACATGCAGTAAGTGGAGACATTAACTTCTTCTGCTATCACATACAGAGTGGAGATATACTTACAGACTAGCTGACATCAGTATGTTAAGACATATTATAGCTAGGACCTTGGGACAAATCCTTTCCTATCCTAACCTATCTTCTTCTTAGGGGTTTGTAGTAAACAGTATCAGTGGGGTGGGAAAGTGGCTGTGTCACAGACAGTCTCCAGAAGCTATCACCTTAATGAGAAGTTTGAAGAAAGCTGATGAGGGTGGAGGGCAGGGAAAAAGGCACCGAACATAAATATTATTGTTGAATGGAGGAGGTCAAAGCAAATGGATGAATATACACATTGAATTAGCTCACATCTGAGCAACCCCATCACTTCTGAGGATTCACATACTAGAATTTTTTTTTTTTTTTTTTAAACCCACTGTCAGAAACCCAAATCCCTTCTATTTCATATAAGGATGTATTTCTGCCTTCATTTTGTGAACAATAACAACAACAAAACAACAAAAAACTTAGAGGAAGTAACTCTCATGGTGTGTTAGAGAAGGAAAAAAAACAATTGAAAGAAGTCTCATTTCTATGCACAATGGGAGACTTCAGCCAAAAAGGCAGGAACCCACACACAATATAGATTTCATTTAAGAAACAGTTATAGACTAGAAATTAGGGAAAGGCTCAAGAGGAGGGAGATACTTGTGTTCTTCCACTGCATAGCAATATTTATTCCATTCTGTTTTCTTAGGCTTGAATAATGTAGTAATACACACTTCTCTATTTCACTTCACCTTATTTTGACAACGTAGGAAAATCAGCCTACAAAGAGGTAGTTTAGTACAGTATATTTTGCATAGCACAGTCTGAAAAAACTTCAGTACAGTGAAAAGTTAAGAGAAAGTGGACAAAATGATTGACATTATATTTTCCTGTTCAGCCCCTTAAATTTAAGGGGAAAAGGGAAAGGAAAAAAAGAAAAAATAATCAAAAACATCAAAGCAGGCAGCATCCAGTTTCTAAGCAAAAGGTTTGTGAACAGGGTCAGAATTTATTTATTTTTTAAACTGCAGTTCCCTCTGCTGACTGCTTTCCAGAGAAGTGATCAGTTTTGTTGCTTAATTCCTTAACGTCCCAAGCATTAGTTTTAACCTGTTCTCTTCACATCTGCTTTCAGAAACTAAATCCAAGAGCAAGTCAGAGCAGAACATCAAATCTTCATACAAAAACACATTGAGAGAGTGGGCTCTCCACTCCTGTAGCGGCAGCAACACCCACAACTGCTGGTGGCACCCTGCTGCTCCAGCATTCCCAAGGCGATGCGCTCACTTCTCAGATATCAGACATGAGAGCCTAGGGGACCTGACACACTCTGAGAGACACAGGATGCTTGAATCCTTTCCATCAGTGGAGGTGCAAGACAGGGCTCAGCACTAGGCAGCACAGGAGTGCGACAGCCTCAGCTACACTGCTCTGGAAATCATGATGAAGTAGAACAGAACTGGAAAAAAGATGGTCAGTATTGACCCAAAAGCTCACCTCAAATTCTACAGTAAACTCAGGACAGTTCCCATCTGAAGTAGTCATACCATTTCTTGCTTACACCAATCACCCTATTTTTTTCTTCATCTTAAAACCACATTTTCACAGAACAGATAACAGAGATGAGTTACCTGTTAGTATTGGTTAAATATTAATTGATTACAGGTTGGAAAATAAACAGCCTCATTTTAAAAGCATATCTTATCAGTCAATATTTAACAATTTCTCCTTCCTCTTTTGTCCTGCGCATACTAACCTTATCCTCCCTGTTGCACATTGACCATAATGGCACACACAAACACAGCTCATTTTTAGCCAACTCACTTAACCAGTTCTGCCTCTTTATTCAGAGACTAAGCTGATCACAGAAGCCCAACTACTAAGGTACTTGGCCTCTGTATCTAATTCACCCTTGTTGATTCACTGAACAGGAACTTTAATTGGTGGATGCAACCAGAACTTCAGTGCAGCTTCGTAGATCGTAGATGCATGCAGAAGTGGCACTAAGATAGACAAAGCACCATGATTTTTTCAGCACAGGTAAAGGCTATGACTAGAAAAAAAAAAATCTCCTATGGTTGCCCCATTGCATTGCACTAATGACTAGTTTGATTCTTCACATTCATCACCCAAATAAAGGTGTTAACCAGTAAGATAAGTCAGTATCTGGAGTTAGTATCTGGACTCAGATACTAATGAAGTAATTTAGCTTTTCAAATGAAAAGTCTAAAATACCACTACAGCTTAATCAGCAGTTGAGGAACTAGAGATATTAGAAAAAGAAATGATTTGTGCACACAAGTGAGTAAGTCTACAAATTCAGAGCCCACCTCTTTTCTAACCTGCCATGTATTTTCAATCATACATTTTTAAGCCTTCTTGAAGAAACATACTTGAAAACATTTTTAACTGACTAGGGGAACAGGGAGTGTGGGAAAGGCTGTAGTTTTTGTTTGTTTAAATGGCTTTTACACTTTCTGGTCAGAGTTTCTTAAGATGACAAAACCTATCTTTTTAAAACAAAAATACTGGGGACAATCTAAAAGCTGATTTAGAGAAACTCAAGAGCAACCTCTGCCCTGCAGGCTGGCTAAATGTTAATCTCTGTCACAGCAAAAAGTCAGGTACAACACTGTCAACCTCTGTTTTATGACAGAATAATCTACCTGCTTTCCATCACATCTGTTTATTATTTTTTTTTTTTGCTACAGTGCCTCTGACACCTGATATGTTGGCTTATTAACATGCTTGTCTTCATTAAACATCATGTTATGACATCTGTTTCAGTACTGATTATGTGCCATATTTACTACTTTTGTAAAAATTACAACCAGGTGAATATAATAGATTTCTATCAAGTTCCTTACCAATCTCTGTAAGTCAGAAGTTCTAGAAGAAAAAAAGAAAAAAACCCAGCAGATACTCCAATATCCAGGCATTAAAGACACTTCAACTGACAACAAAGCAAGAACAGATTGAAGCATGAGTATTTATCTCCTAACATAGGACAGCACTATAGGCAGTATATGTTTTAAATATACAATATACACACACTACTGCTTCACTGGCAGCTATGAAAGATTAAAATTCATATGATGTTTCATTCTTCTTTTTTACTAGTCACCAAATAAGAACCTATAATCATTTTATAACATCTGCCCACAATTTGTCCAAGCCAGGTTAGCAGTCAGTTTAATTAGATTGTGAAAAAAATTCCACTCCTTGAAACAGCACCTGGACTCCCTGAAGTGACTGTAGCTTGAGACCAGCTTAACATGTGAACTAAAGTCTAACTTTTATCTTCTGTTGTCTTTAATAGGAAATAAAAAAGTAAACGCCAACTGCCTTACTCTTAGCACACACTGCATTTGCTATGCCCTTTGTTTTACCAGAAACGTATCAAAGACAATGCAGACTGGAAAAAGACAGACATCTGTGCATTTGTACTTCTTGCAACTTCCATGTAGCCAGGTTCAAGCAATATATCAAACTTTTGATAGCACTCCAAGATGAATTTCCTTCATCTTTGAAATGGTCCTGCAGCAGCCTATGTTACCTAGCTAGGCTGACTAGGACAGGTACTCTAAGTCAACCAGCTCATACAAATGTATAAAGTGTATAAACACAATTGTCTGCTACCACTCCAATGATCTGCTTTTTGATATTTTTATGCCACAGAAGAATAAAATCTAATCTTGCACAAGGAAGAGCAACAAGGCTTATTTTTAAAAAGTTCCATCTCCACTATCTCTTCCACTTCCTGTTAAAAGATAAACTTTGGTTTACTCAGATGAAACCAAGAAGCCTCGAGAAGCCTTGTGAGTAAAAGGAAGAGTTCTTTACAGAGGGAGTGGTAAGGTGCTGGAACAGGCTGCCCAGAGAGGCTGTGGATGCCCCGTCCCTGGATGTGTTCAAGGCCAGATTGGATGGGGCCCTGGGCAGCCTGGTCTAGGATTAAACGTGGAGGTTGGTGGCCCTGCATGTGGCAGGGGAGTTGGAGATTCATGATCCTTGAGGTCCCTTCCAATCCAGGCAATTCTATGATTCTGTGAAAATCAGAATCCCCTCTTCTGCCATCCAGCTTCCCCTTTAAATTCAGGCTTTGTTTAGCTGACAGAAGTTCACTGACACTGTTACTACAAAGGATAAAAATTAATTAAAAAATCTGACCAATCTTTTGTCTATCCTCCTCCCCAGCCAGCCAAACATCCCAACCCTTTCCTGTTGGGGTTGATCAGCCAGCATCAAAAATGCCTCTAATTCCTTCCTGGTCATTTTACTTGTGACTGGTATCATACCAAAAGAAATTGTTTATTAACAATTGAAATAAATGTTTTAATAAGATATTTGATTTCAAAATTGTGAAATATCACTGGGTTGCAGCACCTACGTACTACTTTCTCAGAGTTCATCACATCACTTCTTTGGGCTCACCCAGAAAAACTAAAAGCAAAGGGTTTACACAATAACGCAGCCAAAAGTTACCTCCCCCCTCCTCCCCTAAAATCTCTTAGCCACTGTCATTTACAATGCAGTGATCACACTTTCCAGGGAGCTCTCTGGAAACATCCTGCTTATAACTCACAGTTGTGATGGCATACTTACCATGTAAGGGTCTCTGGGTCAGATTCCACTGAGGTGCTAGGCACAGAGCACGTACATCTGCATTGGCCAGGGCCAGTTGCAATAGTGTCCTTGAAAGTTTGTCCAAGCACACAGAACGAAAAAAAGAAAGATCCACCACAACAATAAAAGCATTGTATGAAGAGATGTTCACTTGCCCAGGTCAGATAACATCTGAAAAAGAAAGCAACTCTCCAGGAGAAAGGTCTTCCTCTGCACTCTGCTTCCATTTCGACTTGAAACATGCCAACCAAAAGGGATGGGAAGCAATGTATGTTTAGAAAAGTTAGAGAAGCAATGAATTTTAAAGGAGGAAGATCAAACTCCAGTAGAACTATGCCAAAGTCTGAGCGCTGAAGAGGCATGTGGTGCCAGCAATCTCACTCTTAACAGTGAGATCAGAGTATGCACACACAAGCAATTTTGCATGGTGGCTCACTGAAAACACATTTAGGCAAGTATTTAAAGTTGCCTATATTAACATTTTAAAAACTGATTACATGCAAGTTAGGTTACAACTTCAAATTTCTGATAAATTGCAACACCTCCTTTAGTATCAAAAGACTCATACTGCACATAAAAGAAGGACGTTGTTCTCCTGTTGATGTCCAGATGTTTTGGTACACAGTACACTGATGAATAGATAATGCAGTCAATCCTTTGCAAAGTCAAAAGACTCCTACTGGCATAATAGACTCAACAGAAAATATCTTAATGACATTTCCAAGGCAACAGAGATGAAGGTTTAAGAAATTCTCCTTTTGCTCACCCTCCCCACAGAAATTACTTGGGAATCAGCAAAGCACTGGATTGTAAGCTGAGCACGCATCTCATCAATGCAAACATCCACCCCAAACACACATTCACTTTAGTGAGACTAGCTCAAGAAAGGTGGGATTAAAAAAAAAACCAACATGGAAAACTGGAATGTTAGACCATCACTTAATAGTCATGATTTCATATCCTTTTTTTCCTTCTCTCTCTCTCTCTCTGTCACTTCTCCTGTCTCTCCTTACCCAACCACCAGAGGGTCTCAGTTCATACCACGTGTCATACTCTGACAGCAGCAATGATTTATAGGGCCAATGAGGAACTGGAGAGAAGATTTGATTCAGCTGAACATTCAGGGGCTGAGGAATGAAGAGCTTGTTACAATCATTTTCTACCCACATCGCTTCTCCAGTTCCATTCCCTGTGTTGGAAAAACATCTTTCCCAGCACAATGGGCCTCTAGAGAAAGACTTACTACACAATAATTTCAGACTTTAGCACACCTGTGATAAGATCAGACTTGCCAAGAAAATACTATTAAATTCCATGTTACAGAAGTTATACTTAGGATCAACAGCCATGAACAGGAGCTGAATCTGAAGTGCTTCCACCTGGACTACCACCAATTTATATTTTTTCTTACTCTACACACTTCACAAACATCTAGTCTGAACAGAAGATAGGCATCACCAAGACTTTTATTTTTGAAGATCATAAAGATTTCTGAAATCCTTTCAGTAAAGAACTAGACCTCTGCAGCATTTCTCCTTACAGATCCAATATTGTTACAGTTTATAGTCATCTCTCCGTTATACATGGCTCAGCTTGTATTTCCAGTTGGTACCAAATCCAGTTTGCCAGCAGGGCTGCCAGATAAGGTAACTAGAAAACAAATGAAAGTTCAAAAATAAGTAAGTTAAGGCAGTTTTCAATAGGCTATTTCAACACAGCTTCCAGCTGTTTTCAAATAAATATACCAATATTTATGTATTGCAGTGGCACCTAGTGGCAACTGCCATGACTGCAGTCTTTTCTCATCCATATTATTGGCAGTAAATAAAAAAAGCAGTGAATCAGAAAAAGAAGTGAACATGTAGCACTGAGTTCCAGGTTTGCTGCTGAGCCTCATTACTCCTGGAACATGAAGAATGCAGAGGTTTTTCTTTTACACAGTAGTAGCTGGGGACACTGTCCCCTTGTCTTGCCAGTAGCAGCTCAGCAGGAACGCTGTTAAGGCAGCACCCCACCCACTATCCACCACTGCACTTCACTTTTAGGTGCACATATCATTGCCAGGTTGATGTAATATGGTGAAAAAACTGACTGAGGTGCTCAGGCCCTTCACTCTAACACCAGTCTGCACTCTGCTCTGGAGTCCACACAAATTACACGAGTGGATTCTACACAATATTTTGACTTTATCAAGTACAGAACTGCAGCCTGCAATCAGCAAGTCCCAATTTTCTGATAGCAAAAGTGTGACAGCATTACAACATACTTCTGAAATGTTCAATGAGTGTAATTTCTCTACATTTTAGCTACAGAAAAAGAAAAAGAAAAAAAAAAACAGAAAGGTATTCAAACAGCAGACAGAACATTTGCTCTTAACCTCCCAAGAAGTACTTGTTAACAATATGTGCAAGCTAACTTCTGCCCTTCAACAATTTACCAAGTGAAAAGCCACAGTGATACAGAGCCACAGATCAGCTTAAAGTGGATGTCCAATACAGCAGTCAATCAGGTAGGCACTACTGCCTCACTGACATTTTACAATTCACAAGCACATCAAAGCCAGCCAGGGCTCCATGGAAACTACATGATAGAACTGCAGTCAGTAAACATCCTGGAACACAAGAGAGGTAGGCTTGTACAACAAAAGTATCTAGGAAATTCAACTACTTGCACACACAAAAGAAAAACTGAAACAAAAATAATCCACAAGCATCCAAGACATGCCTAAGTACATAAAAGGTGCTCATACCACCCTACTGCAATCTTAAGATAGCAGGAAGGTAGGCTTTCCACGACAAAACCTCCCAGGCACCAACCCCTTGCTACAATGGGTGCCAAAGATGCCCCTGGTTTTACCAGAGCCAGGCAACTTCTCAGCAGCACCTCTCACACCACCATCTATTGGTAAGCCTACAGTTCATCATGCAGGACAAGGGAA
This sequence comes from Lagopus leucura, assembly GCF_019238085.1. NCBI lineage: Eukaryota > Metazoa > Chordata > Aves > Galliformes > Phasianidae > Lagopus > Lagopus leucura. Next base: position 33,766,155 of record NW_024962335.1, on the reverse strand, counting down.
AGATGATGGCAGAGGGAAGTGAGAGGCTGGGAAATTAAAGGGGGAGCAGGAGTGAGCAAGGCAGTAGGCACTCTGCTCTCAACCGCTTACCTGAGCTACAAATGCATTCCAGCTTATATCACTTAACCAACACAAACAATTGCTTCACAGTGCATGCATCTGCTCCAGCTTCCTGTCTTTCCTTACTGCAGTTTCTTCTCTGACAGGTACCTCAGGATGACACAGGCTTCCAAACAAAACATGCCACTATAACATGCACAGTTTCCACTTGCTACATAACAGAACCACTAGGAATTTCTATTTACTACTACAAATTAAAAAGAAGCATCAACAGACAAATTGCATTTCAGAATACTATCTGCTACTCAGAATTCAATACGTAACAGCGTAACTCCTGGTTTATGTGTGAAAGAGTGCTCACAGTGTAGTCAAGTATACTACAACTAGGTCCACAGAGAAAATAGAGGGAATATTACAAAATTCAGTATGTCAGACTTCACTGTTCAAGACAAATGAACCATGAAATTCATGGCATTTTCCTTTCCTGTTAAGCTTCTCTAAGAGAGGAACAGAGGCAGATCAAATTTGTTTCTAAACTTCAAGGTTTTGTAACAATGAGCCTGCTGACCTGTACTCTATTACTTGCTTGCTGATCTCATTTTACATAATCATGGAGGGAGAACACAGTGACGAGAAGCTCTCGGTAGTGCTTTGATAACATGATTTATGGCTTGACCAGACTTGAGTTTTTTTCCCTACTTCTACTTCAATGATCTTTTTATCTTTGAATAGTTTTAATACATCAAACCTTTAATCAGAAGGAAGATTATAATCTGCATTTGACTTTTTGAAATCTACTTTTTATTTGAACATCAGTGTTCACATAGAAATGAAGAGGACAATTCTCGAGTGATAGTATGTTATAGAAAATGCAGTTAATTACAATTGGATGGTGGATACAGAGGTATTCACTCATGCTTTATCTTGACCGCCCTTGCTCAACTGAGTCAGCACGCATAACAAATTAAAAAACAAAACAAAAAAAAGAAGCAGGGAATTAGGGTGTAACAATTTAATACTGTGCCAGTTGGTTAACTCTATCCTATCTTAATAAACTGACTAGCCTAAAAATCAAATGGTTTGGATTCAGACAGCGATGCAGCAAGTATTTACAAACATTAAGAACAAACAAACAAAAATTTTTTGGAAAGCAGTCCACTGTGACACTGTTGCCTGACTAGCAACAAGACACCAAGCGCTACAAGAACAGCCACGAATCACAGAATCACAGAATCACAGAATCACAGAATCACAGAATCAC
>NW_024962335.1:33567587-33764824 GCF_019238085.1 Lagopus leucura | reverse complement strand
GAATCACAGAATCACAGAATCACAGAATCACAGAATCACAGAATCACCCGGGTTGGAAGGGACCCCAAGGATCATGTAGTTCCAACCCCCCTGCCTAGCAGGGCCACCAAACATACACATTCAGATCAGGTTGCCCAGGACCCCGTCCAACCTGGCCTTAAACATGTCCAAGGACGGGGCATCCACAACCTCCCTGGGCAGCCCGTTCCAGGGCCTAACCACTCTCCTTGTAAAGAACTTCCCCCTAACATCCAACCTAAATCTTCCCTCCTTCAACTTAAAACCATTTCCCCTAGTCCTGCTGTTGTCAGCCCTTTTGAAGAGTTTACTCCCCTCCTGGGTGTAGGTTCCCTTCAGGTATTGATAGGCTGCAATGAGGTCACCCCGCAGCCTTCTCTTCTCCAGGCTGAACAAGCCCAACTCCCTCAGCCTGTCCTCATAGGGGAGGTGCTCCAGCCCCCTGATCATCTTAGTCGCCCTCCTCTGGACCCTTTCCAAAATCTCAATGTCTTTCTTGTACTGAGGGCTCCACACCTGGACACAGTACTCCAGATGGGGCCTCACAAGAGCCGAGTAGAGAGGGACAATCACCTCCCTGTCCCTGCTGGCCACCCCTCTCCTGATGGAGCCCAGGAGTAATCAGGCAGTGGAACATCAAAAGGGGGTCAAGAACATGTTTTGTATATACACAGTTGGTATGTATTGTTTATACATGCTGTATATAGTGTGCACATAGAGTACAAACAACTACAGACCGGTACGGTGAGTAAAGGAGGACTGAACAACACTACATGTCTGGTGGATGTGCGCAGCTGGTGAGCCACACACCCACCAGGCAGCACACAGCTCACTGACCGGGCCAGGGAGGCACTTGCCGTGAAGTGGTCAGCTGCATGACTCTAGAAAGGCAATTCTGGGCTCAAACACTGCGAAGTGAGCTCAACTGATTGCTTTTTTGTTTGCCTTGGGATTTTTGAGTGTGGAGGTGGGAGTTCATTGATGCAGGGGGCATCCAGGAGCATTCCACGGTTTTTTTTTTTTTTTTAAACAAGCAAACAACCAACCAACAATCTGCCTGCATTCTACCTACAGTTTCATTGATTCCTAATGGCAGGACTTCACCGCAAAGTGATCTTTGGCAAGAGGTTTGCTGATTTTCTTCCAATGACTTATTTCAGATTTTCAACACCAGGGAAGTAGGGCTTCTTCACAGCTGAAGGGATCACTGATGATAGCTACAGGGAAATCTGTCAGATTTATAGAGATTCCTCATTGAAATGCTGTTTCAAATACATAATTACCTTTCCTCCAACACAGCAGACATTCCTTACTAAAAAAAACTCAGCTATTTCTCTTGAGCATCCATGGTCATCTGTGCATCTACCTTAACATACCTGCAGTGCTCACTGCCATAACAGACTGCAAAGGTGCTACAGCTTTCTATCTGTGTGTCAGCTTCATCCAGGAATTCAGCAAGCACTTTAAGGTCCCATCATCTCTGACCAACAAGTTACTTCAGTCTCTGTGTCACTGACACATCCCAGACACAATTTTGTTTTCTATACATCCAAATGCCAGATGTTTACAACAGTTGTTCCTGTTGTAGCGAACACAGAGTACTTCATGATATTAACAATTGAAAGAATAAATCTCTCAGAAATCTCTCTCAATAAAGCACAGACACCATTTTCTCCTGACATTCCCTTTAAAAACTAAAAATAAGAATTCCACAAACAACTTATTAGACACAATCCTGGTACCATTAGCTGTTCTGTTGGCAAGGAGGATTTGGAAATGACAAAATATATGTGTGACTCAAAATTAGTAACTGAGCTTGGTGAGCAGAAGCAGAAAATCAATGCCTTTTTGGCAGCTTTTGTCAGAGGCAATAAGTCACAAATGCTCGCAAGATAATCAGAAGAATCATTACATTTGACTGGTGAGCTAGCTAATCACAAGATCCTAGAGGACAAGGTAGGAAGACAGCAATGTAAGAAAGATTCTGATGCTCACACCAGCAGTGAGACACATTCCTCTCTGCTTACTTCTTCACACAGAAAACCTTTTACCAGTACAGGATGTTACTCATAAGTAGGAACAAATTTATTTTCAAGTAAATTTACCTACAAAGAACAAATACAGACTAAATTTATTTCAAGATCCATCATACACACAAGTCTTCGAGACATCCTCTTGTACCTCAAGTTTCCGAAGCATACCAACAACCTAACCACTGTATCTTAGAATATCTCTGTGATATTTCTTGTCAACTACCTATGAAGAAACATAACTTTTCTTCTAATACAAACCTGGGAGCCTTATGCTTTCCAGCTGACCCAAAGCCACTGAAAGCTGAATTGTTTCTCCTGAAAGAGGAATGCCACAAATGGGCATCAATTATGTTGTCTTCCTTACAATAACAAACAAAAAAACAACCAAACAAAAAACAAACACCACGCACAAAACCCCACCAAACTCATTAGATTTACTTTGTGCTAGGATGCCTAGAGTATGTCACTTCAGGACAGCCACACAGAGTCCTCAGACAACAAACTCCAGTCATCCACATCCTCCTGTTTGCATAAAGATCTTGCTGGCCTTTGCACAAGATAGGAATTACATTTGTATTTGGATGACTAGCTCTTGAACATTTACTCTTATGTTGCTAATATGCATCAACACATCCTTTATATTTATCTGCCTTTTTTTGTTTAACGTAACACTGTGCTGCTACCAGAAAGACAGATCTCAGTCTTTCTTGAACTTTGAGAGAGATGATTTCCTCTGGAAGAATGCAGTAAGAATTTTGCTTCCACAACACACACAAAAAAGAACTAAATACCCTTCTCAAGAGCTTTGGGAAGTTTACAACAATAAATCATTAATGCACTCAACTTATTTCACCAAGAAAATTTGCACAGGTTAAAAAAAAAAAACAAAAAAACATTGAATATTCCATGTGCAAAATACCAACTTTTCTCTGGAATTCACAGATGAGGACTTTTACACACAGCTGGTTATGACTTTATGCTATAAACAGGCTGCAAGTATCAGGGACACTAAACAGAAGCAGCTTCATTGGTGTATGCATACCTTCAAGAAGCAACATAAAGGAAAGAAACAGCATACCACATTTCATTCTGTATACCAAAGTAGCTCCTACAGGGAATGAATGACTCAAAGGAGTATTCTCATTGGACACTCCGTTGCTCTCAGGAGTTTAGATTCTATATTTTCCTCACTGCTCAAAAATTAACAAACACACTCTCAAATAGTGAAATTCTCTCCTAGTATTTCTACTAGAAGTCTGCACACTCAACCTCTCTGTACCCCAAATATACAGCACTTAATATGGAAAAACAGGCATCTATCTCCCAGGTGTACCTTTCTAAGCAAATGTTTTCCTCTGTTTGAGCAAGATTGGTATTTGACTTTTGTGAATAGCAATACAACAGGCATCCACTGGAATGATTTCCTAACCACATCTGGTAGCACTCACCCCTTTCTGTCTACATGAATGTAGCACTGAAGAAGATATGAAGATATTCCCCAGCATATAAAAGAAAAATTACACTCCAGTCTTTGACTCACCCACCATTCTAGGAGCTATCCCACCAATTCAATATAGTAATATTCAGCTTACTGAATAACTATCGGACAGGTCCTCACACCAGAATCAACAAATGCTTAAACTCTAACCTCTCAAACACTGTTTATTATACATGCTCAGTAATTACCATAGAATTTTGGAGAAGACAAATATAATTAAGAATCCCATGGCATCATAGCTGATGAAACTCCAGTGTGTGGATATCGTGTGGATTTTTCCAAAGAAATCAAAGTAAATCCAGTATAAAAGATGCAATGGACATGACACTGTCATTTTATTGTAAGTTTGGGTACTGGTCAACAAGATCAATTCAAAATGGCTAGGAGAGATATGTGCTTTGGCTTTTCAGTGTTTTGTGTCCTGCAAAAAATGCAGTTTCTTGCTGATAACGCGCTTTCCCAATTGATTAACTTAATCATTAGGCTTCTTTTGAGACTTGAGAAGAAAATCCCTTAGTTTTGCTTAGCCAAGGGCAAACGGAAAATTATAGCCAATCCCAAAAGAGCTATCAGTTCATGCTTTAAGCTCTCCAAGTCAATTGCTCATGAGATGCAAGCTTTAGGATCAAATCCTAAGAGAACTCAGTATCCTTCTTTATCCATCCCAGGAACATGGTCTTGCCTGTGAAGAACAAAGAAACCAATCCAAAACAGAATGGGTTCATGCCTGTGGCATACCTGGGATCTCTAAAGACTCAGCTCAGATCACAGTCCTGTTGTTCAAGCAATGGTGTATCTGAAGATGCAAAATCTCTTCACGTTAGTCAATACAATTAGGAATGCAACGCTAATAAGCAGTCACCAGATGTCCCCACATCTTAAGGGACTCAGCAGATCAAGTGGTACGAAAGGAACAGAAGCTTTCTTTTATTTAGTTTCAGATCCAAAACAAAAGCAAATGCAACTTAGCAACAAAGACAACAAACCATTAAATATCTTAATGTATGCATATTTACTAAAGAGTTTGGACTGGTGACTGTCCAATTTGTCTCTCTCAGCCAGGTGGCTGCTGCTACCTCTCTTTTCTCACTTCCCATCCCAAGCCATCTTAGTTCTCAGCACCTACATAGGAACCATGTCCCTGGAAGTGACTGCAGCTTTGCTTGCCAGGACTCTCACAGTTCTTGTGCAAACATACTTCGACGCTCACATGTTCCACAAATACCCAATCTTATAAATCTGACCTCTTAGATTAAAGCTTCCTTATTCCCTTTGTGAATTTGAGTTTCAGCACTTACGTTGCAAGCTATCACTGAGGAGATCTTGATTTTGCCTTTAGTGCAAGGCGGGACACAAGCAACAAACATTCTGTCAAAAGTGCAATACCAACTTCAGCAATCTCACAGCCAGTTCTAAAATGGTAGTAAAAGTGTTGGGAATACGTCAAAACACAGATTCCCACAACGTCACTGTCCGTAGAGTTAAAAAAAAACAAACAAACACAGAAAAGGTATAGGCAATACACATTCTCCTTAGTCAAGAGGGACAGTAATACTAGCCCCAAAAACATCAGTGGTTGTTTTTATCGTATTCAGTAGCATCCTCTCTTTCAAATCCTGCTGGAAAGAGTACTGCCAGTGTCACATAGACCCAAGATCCCTCTCTGGTACTACCCAATAAAATGCCAGACATTTCGCCCACTGGGCTGTCATAGTGTCCACAAGTCCTAGTCATGTTTGATGTTAAAATAAATAAAGTGAAGAGTTTATCTGAATAGCAATGTCACATCCTCTCCAGCAATGCCTACAGGGCAAAGCAGCTACCACATCTTCCCATCAGCTATGCATGGATCAGTGGCAAGCAGTGCCTAAACCTTCAGTTGTACAAAACCACTTCCTTTTAGCAGCAAGGACCAGCAGCCCACAATCTCCTCACTGCCACAACAGGCCTACAAGGCACACACAAGAAATCCAGCCAATGCACATATGTACACTAAAACTCAAACTTTCAAAACCGTTGGTTCCCTAAGTGCTCACTACATAATGTATTCACACACATTTGCTGACCCATGTTGTTACAGGAAGAGAAAGAGGCCAGGACTTGGCTGCTGCTACCAGCCCAATTCATGCATGCTGCTCCATACATTTTTCTTCCCAAGAGATGCTCTGCACAGCCTCCAGAGAGAGAGAGAGAGAGCACGCCAGGGCTAGGCCATGAGGCACATGGACAGTTTTCCCCATTCCTAAACAAGGACCAAGGACACAATCTACTCTAGACTGGAAACCTTCAAGAATAAATCCTGATTTCAAGTAACTGAATCCAAGAGCACGTAGCTTTAGTCTGGGACAGTAACACACAAGTGTTTCTAAGAACCTAGAACAAAACTAGAGACTGTAGTCTGCAACATACTAGCACATCCTTTCAACCAAATGGTATTGGCCATCCGGGAAACCTGGAGTCGCCCTGTCTGCACAGTAGATGGTTCTACTACAGAGATCATTACTAGCACATCTCTAATTCATACATCAGTAGAAGGTTGGAAATAATCATGAAATACAAAAACAGTACAGTTTAAAACAAAGGCAAGGTAGCAAAAAACATGGATGGAAACAAGCTTCAGCAGGAACCTCAAGATACACAACGCAATACTCTATTAGGCACACACACAGAAAAAAGGGCCTTTAAAAACAGAGAAGAAACAGTCACCTTTTAAAAGGGGCTGGAACGTCGGAATTTCCTGCAGTTTTATGACATCTGGATCATTGCTCACGTTCCGTGAAGACTGCGTTCCTGGGGCTACCACCACAATGTCATCCATTTTTGCTCGTTGTTTAGCTGGGGATGGAGATGCTGGAAAAACAAAGGGAGAAAGGATAAGAAACAATCAAGTTAATAAATAGATTCCATCTGAATTTAACCCTATGAGAACGATATCACATTTAATGCTGTGCAAGTATGTTTTCTATAACAAATCTCTGAAACCACAGGCTGTCCCTCCCTTCTCATTCTCTCTCTGGTAATGTACACACTTCATTCAACAAAGTTTTTCAGAAGGAGACAACAGAATGCTAAGGATGTGCTGCCTTCTGACTCTAGGGATAACCTTACATGTTTGCCATGAAGGCAGAAGGCAAAAACTAACAAAGGTTTTATTTGTCATTGTTATGCTGCAGCAGTAATGCTCTCTTATCGTTTTAGATACCTTTATAGGAAAGATTTACCTCAATAACTTAAATTCAAATACATTTGGAGCTCTTACTGTAGTGTTACACAGTCGTTATCGTTCACATTCAGGTACTTTGATGGGCCCTGGGCAGCCTGGTCTAGTATTAAATGTGGAGGCTGGTGGCCCTGCATGTGGCAGGGGGGGGTTGGAGATTCACAATCCTTGAGGCCCCTTCCAACCCTGGCCATTCTGTGATTTTATTTTTTTCCCCCTAACTCAGAGGGCAGTGAGGCACTGGCACAGGCTGCCCACAGAAGTTGTGGATGCCCCAACTTTGCAGGCATTCAAGGCCAAGCTAGATAGGGCTCTGGGCAACCTAATCTAGTGGTTGACAACCTTGCCAACAGCAGGAGTGGTGGAACTTGATGAACTTTAAGGTCACTTAAAACTTTAAGGTCACCCAAGCCTCTATGATTCTATGATCCCTCCCACTTCTCCCCACCGAGGTCAGCATCCTCACACCCACCGGACCCAGCACCCCACCTAGCAGCGAGGCGCCCACCGTGGCTCCCATTCGCATCTGCCATTCCTGCTGCACCTCCTTCCCCAGCACGCATCTATCAGTCAGTACTACCAGAGGTCACGACTCCTGCGCCTCGTCCTGCAGCAACACCAGCACCCAAACCCTCCCCCACCCCACCCCACAGCCTCCTCCGCCCCTACAGCACCGCTGAGCCCCTCCCGCACGTACTCGGCCCCGTAGCTTCCCTACAGCCCCGGCCCAGCGGGGCAGCTGGGCAGCCGCCGCCACCGACCTGAGGCGCTGGTCTCGCCCGGGCGGCTCTCGGCCTCCGCGCTCTGCTCCGCTCCCATGGCGACACCAACGGCGCTCGCAATGCAACGCGCTGCGCCGACTCCCTTCCTGCCCGCCACCCTGCAACGCAGGGCCACGCTGCCCCCACAGCCGCCCGGGATTCCGGCTGGGCCGGCTAGCCTCCGCGCCAGGAGCGGGCCCCGCCCGGCGTGGCGCGGCAAGCAGGCGGAGCTCTGCTTAAAGGCGCCGGGCGAGGCGCTGCCGCTGCTCGCAGTGCGCGGGGCGGGGCGGAGTCTGGTGCTCGGCCCTGGGGCGGATTTACTGGTGGGGAGCGGGGCTCACAGCGCCCTCTGCTCCCCTTAGGCCCGCTTCTGCTTGCCCTGTCTGGCCTCCCTGAGAGTAAGGGGTTGGGGGAGATAGTGCTAATCTAGATTTTTAATTATCAGCACTGATATTCATGGCAATCAAAGGCAAGGCTGCAAAACACCCCAGCTATCCCAAACCACCCAATAATAGCACGTGCTCAGTCAGGTCATACTGTTCTCCTATGTCATTTTTTTCTCACCTTTTGAAAGCTAAAGCATGTTGGTTGATGATAGGTAACCAACCAGCTAGCAGCATGCAAAGAAGCCACATACTTACCTCTGACAGAAGAATTGCCCACAAATAAGTTCTGGCACATGCTAACTTCTAAACGAGTCTGCTCTCCACTCCTGAACGATGCACAACATCTGTCCAAGTCTTAACCTCAACCGCGAATGCATTACCTCTCCTGGCTGCCTTCACTAATTCTTGCCAAGATTTAATTTAATATAAAAATCCCCCTCCTGTCTTGTGAGAACTGCACATCTGTTACCTACATGTGGGCTGCAGAGAAAAAAGCTCCGTCCAGCACCTCTTCTGGCAGCTGCAGGCTATGCTTCACTAGCTGTAACCCAACAACACATCTTTTAGCTACAACTGCTTAATTCCTGCCAAAACAACAACTAAATATTTTCAAATAAATGTGATTACTAGGAAGGAGAACAAACTGTTGTTGGCACGACCCTGTTTAGAAAGCTGAGTTCTGAACCTGCACTATTCACACACAGTATTAAAGTCATCCATGAGTAGCTTCAGTGGCAGTATTCAAAGGCAGCATGTAATGTCTGCAGAGCTGCAACCCCACCAGTGCTTGCCATAAAGGCATGCAAAGTTATCCATCACTCTCAGACAGATTAGCTAAATTTAATGCAGCATATTTAGCTTGCAGTTAGCTTCATTTCCACTTTTATGTTACAGACTTCTGAGTGTTTTGTCAAGCACACTTTGCAGCTCCCCTGTTTTGTGCTTTTGTTTATTATTGTAGTTGTGTGAATATGTAGTATCTTACTGCCCCTGGAAAATATTTATGATCCACAATTCTGATATTTAGCTTACCTATCAACCAATGTGTGTTTCTGCTATATAAAGTTTTATTATTGAAAACATTATTACAGTAAAGTTATATTTGAATGTAGTTGTCATGCAAATTAATTATTTTGCCCCCAGTGTGGCAAAACAAATCCTCTGCCGTGTCCTGCAACTGTCCTGCAACAGCTAGGTCAGTGTACCTGAAACTACACAGTGTGCAGTTGTATGTGGTTACATTAACGCATACAAATCTGATGTTTATCTGGCCATGATCCATACAACATAAGGGCCTTGGCAAATATCTAGTTATTATTGGTTTTGTTTGTCCTTTATTACTTTATATATTCAGTGTTTGACAGGAATAGATTACTTGAAACTGAATGGTGTTTTAATTGTGTAACTAGTAGTAGTGTCACTTTTAACATATATGCCCCTATAAAAGTCAACTCCCAGCTGAATGAGTATGAAGAATAAAGTTGCTGACCATTCTCTGACATGGGCCTTGATTTTTGAAACAGCACAGAAGGCAGCAAGTCAGTGTGAAGCAGAATATGCTGCTGCTGCCAGCGCACCTTCTCCAAGTGGGGATCTCAAACATGCCTTGGAAAAGCAAAAAATCCTCACTGAATTTTACAGACATTTAACCTGTGTCCCAGAGGTTTAAGTTTATTGTATTAAAGCAGAGAGTAGGTGACCAAAAGAGAAACGATCAGACTGTTATCATTTTGTTTTACAATTGCTGTGTGAAATAACCTGCTCTCTGGTAACTGTTCATGTAATGGACTGCCTCAAAAGGAACAAACATTTTATTTACAATCATAGCAATGATATTGTAGGTATGATGCAGGATGAGATACCTGAAGAAGAAGGAATATGTAGCACAGTTCTTTTGTTGCTTCCTTTCATTCCTTACTCTGTGGGCCACTTCTATGCCTGAACACTGCTCTGATGGAGGTGGGGGGCCCAGGAGAGGGGAAGAGGGAAAAAAATAAGGGGAAAAAAAAAAAAGAAAAAAGAGGAACCGAAAATTTTCAAAGTACAAACATGAGTTAAGCAAACACTACCAATAAGGCTGCTCAGGAAGGAACGCCGCACTTGTCAGGCAGCACTGCCAGCACGTAGCCCTTGCTGCACGGCTCCCATTCAGCAAACGCCGCCTACCTTTGCTATGGTTTGAACAGGATTACTCAGGTAGCCAAGACAGTCTTACACAAGCACTGAAGTACGCACGAATACATTTAGACCAGAATATGCATATGAATTGCTTTTGCTACAGTCTCAAGGACGGCTCTCACCGCGGCTTTGAGTAAAACCCCACCGACACCCGACCCTTCGACCAGCGGGAGCCGCGAGCCCACGGCAGCAAGGCGGTGCCGGGCCGCCCCGCCCCTTGTCCCGGACGCGTGGCAGCCGGCGGCCCAGGCGCGGGCGGGCAGCGGGAGTGGCGGGAGTGGCGCCCGCGGGAGGGCGGGCAGGTGGCCATGGCTGTGCGCGGTCTCCCGCTCTGCCTGCTGGCCGTCAGCTGCGCGATGCCTGCGCCGAGCCTGGGCCAGGGCTGTGCCGCGCAGCGAATGGACAACGCCATCATCGATATCAACTTGTCTCTCCCCATGGGTATCCGAGGTGCGGAACCAGTGCACGTTTCAACACCAGAGGCTTGCATACATGCCTGCTGCTTGGGAAAAAAGCTGTCAGGTAACCGAATTCTCTCCGGCCTTTTCTGTTACTGCTTATGAACATTGAGGAGATTACTTACAGAATTGCCCGGGCTCGCATAGGAAAGGGGCGAGGGACGAGGGACTCTGCTGTGCTCAGGACCAAAATGTTCATTTCTCTGCCACTTACACTGCCAGTAGTTGTGGCATGCGGCTGCTGCCTGTCCCGGCCTAATGTGATGCCAGAGTGTTGATATCAGTGTGTTCCAGAAAGTAAGTGCGGTACAGTGGAGGTAGCTTTGAGTATTAAAGCCACTCAGACCTGCATGCATCGCTTCAGCAGACACACTACAAAGTAACACTGGTTTTAGCCAGAAATGAAAATGCTTTCACTGCCCTGGAACTGCTGATTTTTGTCAGGCTTTTAGAGTGGTAGGAGATAAAGCAGCAAGCAGAAATGACAATGTATAAAAGTTACCCATAACTGATGGAAAAAGTGCATATCCACAGATACATTGAGGAAATTTTCAGATTTATCGGGATTCATAAACAAAAAAAATCATTATATAAAGTGCTGCCAGCATGGTGTGGGTGAGGGGAGAATAAGAGGTTAGACTCGTTATTTCCACATATTCATCTGTACAGGAAGAGGAAGGTGTAACCTTTCATATGCTGGCCTTCAGCCATTCTTCTGCAGTCCTGTGTTGTTTTTCCCACAGGAATGCTAGATGTAGGTAGTTTTTCTCTTACTTGTGGAAGGAAAACCAGAATTTTTTACTTTTTAGCAAACCAGAATTTATTATCAAGATGCTATAGAAGTTCTTGTTACTGAAATGTGTGTATGTTCTTTTGCAGGAGACAAGAAATGTAACTTTGTGATTTTTGATGCTCAAAGGACAAGCACACAACCAAACTGCTACTTGTTTTATTGCCCTAGCACAGAGGCTTGTCCTATGAAACCTGCAATGGGGCTTGTGAGCTACAAGATAGCTCAAGGTAAGTATGTGTAACAGTAAAAGCCACAAATCCCCACACTGCATTATCCCCCATGACTTTTCAGCAGTGGCTAGATAATGGTTCAGAGTTGCATCTTTAGTAAAACGTTTTAAACCAAGTGCTCTAATTTGAAAATACTATTCTTGTGCTTTGTGGGAGGTGGTTAGGCAAGTGTGTGGTCTGCATCTACACAGGCCTAACCATTATGAAATTCCTTCACATAAAATTCTGAACTCCTCATAGTTTTCCTTTGTTTAAAACAAAAAAAAAGAAGCTTTATCCATCTCAGTGTATTCTGTCCATGGAAAATTTCTAGTACATAACATGTAAGGGCATTGTTGAAAGCAATAGAAATATGATGCCCTTGTAGCCATCTGTGCATTCAAAGGATTCATGCAACTCTGATAAATACCATATATACACAGATGTTAGGCAAGCCTCAGAGCACCGCTGGGATGTTAGTGAGTAATTGATGATAATAATCATTATTTTCTGTTTTCAGTTACGGAACCTGAGGCACAGATGCAAACTGGCTAATCTCAAAGCTTTATGGCATTTGGGCTTTGCAGTCACAACTTTCTCACTGCCTGTCACGTGCTGTAGCATTTTTAATAGCAAGACTTACTTACTGATTGGCACTGATTTGCACCAGACCTGTTTGAACATAAAGAATGCAGAGAAAGAAGGAAGACTTAATTGTGATTGAGCTTTTGTCATGCAGATAGTGTAATGCTCAGTTAATGCTAATCATAAAGGTGATGTTAGCTTATTTACCTTAGGTTCCTGGTAAGCATACAAAGGTAGCAGCACATGGTGGTGTTGGTACTGACAAACATTTGAAGCTTTGTGTGTTTTTTCTGTTTGTTGTTGTTGTTGTTTCAATATATGAGAATCTTCATGTGATTACATAGAACTAAACTATGTTCTACATACTAAACTAAAAGGATAAATATATTCTGTTGCTAAAAAATACACTGAAATAGTGAAATTGTGTTAGTAACAAAATTGCTTATGTTGTTGGTTTGTTGGTTTTGGTTTGTTTTTTGTTTGTTTGATTTTAAACTATTCTTGTAGCTTGTTAACTACTGGAAACAACCTCTGTCTTGGGAAGTAAAGCATTTCCTGATTCCTATCGCAAATAGTGATTGCTGAAAAAGAAATAATGTCTGCTTTTTTGCTGTACTTCTGCGGAGTTTGCTTTTTCCACTGCACTGAGATAGCCACATAGAACTGATGAATGCAATCCATGTATGCTCAGGGGGTGTTTATTTGTTTTTTGAGATTGACAGTTTGAGGTTTGGTTTCTAATGCAGTTCATTGGATTTGAGATATCAACAGGACCACTTTGTTTTTTTAATTTCTTTTTAAAGGTTGTCTTCTGTAATGTTCTTTCTTTTGTTCTTTTGTTCTTTCTTGCCAACAAGTGTATCTGTTCTAGTGCCACAGCTGCACCTAGCACAGTAGTTATGGGCAGTTGTGTTTGGGAGCATATAATCTAAAATGAAGACCAAGACTACAGTTAGTTTAAAGCTGAAAATAAAGTAGTGTTAGTAAAACAAGGCAGTTACGTTAATTAATCTCAGTGCTGCAGGGAAGCAGATACTTAACTCCTGTGCAGGACTCATCACTGGCTTGCCTCCATATTTTGCCCTTTGAACCCTGCATGAATACTGCCCATTTTCCTAGCTGTAGCTGAGGCGAGTGAGCTGAAGATGACATAGCACACTGCAAATGATTGTCACACTGCATCAATTATTTATTTAAATGCATGGAGGAGGCTATCGGAGTGCACTGGGAACAAGGAAAAATGTGTTGGTGACTGACTCAGTGGTTGTGACAGGCCATTTCCTCAGTGCTGTGGAAACGTGTTCAGAACTGCAGACTGCAGCTGAGAGTTTGGCTGTCTTTTGCCATACAGCTTCTGTGATTATGTAGTGCCTGAACACTGTTATTTGTCAGCTTATTCCTTTACTTTGCTAACAAACTAGGGACGGTTAGGATAAAAATTGGTGTCTATAGTTCAAGTTGCTGTCCTCTTATTTAAAGCATTGCCCTTTTTTGTTTGTTTTTCACTTCAGTTTTTGGAAGAATTTAGGGCTTGCAAATATATCTTCTGACAGCAGCCTGTTAGATTTCTTTGCATGTATTATAAGCCTGAAATAAATTAATTCCTTTAGATATGAGTTTCTACTTGAGAAAGAAGTGACAACGAAAATCTTAAATTCTTTGGCTAAGTACTTTGACCAGAAATGTATTTTGCAAACTCAGCAGGGCTGATCTCCTGCTCTGTATGATACATTTGTAGGAATACCAACAATTTCTTACAGTTGAGAAAGAAAAATCTCACAAAAATTAGGAACTCCTTCTTCCTTCCACTGTAAATAGAAGCTCCAAGGACACCTCATCTGTGTCGTAAAATATCAGAATGTTGCAGACATGTGAAATCTAAGGAGTAGAGAACTTGCAGATGCCAGGAGGCCTTGGACCTCAAGAGACTTGTCATCAAAATGTCTAAACTGCCCTTGTTTTTTCAAGTGATTCTGGAAAAGTCACTTAGTTTCCCTCCACTCAGATGGGGATACTATTACCACCTGTTATCATAAAGCAATTCCTATATGTGAAGTGAATCCTATTAAGCAGTCACGGGATGTTTGTTTTTGGCTGTATAGAAGTACGTACATCTGTCAGAAGCAAGGTTGATTGTATCTTCTTAATTTGACAGAGACTGGAATAGTTTAAAGGCAGTGGGCATACTTACTGTACTTCACAGCTCTGAAGAATCATATGCATGCCATATGAGTACAAAACATATAGGAATGACTGGTTTGCATAGGTAAATTCTCTTAAGGAGCTGCAGTTGGGTTCTGATGTGTTCCAGCTTGAGATTAATAGGTCTTATGACACAGACAACATAAAAGTCACTGCGTACTTTAAGTAAAATATCTTGATGCTTCTGTTTGTTTACTCATTACTTTCTGAAGCCCCCAATAATGCTATTCCTTTACAATATAAATAATTAGAGTGAGCCCGTGGTAATTAAAAATAGATTCAGCAATTGAATACTGATATTTTCTTTCTCTTTACAGACACCCATGCTCTGGAGGACACATCCTTCAAAAATGAGGACTTCAATTCAAATGAACGCTCTGTACCTTCAGATGCCAGAGCTTTTATTTCTCAAAGTCAGGCTAGCCATCAGAATCATACCCCTGCTTTGCATCAATCTGTTTTTCATCAAGCATCTGAATTCTTGAACCATATGGATAAACATGTAGACAGCACTGAATTTCATACAGTTTTCCCTGAGTCACAAAGGGCAGACAATCCCAAGACTTTAGACCCCTTGCCAAGGCAGAAAGTAATTAATCCACCACCAAATACATCATCTACTGTTCAAATTGGAAACCCTTCTGCTTTGTTCCCCACCACTAAGTCTAATGTTCCCAGTCCCAGCAGTACTACTGTTACTCCTCTGCCTACAAGTACTGTCAGACTGAAATCTCATACAACTTCTTTGTTTACAGGTGGTGCCAAAGCTGGTACTGTCACTAGGACAACAACCTTTATGCTTACTGCAATTGCTAGAGCTGAACCTGGTATCCCTACTGCCAAGATTGCTGCTACTCATGTTTTTCTTTCCAGTCCCACAACTTCTGCTTCTACTTCTACAGCCAAATGGGTGACCTCAAATCCTGTAACAGCCACCAGCTCAGCAGGGCTCAGAACTTCATCCATACCTCCTGAGCCAACAGCTGTCTCTGCCAGTTATACCAGTCATGTTACCCTTGTCTCTTTTTCAAGTTTTGCTCTCTCTACTAGTGCTTCCCCCGTGGCTTCCCAAAACAACCATCAGGGTTATGACCCATCTGATTCGGAAGACCACCTCTCAGAGTACGTTCAGAGAAGAAAAGGCTTTGTTCAGCTGGAAGACAAAAGCAGACTTGTAGTGGCTTTACTTTTTGGGGTGATATTCTTGCTCTTAGTTATTGCACTCACAGGGAAGAAAATGCATGAATCTCTTCAGAAGAGACAATATACCAGGTTGGATTATTTGATCAATGGAATGTATGCTGATGTATGATGGAGCATAGGGAATAGATTGTTAGGAGCATTTATCATCTTTGTGAGAACTACTCTGAAAGTGAAGAGTGAATATGAAATCTCAGACGAGGATGCATTCCTTTTTTGGTCACCAGTGGCCACATGGTTTTGGTGGGGAAGAGAACTGCTGTTTCAGACTGAATTATAATGCCTATCATTTGAGTTAGTATCAAATCCTAAGTGCAGACACTCAAGCTAAGCAAAGAAGTTCTCGTATTTAAGGAGAAAAATAATTTCAAGAGTATGGTCTGTGACTAGATTAGCAGAATAGAATTTGACCTAATTAATTGTGCAGCACATGAGCACTTTCAATGTTTTTTGCCTCCAAGTACATCAGTATTACACAAGTCTGGCATCATGTAAGTGTATATGGCATCCTGTATACTCTATCTGAGCCTTAAGTGAGTATTGGGTAGTAGTATATAGCATCCAAATGGTTTTAGGTACAAGGAGTAAACTGTTGTATTCAAAATGTGTTTGGCTTAACTTTCCTTAGCTACATTGTGTTCATTGATATTTATCTTGAATGCTTCCATGTGCATAAATCATAAGCTATACTTAAAACCACCTGCTGCAAATTTTAGTTTGCCTTTTGTGAAGAGAGCACCACCCTCTAGCAGGATTCTTTGCAGGATATGTCAAATAGTTTTTATCATATTTAGTTAAAAAAAGCTGGAATCTTTTTTTTTTTTTTTTTTTTTCCATGTCAAATAGCACAAGCAAGCAACTTGGTGTATACCAGAGAATCTGTTCTACTATACCTCAACCTATTATAGTTGAAACTTAACAATTAATTGTAGAGCAGATGGAAACTTGTGAAGGAACTGAGCAAAGACAACAGCTGTATTATCAGCAGAGGACACAGAAAAAGTATGGTTTCTAGTTCCTGAATATCTAGACAGATTGAAGGGAATTAAGAAAGTATTAAATAACATTGATGGATGTGTTGTGCAAGAGTCCCAAACTCAGAGATATTTCCTGCAGTCAGAGAAGCATTACCTTAAACAACTTTGCATTATCTTTCTGCTTCTAGCATTCTTTTATTTCCCTCACCAGTCTAGTGGCTCTTAAAAGCACTGCTTGCAACAGGGCTAGAGATGATAGGAGCACACACAGAATCACAGGACCTCAAGAGATCATTGAGTCCAATCCTCCTGCTTAAACAGGTTCCCTACAGTAGAACACACAGGTAGGCATCCACATGTGTCTTGAATATCTCTGTAGAAGGACAGTCCACAAACTCTGGGCAACTTATTCCGATCCATCACCCTTATTGTCAAGAAGTTCTGTATGTTTGCATGGTACTTCCTAAATACAAGATTTAGGCCATTTCTCCTTGTCCTACCACTACACATCACAGGGAAGATCCTGTCCTCATCCATTTGCCTCCCAACTCCCTTTAGACCTTTATGAACATTAATCAGAGCTCTAGAACTCTGGGTAGAACTCTACATGTTCTCAAAGCACATCTTTTTTACTTCTGGCATCATGTTCATATGACCGGTAGTAAGCACGGCTTCTCTGTATGTTTCCCTGCCTCTGGAATAAGAGGCAAATGAGAGTGCCTGTAAGCATCCAGTGTTTGAACCTCCAGTTCAAACTCACTTTTTTTCCACACCATGATCAGTCTTAATCTGTTTTCAGAATGAAACCCTAGATATTATCTGTGGGAGGCAGCATAATCAACTACAAACATCAAGATAGAGAAGGAAAGGTGCCTTAAGAATAGGAACAAATAATTATATTACAAAATATGCTAAGTAACCCACGTCCACGAGGTTCTTAGATCTGTCAAGTTTACTGCAGCAGGAAGCAGTCATGATCTAAAAATGGCCTCAAGGCAAGTTTTTTGGGAGCTCTAACAATAACTTTATGCAGAAAATTCTCTGAAAATTACATTATTCAATGATCAAAGACATGTCAGTGTTCCTTATGTCAAGAAGTTGAACTCTTGCTGTATGGAGGCTGCAAGTTACTTTATAGATACAAAAACATTTGTTTTTTCTACATTACTTCTGTCTGACAATGCTTACATAAAAAACACTCTGGATAATATCTTAGAATTGAATAAATTTGCAGAAGTATCTCAAGTTGATTAGCTGGTCTGTTGACTGCACTTCATTTATCCTTTGCTTTTTTTTTATTTTTATTTTTTTTTTTAATCAGCTAGTTTCAAAGTTTTGTGGTCAAGGAATTTGATAAAGATGGAAAATATTTCTGGGAAGCAAGTTAAGGAAATTGCAAGTACTGGGTCTGGTACATGTAAAATGCAGGTCTGAATCTGAGATTATAGTTTTATCTAAAGATTTACAGCTTAGTGAGAAGCCTTCTACATTGTCTATGCCATCGTAGCAACTTACTACAGGAGAGGTATTGAAAAGAGCTCCTGAATCATCGCTGTGCATTTCTAGCATAATAAAAATTTTGTTGGAGGTAGAGATTGTTGATAGTAATTCAGGCAGTACAGTGCAGTGGACACAGATTCGAGGGAAGGAGGGCAGACAGACTGTAGGGTCATTCAGAGCATGGGGCATGTATTTGGTTAACATCACTGGTAACGTTGCCTTCTAACCAAAACAGCCAACACAATATCATACACTATGAGTGGCAGAAGTAAACCAGTGAGTTGCATGTGTATCATGACTAACTCGGTAAGAAAGCTGAGCTGAGTGGTCTTTTAGTAACTTTAAATGTTAATGCATACATCAAAAGTAAGTATAGAATCAGAATCGTTTGAGTTGGAAGGACCCTTAGAGATCACCTGATTCCAACCTCTCTGCCATAGGCGGGGATATTTTGTGCTACACCGGGTTGGTCAAAGCCCCATCCAGCCAGACCTTGAACACTTCCAGGAATAGAGCATCAACAGCTTCCCTTAGCATTGCACATAGGGATATATATTTTCTCATTCATTTGCATTCTTGGAGCAAATGGGATTACTAGGTGACCTGCGGGGAACATTCTGTAGGGGAACGTGGGCTATGTTTGAACACTAGAGGGCAACAACGGTTTACTAAATCGACAAATGCAAGGAAGTCAATTTAAAAATGTTTTATTTTGCTTGGTTTTTAACTTTCTGTGGCTATTTCACTACAAAATACATTCTATGACAAAAATGTTTTGTTTATTGGAAGGCTTTAGTGGAAGATTATACACATACACTTCTTAAGCTTCTTACTTAAGCTTCTTAGTATATTGTATAGCAATAATGAGGCACCATAGAAGACAACAAAATATTAAGCATATAATCATATACATTTTAATAATATTAAATTGAATTGTATTTTTTAGTCACATATAGGCATGGTCAGTGAAAAGAACAGGAGAAAGAGATTTCCTATAATCATTCTTTCAGCAGTGATGCCTAATTAAGCACATCTTATGAACATACTTAGTCATCTGATAATAGTGTTGCAATATGAAAGAGAAAGGATAGAATAATTGCAAAAAAAAAAAAAAAAATTGCACCTAGTATGTTATGCTTTTTGGCAATGCTTATCTAAAAGTCCTGTACACTGACAGCTCTTATATGGTCTTAAATGTGCACCATGCTCCCTGATGTAAAGTGATCAAACAGCAACAAACTTTTGCACGTTGTTCAGGAACTAAACAGATATGCTCTTCCTGCTAGTAGGCAAAAAAGAAATAAATATCTTTCCACCCGGAAATAAATAGTAGTGTCTTAAGACATGAAAATAAAACTGAAATCATATGGTTTGATCATCAGCCAGTGTTATCTGATGACAGCATTGAAATCTCTCTTTCCAAATACAACCATATATGTGAGGGCACAAGGCCAAAAGCTGATTGACTTTAATCTCCTGGAGAGTGTAATAAATTCCATAGCTACTTGTTTCACGTAGTTCCTTCACAGTACTGAGCAAACAAAAAGTGTGTAAATGCAGACTGTCATGAAGAAAACTCTTCTGTGGAATTATACATTCAGGCAAATGGCTAGTGCAAATTTTACTACCCCTGCTAACAATCATAAATGAATAACAAACAATTGAAGACTTATTTGAGATGTGTGAGAAAAGCACATTGTTGCTACAATAAGTGCCTGCAAACCCTTTACGGCATGTCCTCCATAAGGGTCTGGAAACCCATTATGGCCTGTTCTCTTCAAAAGAATGCTTCAGTTCATTGTAATTACTGTAGGAGGAGATGTTTATGCTTAGATTTTTTTTTTATTTTTTTTTTAGTAAATTAGCAACTCACAACCCAGTAGTAGCTAGCCAACCACATAAAGTGCGTTTGAATCTGATGACATCATTAGATATTGGCTTGCACCCATCAGTCCACCCTTCATGATGACAAAAATACTGAGTTTAAAGTGCTATTACTGCTGTCAACAGTTTCCACCTAGAACCTCTTATAGAGGAGCTATACTTCGTGCTTTGGCACGCAGTGAAAATTGGCCTAGACTGCTGAGCATTTCCTATGCATTACTCATTCTCATACAGGTAATATAATTCCTTACATCTCTGATCATAGATAGTTACAAGGCAGTTATACCTCTTCATCTTTTGTAAGTCTTACAAGTTCTTTGAAGAGTGTACATGACATTCCCTTTATGGATAGGTCCCCTGACGTATTTGGATATATGAAAATTGTTGTTCATCTTCAGGAAATCTACACACTCTGAATCTCAACATTTAAATCTGCTTTTTTATTTTTCCTTTATTTTTCCTTTTTTCCTAGTCTTTCAGGTGACAGAACACTGGCACAGATAGTGGAATCTCATCCTTGGAGATCTTCAGAAGCTGCCTGGACATAGGCCTGAGCACCTTCTTCTGGATGACACTGCTTGTGCAGGGGTGGAACCAAATGGATCCAGACATCTTGCCAATCTCAGTGATTCAGAGATTCTGTGATAAAAGAGAAAAGCATAGAACTTCTGCTCTTAAGATCAGATCCCCTGGGAAGCTGTCCTTAGGGATAAAGGAAGGAACAGAGCTGGCATTTCTTTAAGTACGTCTTTCTGAGAGCAAAAGAGTTTTCTATCCCACAGCATAAGAAATCAAGCAGAGGAGGCAGGAAACCTGGCTGAGCAAGGACCTGCTGGTCAAACTGAGGGATAAGAAGGAAAAGTCTATGCATGGAAGTGAGTGGCTTGAGAAGAATACAGGTATCTGGATGTGCAGAGATGGGACCAGGAAAACCAAAGCATAGATAGAGCTGAACTTGATAAGGGTGTGAAAAATACTAATAAGGGACATTGGCCAGAAGAGAAAGGCCAAGGAGATTGTACCCCCCCTGAGAAATGAGAAGGTAAAAATGGTAACAACAGACATGGAGAGGGTTGAAGTGCTCAATAAGTTCTTTGCTTTGGTGTTCACTGGCTGTCAGGCTCTCCAGGTCTCTTTCACCCCTGATCCTTTAGTAGGAGGTAGAAGGAGCAAATCCTCTCTCACTGTAAGCAGAGAATAAGTTTGAGATCATAATTAATGGAGTGATAGTTTTTGTAACAGGCCTGAGTTTGGACTCAGTCATGATTTTACTGTTTTTTGTTGTTTTTTTTTTTTTTTTTTTTGCACAAAAGCTACCAGAGGCAGCTTAAACTTCATAAAGAAGTAGCCTGTTTATGAGGATTGCATTTTGCAGGAGCAGTTTGGTACCTGCCACATCAGAGAAGCAGCTGAGTTTCATAGAGTTTCCAGCTGAACATTCAAAAGTCACAGGGAGCATCGCCACATTTGCTCTGTGTGCCCTACTTAAACTGAGAGAATTATGTTATTAGCAGTGGTTAGGGTTCGAAACTGTGACTTTTACAGCTCTTCTCAACAACAAATCAAAAATTTGCATGAAGTTCAAACATTCATTCTTATAAATTCTTATATGGAAGATGGTAGAGAAACACAACACAGACTTCCAATGAGCTTGCCTGCTGTTTATTTAGTTTTTTCAGTTCTTCTGTTTGGTTCTATGAATGAGCTTTTTTTTTTTTTTCCTATCCCTAAATCCAAATTCTAGTGACAGTTCTGAATTTTTCCCACGTAGTCCAGTAAGTTATGAATGAGATGATCTTTGTCCTTCAGTGGCCACACTTTGCACATGCAGTTCCCATTTATACCAGCGTGAGGTCCTCCTGCACATGGTTTATGGCTGTCGGTCAAGTCCTCACACTTAGTGGCTTATATCTTTTCAAAACAATTGCCTTGTAGGGTGACATGACTTTTCAGCCCAGAGGTAAAATTTATGATAGAATCTGAAGACAATTTTCCCAGCTGCTTCTGATTATTCAACTATGACAATGTTTTCCTTGTTTTGTTCCAGTGCATGAAATAAGGAGTTCAAATGTTTCTCCATCATCTGATATCTCAGGCACAGTTTCCAGAAAGAATCCAGTTCTGGCACACGCTACTGATGTCTTTACAGAACCAGAACACTGTTTTAGAAAAGCCAAAAATAATTTATTTGGGAGGTATAGCTTTAAACAAGTGAGAACAGCTCACACTATCCTGATTGCTACTAAACTTAACAAGATACACATGTGGCTTTCCTACATAAAACAAGGGTATGCCTCAAGTGAACTCTGTAATGGGTGGTGTGTTTTGAAAAGTGACAGGTTTGAACACTGAAGTTTATGCATGTGTTTTGCCTGGGAGAGAATGTAAACTTTTCCAGATATCTGTTGGAAACTTCATTTCAAGGGTAAGTTTGGGGGCAGGTCAAGTGTCACAGTGTTTTTGGGGCAGCCCAAATCAGGTAGCACTAGGGACAACAGTAATACTTCTCCAATGGCTACCCTATTATTTGGTAACTGGAGTGATTTCCAGGAGCCCTTTCTGCATTACGTTTTTTTTATCACTCTTCATGTTATTGATAACAGTGTGCATGCTACAAGCAGTTCAAGTACAGCTTCCTTACTCACGTTTAGAATGTCTCCTGAGTCTCCGGGATATCAGGCATTTGAAACATAGGTTATTATAAGGAACAAATGAGACTGAACTAAAATGGGTAGATGTGGCAGCTGTGGTCTATGACCATGCACAACAGCAGATTACCATGCATCAGCTGGCAGGTGGCTATTGTCCCCAAGTGAGACACCAGTTCTTGTGCTTGTTCTCGTGTGTGCTGACATCTATATTACATCTAAGACTGTGGAAGAAATATGGGCTTGAAAAGTTGATTGAAAAGATAAGGTATGTTTTCTGGGGTAAAGTTCATGGCTTTATAACAGTTGCTGATTTCTTTTACCTTTTGCTAGTTTCCACCTAGTTGAATATTGCTGAAATCCTAATCAGGAATTGCCTTGGTCTTAATGGGCTTGGTAAAACAAAATAGGTCTCCACAGAAATGAATTTGCATATCCCTCATTTGGATTTTGACTTAAATTTTAATAAATCTTGCTTGAATCTCTGACTCAGCTCAATTCATATTTATTTTACTCTTTTACCATCAGTAGTGACGACTCAGTATCCAACTTCTACCTTCTTTTCGTGCACAGCTGTTTCTTTGCTATCTAATTTGCTATCTAATGTTGTCCAAAAGCGGAGGTTTTGCTCAGGTATTTGCTGACTTTTCTTTTCCTGTTGTTTCCAGATCTTCCTATTGAAAACTGAACAGTATTTTAAACTTCAATTTTGATCTCATAAGCTTAATTTTGAAATGTTATCTATGTAATAAAATAAGTGATCTGCCAGTACTGCAGTGGTGAATGCTTTTTGCTCACAAAGCACTTCTTCTGCACCTACTGAAATAAACAGTGGCATCTCAGATGAAGCAGATTTTGCCCTTCATTTGTCTTAAAAAGTCATTACAAGCGTTCCAGCTATGTTGTGAGCCGATATCTCAAATATTTTGTCTAAATGTAAGTATAAATCATAGCATGTTTCTGTTGAAAAGAACACTTAAAAAAACCTGTTCGGTACACAACTGAGTATTCAAAATTTTGTGTGCATAAACTAGGAGAGCTACTGGGGCAACAAATGAGATGAATAGCTGTATCTCTTCTGCTGGTGATCACTCTGTACTGTAAACCAAACAGAATTAGTGTAGTTTACCCAAACCTGGCTTTCATAATAGTATGTGAGTAGTAAGATGGTGCTAGATGAAGTGGAAGCAATATCTAAATAACTGGTATACACAATGCACTGCAAACATTTTTTTCTCCTATTCTTAAGCAATTTAGGTCTTTGGTTCCCACTATTTTTCTGGATTTTTTTTGTTTGTTTATTTGTTTTCTAACACAGTGACCAGCACACCTTTTGATATATTGGGTTCACAATTTATTGCCACAGAATTCCACAAGAAGCACATGTATATTCTCACTAACATTTCCTCTGCCACCATTTCTAAACCACAAATGTAGATAATGCTCTAAACTGTTGGTTCTTACAACTCCTCGAGCTTCTCATATTTAAAAAAAAAAAAAAAAAAAAAAGTGTTTTGAGGAAAAATAGCATTTCCATATAATGTTCAAAGAAAAGGTTTCTTAATATGCCAAGATTAAATGGGGATTTTATTCTGTGTAAGCCTTTTTAATATCATTCCAAAGGTATTAGATTTTTTCACAATTGCAGTAAGGAAAAATTAGTAGAAGTTGCATTCACAGCAAAGCTCTGACACCGAAAAAGGCATTGGAAGGAACTTTATGTGTCAGGCCTATGCAAACACAATTTGCTGTCTTTAATTCAAAGATCCACATGACCAACTACTGTCACTGTGGGGTTTGTTGGAGAGATAAGAGAAAAGAAAAGGAAAATGAATTGGTTGGATATTTTCACTTTTCTTTATGAGAAGAGAAAACAGAATCAACTTAATTCATAACTGAGTATGGTGATTCTTTAATAATATTTTTATAGCAGGTGCAACTGCTTAAACAAGTATATTTGAGGCACGTGTCTTTCTCTGTGCTTTCTTTTATTACTTATCTACATTTAGTTGTCAGTTTATGAATAATCTTTATTCAAGTCCATGGTGTAAGGAAGTTATTTGAAGAACTATGAAAAAGCAGCAAATGAGACCTTAGTCACATATAACTGCCTCTTCTATCCCGACATCGTGTGAAGATGGAGCTACACGCCTTAAGACACAAAAATCTTTATGTACACAACCAGAGCAGTTTTGAGGACCCACGCTCATTCCTGTTCTAAAAGACAATGAAATCAATGTGACACATTTAGTCGATGCCAGTGCGTGCAGGGCTTTCTGCTGTTCTGGGCCTGTATTTCAAATATCTTGTGGAGACATAAATGCTTAACTGTATAGTACTTAGTACTGCTGCCAGTTGATAGTGGGCTAAATGAGAGAATTTGGAATTTGGTTTTCACTTAGCCATTGTCCCCAGATCCTATATTTCTAATTTACGGATCAGTTTGAATCTAAGAAACTAGAAATTCTCTAGCTATCTTAAAAAGGCACGTTTAAAATGGGTAGACAGAATCAGCTGCTGACAGTTATCCTTGGATTTCATGCTTTGAAAAGAGAGCAAGGACTAATAAGAACTATTATCAGCATTGCTAATATTTGAGTTTAAGATCTGAAAAAAAGAAAAAAAAAAAAGCAGGTTTTACTCATTGAAGAGTGGTGTCATGCCCCAGGGCACTCACAAGCATTTTTATTGCTCTGAAATAAACTGAGGACTTAGGGACTCGTACATGTTCTACATGCTACTTTTCCAAGCCTTAAAGCAAATTTATCACAGTAAAACAAAACTTAGATCAGAGAGTACATACAGATAACAGTTCTGAACAATCAAATGTATTAATTTGCTCTTAGAAAAACTGGCTAATATTAATTTAATGAAAAAATTAAGAATATACCTTCAATCTCTATTTTTAACTACTATGTATAAATAAATCAAGATTTTTTTTTCTTTATATAATGAACTGCTTCAGTGTCTTGCATTTTTGTGATTTTGCTTTTTGAACCTCATAAATGGAGGTCGACATTAACATCGTAGATATTAAACCTAAAAGGTTAGCCAACAGAGGGCACTCTTCTGCGCTCTAAGGTAGTGCACAAGTAACCGATTGTGCTTTTCTGGAATAGTTTGAGAACTTTTTAACAGATAAGAAAAACAACACCCCCTAAGTGGTATCACAGTGAAGGATGCAAAGTCATTTTCTCGAGGTGCTAAGTGTCTTGGGTAATTTCAGACTAAATAAATGTAAATCCATAAAAATATGGATGCGAGTAAACATCACACATCTCCCCAGACTTTGAACTGGAGAAGGGGTGATTCTCTTTTGACATCGTGAACTGCGGCTTTCTCATGTGCATCCTTGTTAGTGCACTTCAGCTCAGAGGAAGCTACTTCAAATTGCAAAATGGGCTCTTTCCTGTGCACAGATGATGTGTCACAATGTGTATATTATACGAAGATTGAAACGTTGTATGAACGATTGCTAATTACTGTAACTTACCTTTTTTTTTTTGCTAATTACTGTAACTTACCTTTTTTGACCATAATAAGGCATGCATTCTAGTAATTTATCCCTATGGCTAAAACAGTGTTAACAAATGTACAATCCTTTACCAGCAACTAATTTTTAAAAGGCTACAGTGCAAAGTGTAACCAGCAAATCCTATGCATGCGTATGGCAAAATGCTGAGCTCCATGAAAGTGTTCTGAAAATTCTGAGTATTCTTAAACTGTTGTTGTTTAAAATGCATGCATGTTGTTGTTAATAGAGCTCAGGTGCTGTCTGTTTTTGAAAATCTTTGCAAACTAAAATAAAACAGCGTTTTGGTATCTGTCAGCCTGAAATGCAGTCTCTTTTGAAAGGATGTTTTAGCTGCATCAACCTAGCATTACAGTTTTTTTTTTTTTACAAATTTTGGAACTCTAACTTTCTAAAATGACTTTTATAATTTAGCTTTGAAATATAGCCATGGCTACCTGGCTTTCATAAGGAAAGTATTGGACTTGCCCTGTGGCCTGGTGGGCAGTGCCAAGTTAAAATCAGAATCCTACACAATTCACGCTGAAGGTACTACAGCTGAAGAAGCATATCCTGAGGCAGTGTTGTTTTCAACTCCCTGGGAGATGGAAGAGGAGAAAAGAAGCAGTAGATAAACAGCCTGATCCTGGATACACCATCAGCAGGAGTCCAAACACTCCTCGAAAGGTATAAAGAAAAAGCCCAAGCCTACAGGGTCATCTATTTTATATTTCCCCTTCAGGTTATCGCTGGAATCCTGTTGGACTAGCTTACCCCTATGCTCTCCTGAACTCAAGGACCTTCTCTGTGAAGTTTTTGTTGTAAGGATTTCTTCAGCTACAAAGAAATGCAGTTCTCATCCTGGACACCAGGCAGCACCTTCTGAAGGCGGAGATGCTAAAAAAAAAAAAAAAAAAAAAAAAAAAAAAAAAAAAGGGTATTACACTTAATGGAGAAACAAAATAAGGCACTAAAGAGCAAGGAGAAGAGGCAACTTCATACATAATTTAGAATAAAAAAGGGGGGGGGGGGAAGGATGGGGACTTGATTTATGGGTGGGAAAATAATGGGAATGCTGGCTATTGACTATTGAGATGGTTTGACAGACTGTGGGGAATCCTACAGACAGTAAGTGAAGATAAGTGAGATCTGGAATAGATCTCCCTGGAGAAAATTTCTGGAATAGAGAAATGGCTATCAGTCCAAGGAAAGCTGCCTAAGTCTTGTTGAAAAGATGCAGTTGATATGGCTTTACTTTTAATAGTAAAAATGAAGGAAAAATATGTCTGCTTATTACTGATTTTTAAGAAGGGATAGATGATCTAGTGTTCTATTCTTTAAAGAAGGAACACTGGTGTTCCATTCTGCTCTTGGAACAGGATAAATCTTGTAAGGTGTACCTGTCATATTTCTTAGATCTGATCTTGTTTTGAAAAGAAGGTGGTGATATGTGGAGTCAGGGTGTCTTATTTTACCTGTGAAATTGTTGTAACAGACATCACTGATGAAGTCATCACCACTTCACATCCCATCTCCTTGCTATTTTACTTCAGTCTTTCCTTATGGATGCAAGAGAGGACTTGAGCTAGAGTTTCAGTATAAAACTTGACCCTTTTGAAGTTGGTGAGAGTTTTGCCATTGACTTCAGAGGGACCACGATTTCACCATGCCATGCCCATTAACTCTTGTTGAGACATTCAGCAAGGGAGCTAATTATGATAGTGGTTTCTGTGATGTGGGCAGCCACAAATCCATTTGCTGTGCAGCTATCTTCTGCTAACAGCTTTTGTTCATTAGGGACTTCAGTCCCCATTCTACAAAGGATCCCACTGACTTCACTGCAACCCAGGGCACTGTTCAAAGATACAGAGACTTGAACAGTTACTACTGGTTTTAGAAGCTCCAGCTGCCACTCCTGGCTGTCCTCCGTGCTGACAAAAATGCTTTTGAAGCTGTATTATGAACCAAACCAGGGAACTAACCTGAGTATAATGAAATTCTTGTGAAAGTTCTTGTATCATTGAATCACCATCTGAGTCCAGAGGTAAGAATAAGACTGTACAGATTTCTTGACAGTCAAAGTCTCTGACTGGATTTCAGTGAGCAAATGAGTACTCATAATAATGACTACTGATAAAAATGAATAATCGTAAGATTAATAAAAATAATTGTAACCAACAAGAGGATCTTCCTACTGCAATAGAAAGAACATTCCCTCTGCACTCATATTTCCTTCATCTTAACTTTAAGATCAAATAAAGGAATGTAAGTATTTCAGAGGAGCCCTGGCTGTCAGAATCTTTTACGTGTGAGGTAATCTAGTTTACTTTGTAAAAACTTCTACAGCTGGGTTCCCCCTGTGTGTATGAATTAGAAGTAAAGCTGAGAAACAGATACAACATGGGTTTGGTCTTGAATCACAAGCAATGAATGGAAAATTGTTTTTAAAAAGGCTACCTAGGCTTGAGTAGAGAGGGGACTGTCTCTATGAAGCGTATGGAGAAAAGGGGATACATAAGTAAAGCCACTAATCACTCAATGATTAGAGGACATCCTATCAGGAAAGGAAAGGTCTTGAAATATAGAAAAATGGTCAAATTCATGATGGGTGACAGCATGTAATGTTTGTAAGCTAAAAATAAAGCCAGTCAGATGGGATGGTGGGGAAGATGTGAGAGCCAACAGACAGGGGATCCAGCTCCCAAGGAAGATAGCCAAGACACCATTGTGTTTCCAGCAAAAGAAAAAAGAATACAAGATACAACAGGGAACAGCACATAGAGAAATGTGTAATTTGAGGGTTCAGGCTTGAATTTTCTCTCAGCTGTGCATTGTGTTGCTAAGATATGAAGAATTCATTAAGGACTTGCAATACTACGTAAGAGGTTAATCATTGATCATGCAACATTGTGAGTAACTGTTTTCTCTGATTCCAATTGCTCAGTGAAAATAAATAGAATGCTATGCTGCTTCTGTCTGTTCCCACAAAATCCAGTTGTGACATCAAGGATATGCTGAGGTTTATCCACACTCTGGTACATTTGTTCATGGGAAGCCCTTCCCCTCCAGCACCATCAAGTTTGCTATCCTCCTGGCTGACACAGCAGCAACACAGGAGGTTATTTCACCTGGTGGAGTCAAAGACATACTTGAACACAGACCTGCCCTCAGGCAGCTATTGCTGTTGAGTTGTTTACATTTTCAAGATTTCCCTCCCCCCTTCTTAAACAACTTTTAAAGTTGGACATTTACTTCTTTTCTCTAGAAAGTTTTGACTTGCGGTTTTTCCCCAGTAGAATCTGAAAGTCTGATATCATCACATGACTGCTGGAGTCTGATGTCAGAGCCAGTCTGCGATGCCTGGGCCTTTAATCTGGCCCAGATGTTATCTCCTACTGTAATCACAAGAAAAGCTATGAAAGTATATGTTCAACAGATACGAAATTAAAAGTTAAATGTTTCCATAAGTTTCTAATAACCCTGAAAATAACACAGACTTCTGAACGCGAGGATCTCGAATTTTGCTTTAAGGCGTTCTGCCTCGAAGCCTCATTCCACGGAACAGCTGTTCCGGGAGGAAAGGAGGGACGCCTCGTGAGATGTGGCGTTCCTCGGAGAAATACTGAAGTAGCTTTGCCCACGGGGCAGCTCCGTAGCGATTTCCAAGAAAAGGCCGCGGCCCCACAGCCCACCCTTCACTCGGGAACCGCCGCCGGGCAGCGACCCAGAGGGACGGAAGAGGATCCCCGCCAGGCAGCCCGCACCTGCGGGCGGAGGGGAGCGGCCGTCTTTGTGCGGCCGCCGCTCTGTGACTGAAAGTAGTCCCGTCCCTCCCGGGCCGGTGTTGCTCCGACAACCGTATCGCACCCAAAAAGGCGGCGGAGGCGTGCGTGCGAAACAACGCAGCAAATAGTCCCGCTGGAATGCGACGGCGGCGGCCGGCTCCCCCCGTCCGACCCCTCGTCCTGCCCACGGGCGTCCCTGAGCCGCGCGCACCCGCCCTCGCCCCGCGCCCCGCCCGAGGCGGAGCTGCCCGCCGCGCCGCCAGCGCTCGCCCGCCGCCGTTTGCGTGCGCGCCGCCCTCTGCCCGCCCGCTCGCTCCCCGCCTGAGGAGGCGGGCGGTGCGGCGGGAGCGCGGAGCCGGGCGGGCGCGGCGCGGGGCGGGGGCCAGGCCGGGCCGGGAGAGGAGGAGGAGAAGGAGGAGAAGGAGGAGGGCTGTATCCCTGCGCCTGTGCGCGCCCGGCGGAGGCGGAGGCCGGGCGAGCGAGTGAGCGAGCGGAGAGTGGATGGCGAGCGGCCGCGGCGGCGGCGCGGAGGCCGGCATGCAGGGGAGCGCTCGGTGCCGCTGCGGCGCGCCGGGGCCAGCGGCCTGCTAGGGGGGCTCGGCGGCCGCCCTTCGCCGCTGCCCGGCCCTCCTCCTCGCCTCCCCGCCCGCCGGGCAGCATGAAGTGGCAGCGGAGGGACTGCTCCTCGCCGCCGCCCCGCCGGTGAGAGCGCGGAGCGAGGGAAGATGGGGGCCGTCCTGCGGAGCCTGCTCGCCTGCAGTTTTTGTTCCCTGATGCGAGGTGAGCAGGGGGCGGGAGGAGGAGGAGGAGGAGAAGGAGGAGGCGGCGGTGGGGAAAAGTTGACGGCCGTGTTGCGAGGGGCCATGTTTGCCCGGGCGGGAGGGGAGCGGCCTGCTTGCCGGCGGGGCCGGCCCATTGTTGCCGCCTTCAAGTTTGGCTTTTTAATAAAAAGAGAGCAAAAAGGCACCGAACGGCCCCCAGCTCCCTCCGCAGCCGCGGCCCTGCCAGAGGCAGCGCGGCTCAGGCGCGAGTGTCTCAGCTCGCCCCGCCGCTCTCCGTGTCCGCGCCGAGGCTGTTCGTTTTCCCTTCTTTTTTCCTTTTCTCCTTTGCCCCGGGGGTATCCCTAGAAGTGGGTTCCCCGCTGCCGGGCGGCCCCCGGTGCTCGGCAAGGGGCTGTTGCCGGTCCCCCAGGACACCTGGGTTCCGCTGCCCCGCGCTGCGATTCCTGCTTCTGGATGATTTCTGTCTCTGCGTGCAAACCGGGTTTCTTTGGGTGTTGTGAACTCAACTCCTGCCTCAGTTTCTCTCTGTTTGCTCTTCTTGGGAAGAAATCACCTGTGATGTTTGCATCCATCATCTTGCTGTTTTCTCATCTTTTTCTGTGCTAGAAGATGGAAGAGGTTAATAACTAATAGTTCATCAACCACGTTTTGATATAGAAAATTACTCTGTTCACAACGTTTATTGCTTTACATGAAAGAGCAATAAAGGTGTTTCAGGCTGAAGGAACTGCTGTGTAGCCGGTTGCTCGGTACTCTGCAAAACAAAAATTTTCCACTCTTCCTTACTCCCTTCCCTTCTTTTTTTTTTTTTTTTTTTTTTTTTTTTTGCTTCTATGCATCTGTTTGCCATATTGTATCCTGTTTGTAAGGCTACAAATATACTTATTTAAATGGACTGTGTAACAGTTTGCTTCCAATTGGAGCAGTGAAACTTCAATTTTCAAAAGCGAGGTTGGATCCAAAGCATGGAGAGGAATTGTTTCCTGATTAGTTAGTTTTATTATGTAATGACCATACCTGTTCTTAATAAACCGTTTGTTTGGTTCTCAGTTGCAGTTGAATTCAAATGGCAGCCCCATTGGTGTGCATACCATTGCATGATATCAGTGTTGTGACAGTCACTTCTTCAGATTAATTTCAAAATAGTGACACATGCTACTGTACTTTTTAGCATACCCAGTGATGTTTAATAATAAACTTTGAAGAAACGTTCAGTTTGTAAATTATTTGGACTGTCATTTCTTCACATCTGTCATCTTTATCTATTGCCGAAGACATTTGTATCCAAGCAGTATTTCTCCTTCTTCTGTATTAATGCATTCCTGCTGTTGGATCTTCCACCTAAATTCATAGTCTTCTATTTGTGACATGATAGTAATTTCCTTAATTGTTACTTAAGGATGATATAAACAGCAGGAACAGCTGAACACTGAAGAAATAAAATAAAATTTTAATGGATGTGTCCTTCTTAATAAACAACATGTATGCAGGCAGAATTGGCTTGAATAAGATGTGCTGAGTTCATATGAAGTGTCAGCTGTTCTTTAATGAGGCAGAGGCAGTGCCAGCATGAGTATGAATAAGTTTATACATGAAAGTAGAGCTGATGTTATGACGTTCACTACTTGGTTTGTGAATTTGGTGCTGTGAAGGCTGCTAGGTCAACAGCATTGGAGATTGAAACCTGGAAAATAATACCTTTGTGAATTGCAGCATCCTCTGTTTACAGAGCTTGCCTCTCTGTTCTTACTTAAGAGCAACAACAACAAAAAAACCCAAACAAAAGCACAACGCAAGTGTGCAAGAAAAATGGCTTACCAATCTGGAAAAACAGAACTGGTACTCTCGAAGTGTGGTGCCATATAAACTAGTAAGGACTTGGAGAAGTACCAGACCGTTATGATCCAGAACTGGAAGCATACCCCAAGGCACCTTTCTGTCCAGTAATCTGAGAACTGTGATAAACAGACCATACTGACTTTTCAAAGACAGCTATTCAGATCTGTAAGAGATGAGCTGATGTCACGACAGCTGGCTGTGGAGGTTTGTGTGCGTTGTTGGTTTTGGTGTATTTTTTTTTTTTTGTTTTTCTCTTGTGCCTTACTCTGATTGATGGAAGAAAGGGATTGCTTTCCTGGAACCTGCCCAGAGTCTCACCAGCCCAGCCTTTGTGCTCCTCTCTTGGTCTTTGGTTTGATCTGGGGGACTCTGAACATGAGCAGTGTTTCGTGAAGCTGGTCCCCTAGGATATATACAGACAAGTGAGTAAGTAAGACTTCTGGTCGCTTTATGTGTTCTACACGGCAGCTGTGAAACCAGTCAAGCTCTTAGGTAACTGGCAATTGCAAAGAGGCAAAAGCAGTTGCATCGCATCTGTCAGGGAACTACAGGTAAGTGTGAGACAGGTTTCAACTTATTAAAAGGTGTTAAAGAGGTTTTACCTTCCCAAGTATTCTTGGCTTGCTCTTGTCCCAGAAATATCTCTAGTCATCATGCAATTGCTGTTTTTTTTTTTTTTTAAACCCTGATTGTGCAGAAAGTGCATGAAGCTCTTGTTTGAATAGAGATCTTATCAAAGATGTTTGTGCAGACTATAGTGGATGTTACAGACCTTTGTGCTGATTAACTAATCAGTTAGTGAAGAATTGAAGATGTCTCTTTGGTTTTGGGCATTTTAAAGCCCCTTTATGTGTTCAGAAGAGAGCTTGAATCTGTTGTTATGAGTAACTTCCTTTCGATAAGCAGAACATCTTTTCTTTTTTGTATCTTTTTAGGTAGATTCATTTGCACATAGTTTAGAAGAGCTTAATGTTCAGGACTTGCTAAGCTGACTGGAGGTGTTTTTCTCCAAAAGTCAGAAAGTGGAACAAGGCTTTTTACTTCTGAAGCAGTCAGACGGGAGATGAAGCATGAGGTCTCCAATCCTTGGACTAATACATTTCTTAAATTTTGACAATAAGACTTGGAAATATATATATAAATATATGTATTTTGTATTCATCATGAGGCATTTCTCCACCCAAGCTTGAACTGACCATTTTCTGGTCACGTTTTCCATTTGTGTGATTCCTTAGAAATCAGTGCAACTTTGTCTGCTGTGATTTCCAATGCATTTTCCTCTTTCATCTCTCCATAGTACATTCTAAAATTAGTGTGATTTAAGGCGTTACAAAATATCCAGCATTGCTTTAATAGTTTTTGCAATTGCATCTCTCTGATAGCTTGCTCTCATCAGACTGCTTTAACTTTATTCTCCTTTTTTTTTTTTTTAAACAGAAAAATAGAAAAATTAGGACAGAAAGAAGTGTTTATGGCAAGGTGTGCTGAAGATATGAGGAAGTTGTGGGTATATGGATCTAGTCATAGGTGTATAAAGATGATGGGCTCCTTGTGTCCTTCAGTGGGAGTTCTGTACAGATATTTGGGTCCGAATCTTAATTATGTTTCTCAGAAACGCTGGTTAGAGGAGCATTAATCAGGTTTCCTTTTTTCCTTTGTGAATGGATTACATCTGCATTTGAGCTCTAGAAAATAGGGAAATTTGTCTGGAAGTTGTAGAATGGGTAGATATTTTTGGAGAATGATAGGTCAAGAGCTGGAGCATAGGAACATTTTAAACTGCCTTTGGGAACTGGAGAAATCTGATTCCTTTGGACATACGTAACTACCTTTATGATGATGTCACGGGTCGAAAATGCCAGCTTCAAAATATCAGCAACAATGCATATATAAAGGGATTTACTTTCTAATTAAAATTGAGCACGGATAGTATTTTTCCTTCTGAGGGAGTGGGGTAGGGGAAGAAAACAGAGAAACAGCTCTCAGCTTCTGATCAGTCACTGTTCATCTCTTCTGGCTGCCAGTCTTCAGATTCAGACACTGTATTCTTTGTCCTCAGCGTATTTAACCTCATAAATTTCCTATGAAATGCTAACTGCTTGGGTTGCTTTGCCGGTGGCTTCTTCAAATCCTTGTCCTACAAGGAGGGGTATGTGCTGTTGCTGAGTAATAGCAGAGATGCAGTCTTTCTGGGAGGACCAGCTGCTCTGTCAGACCTGATGTGTGCCTGACCTGCAGCTGGGGAGCCCTCCCTCATCTGCAAGCTCACCTGGGACAGTCTTAGTTCATAACATGTATGTGGCTGGTGAAACTCTGTGCTGCCACCCACTTCTGTGCTGACATGTGGAGGGCCATTTGTACCTTGAAAGGAACTGTTGCCAGTGAAATGCAGTTTATCTTGGTAAGGAATGTTCCGTAGATGGGCTTATACCAAGTGGTGTAAGCTGCTCAGAAAGATGTGGGGAGAGTGGATACAGGCACCTCACAGACTTCAGGAATGGTCACGTGCAGTCATATGGAGTAGCTGGCATTGCTCAGTGGGAGATGAGCCATTGAATCTAAATAGTGTGACTTGTCAGCTTGTGGAAGTGATGGATTTTCAGGGACTATGTTTCTGAGTAGAGCAAATACGGGGGATGTGCTACACCTCTCTTTATTAGGTGAAAGAAATTAATTCCCCTTTAATAACCTCAACCACCTTACACCTGGTTTGTGCAGTTTCAGAGTTTAACACTTCTGAGTATTTATATGCTGTAAACAAAGAAGCTGCATGTTTCTTTTGCAGTAATTGTCCAAGGCTAGGGAAGAAAGCATTGCGTTGTGTCTCTGATGGATTGTATGTAAATGCTGGCTATCGACCCTAAACATTAAACAACTTTTTCCTATTTGTATTTGGCAGGCAAGTCAACTGGTAGAGAGCCTTTTTTGAGCTCTGTAGATATTCTTGCAGTTTGTGAGTACTTATGGAAAGAGGTTCACTGTGTGATTAGGCTCCATATTTACTTTGTGTGGACAGAAGTACTTAGTCTGCTTGGTCTGGTTGCAGTGATGGTGCTTGCAAGCAAAAATGAACTTCTTGTTGTTTCTCCTTTTTTTTTTTTTTGTCATATCCCCCTGCACTATGGCTACAAAAATAGGGTTTTCTTTGTGTCCTCATGACTGTCATGCTACAGACCTTTCTATTTCAAAGCAATTGACACAGTCGCCTACCTGTTTTGAAATGGAGTCAAACATGCTGATGTCAGGGGGAAGTTCTTTACAGAGAGAGTGGTGAGGTGCTGGAACAGGCTGCCCTGAGAAGTTGTGGATGCCCCGTCCCTGGAGGTGTTCAAGGCCAGGTTGGATGGGGCCCTGGGCAGCCTGGTCTAATATTGAATGTGGAGGTTGGTGGCCCTGCATGTGGCAGGGGGTTGGAGATTCATGATCCTTGAGGTCCCTTCCAGCCCAGGCCATTCTGTGAGCACAGCGTGAATACTGCAATAGCTCTTTGCATTTGATTTACAGTATACTTTTAAGAACATGCTACTCAAAGTGTAGCTTAAGAAGTTCGATGGATAAGTAATATTTTGTTTCATTTGAAAAGTGTTACAAAATCTGGAGAAAATGTGTCAGCTTAAGAAGATGGAATGTTTTTAGAGCTTCATTATTTATATGAATAGAACAATAAGAAAATGTTTTAAATATAAACAGACATGGAAAATGGCAACATTCATGCAGATTTTTTCGGTATCTTGTTACAGGATCACATTACCTAAATAGAACTACTCCCTCGTGATATAATAAATGTGGCAGAAATGGGATTATAGTTTTAATTCTGCTTATAAGGGCCATGTGTGAGCTCTTGATGTCGGATTTGAGTAGTAATCGTATCTGACACAGAAAAATCTTAATCAACTAACCATTTTGCTTGATCAAAAATCACTTCTTTTCATTCTCTGATACTATAGTTTTCTCCTTTATCCTCCTGCTATTTTTTTTTTTTTTTACTTGATCCTTTCCTGTAGGAAAAGCACATTTTTTTTTCTTTTCCTTTCTTTATTTTTTTAAATGTTTATGCCTCCAAAATAGCTCAATAATAAGCATTCTCCTCTATCCATTGTTAGGCAGTTCTAGAACGTGACAGGTGTGTTTGCATGAATTGAGGAAGTTAAGGACACGTGGAAGGTGACTTAGA
The DNA here is from genome assembly GCF_019238085.1 of Lagopus leucura. NCBI lineage: Eukaryota > Metazoa > Chordata > Aves > Galliformes > Phasianidae > Lagopus > Lagopus leucura. The sequence continues at coordinate 33,728,183 of NW_024962335.1, read as the reverse complement.
ATTTCAGATATTTTTCCTTGGATTATTATTCCATCAAAACAGGGAGTAGAATTTTTGCTTGTACTCATAGTATTACTATTACTTAAAATATTAACGCTACAGGAATCGAAGAATCCTCTGTTCCACACAAACATGAATAGAGTAGAAATATTAAAATTAAGAACAATGGAAGAGTAGGAAAAAATAATTTGTAAACCTTGTAGTGATTCTTCTTATGTTTGTTTGGAAAATGAATTACTGTTCTAATAATTCAGAAACTTAGGTAAAAGTCTCACTTTTACCTATGGTAAGGAATAATCATTAATATTTATAATTCTAGGGTTTTTGTTGTTATTGTTCTTTGTGTTTGCGTGTTTATGGATTCTTGTTGGTGGTGTTTTTTTGGTGTTTTTTTTTTTTTTTTCCTTTTGGATTACCAGAATTAAGTCAGAATTAAGTTACGTTCAATGTAAAATAGAGCAGACCATCCATGTTTTTCAAACAGTGCTCTGTTTGTCTACAGACACCTTTCTAATTTTCTAATGCAAGACATGTTGAAAATTTGACATAAAGCATTCTGGAATGTGTTTTTGAGAGTAAAAAATCAAATAAAAGTCATGCAAGTCCAACTGTGTTTCAAAAGGCAAAAAGAAAAGTGCAATAATTTTCAAAATCCTGTAAGCATACCTACATCTTTCCTTACTCTTTACAAAATAGTTGTTAACTATTTCAACTGGAATGGCTATTTATCAGTCTGTAGTAAAATTGATATGGTCTTAAGATTGTGTTTAAAATGCACTTTCAGTTTGAATTCCTTTTGGCTGATGGAATTCTTAGCTTTAAGCTTGTAATGCAAGTGCTTTGTTTCCATTTTCTTCTAAATCTATTTTCTGTTTCAGTGTGTATCCTTCCTATTTTTGCGAAATTCTTGATAATGTTGCGTCTGGAGTTGTAACTGTGAATAGAAGTGTCTGTTGACTTGTATGAACGAAAGCATTTTGCAGGTAGGGCTGATAGATTTTTACATTTCTGTTTTATTCTCAGTACTTGTTATGATAGATGCACTGATAGAGCTGCTGTTCACCAAACTTGACCCGGGAAGCACAGCCAGCAGTACCACCAGAAAGCAGACCTGTTATTTGATGATACTTTCAGAGAAGCAGCAATGGCAATGTGACAGGCCTGTGGGGCAGTGATGCTGCCTCCCCTCTCCTATCAGTTGCACATTTGTGGCACAGCTGAGAGATGCTGCTTACTCTTGTGCTGCACTTAGTAGTGCTTACAACTTTCCTGTTTGATTGGTTATTCAGACCTCCTCTTGGGTCTTCTCTGCTAAATATTAAGGTCGTGCTTCACTGCAGCTTCACGATAGCACTTCAGTTATTTTAAAAAACAAAAAATTAAGGAGTATTTTGTTTGAATTTTTTTTTAACCTCATGAACCACGTTTCAAGAATTATTAAGAACGCCACCATATAGGGTGGGCATGCCAGCTGGGATAATTCATTAACAGAGTTGTCTGAGGGTAGCTCAATGACTGTCCACTTTGTGTCAGTATGGAAAATGTTGGTTTGAAGGAGGACTGGTGGTGCTGCTCAGTGTGTGGGTTTTTGTCTCTATGGGAGCTGAGGGAAGTCTGGGTGAGGCTCCCAGGCTGCTCTCAGCCAGATGTATATCCCCACACAGCTGTGCTGCCCAGGCTGGACAGCCATGGATTAAAAATCATTCCAGGTTAGCAGCAGGCTTTGGAGTATTCTTGTCAGCCTTGTAGGTGTTCCATGTTTATTTTATGGCCTTCAGCCTCCCTTGGTGCTGGGAAATAAACTGCCTCTGTTACCATCACTGCATAGTGTCTATGTGCTTTAATTCAGTGGAGGGTCTTAAATGGATCACTGCCTTTCAACAGCATCAGGAGTGATTTGATACAAGCTTCTTAATTATTTTCTTATTTTTAGAAGCTCCATAGGAAATGATGATGCCAGAAGAAGATGCTGTGAAGAACAGTATTCTATTTCAGTATTATCTGTTCATCTTATTTGTCATCATATGGCTTGAAGTTTGAACTGCAAAATATTATCCCTATTCAGATGTAGGGCTCTAATTGTTAGAGCGTGGCAAAATAAGATTCACTTTTTCTGCATGAGCAAATGTACATGCAGGAACATACCTTGCAAACAGGAGATGCTTTGCAGCAGTGTATGTGTGGGTTAACTTTTCCATTTAACTGTTTGTATTGAGGTGTTTCCAGTAATCCAGGGAAACTTCTGCAGCATCATGGGTTGTTCTGACAGCTGTTAAAGAAACTGGAAGAGTGGCAAAGGGGGAGGTTATGAGGATGCTTGAGGAAATGGGAAAGCATAGTGATGAGGTTCTACAAACGTTAACATGGACAGTGGTGCTACATGGCCATACATCTCTATCAACCTTTCTCCTTTCTAAAGTCTACTGTAGTTCAAGGAAAGTGTGTTGTGTTGCTGTCATACCACCTTTATTTGCTTGCCACTTTGGGTTTCCTCTTTAAAATCAGTAGAAGATCGTAGAATTATATGTGGCTGCAAACAAAGGCCTGGCCTGGGAACATAGCTCTCTGTTCAACCTAGGCTGTTGTCAGCAAGACCAATTCACCATATTAAGTGATGAATGTGTTAACTGCCTTTCAAAGTGGTGTCTTTTATCCCCATACGATTGCAGTGGTACAGAGTAGGAGAGTGGTTGTTATGGGAAGATGAGCCAAGACACCTTACTCTTCCTGAGACGGGCAATCAATGAGAGTGTACTACTAAATACTGAGACTCTGATAATTTGCAAATCATCAGCTACTGGGTTTATCGCCAACAAGGTATTTTGTGGGTGATGCCTGCAATTCCAAAGTTGTTTACATTTGATATAGCAGGACAATGGGAAATAGTTTTAAATTGAGGGAGGGAAGATTCAGGTTGGATGTCAGGGGGAAGTTCTTTACAGAGAGAGTGGTGAGGTGCTGGAACAGGCTGCCCAGAGAGGTTGTGGATGCCTCATCCCTGGAGATGTTCAAGGCCAGATTGGATGGGGCCCTGGGCAGCCTGGTCTAATATTGAATGTGGAGGTTGGTGGCCCTGCATGTGGCAGGGGGTTGGAGATTCATGATCCTTGAGGTCCCTTCCAACCCTGGCCATTCTGTGATTCTGTGATATGCTAGAGTTCATTACTTCACTTGTCTGTGCTTTTGCTATACTACGCAAAGTCTGCTGGCTTTGTATCCCTGAACCTGGTGTTTCTGTCCTTCCCTCTGATGGTTTTTTTTTTTTCCCCCCTCATTCTCTTACCTCCCACATTCTTCTGATTCTTTGGAAAGGAAAGTTTTCTCCCCATTATAAGGCAGGTTAAAGGATTACTTACTGTCCCTTGTACCAGCAAGTCTTGCATGGATTGCGTTGGTCCAAACTGTTCCTGTATGGCTGGAGTCCTGCAAAACTGCAGTAGAGACTTGGTGCAGAATCCAAGTGCCATTGCTGCTGTTTGGTGTCTTTGCTTTGGTACTGATACTCTCTTCCCATTCACTGACAAGCCTGCCTGTTCCTCTGACCTTCAGAGTTGTCATCTGAACAGTCACTGGATGACTTTAGGATGTGAAATGTGCTTTAGACTCCTCCAACAAGCTTGGGCTGCCTCAGGTTAATTTCCTCGAGTCTGGCTGCCTGCAGCGTCTTGCAGGTATGTTTGTGAGAGTAAGGAGGTTCAGACAGAAGAGAGCACTCCGTTCACTGCTAAGATGGAATAGGGGCTACTGCTAAGTCAGTTTCTTAGTATGTATAAAAGCAGTTGTGTGGGTTAAATTGGTGCAGCTATTGTGATGGAACATTTGGTGAAAAATCCTGGTGCTTGCAGTGCTGAAATTCCTTTGCATTTCCTGGAGATTTCTTGTTTGTTTGTGAATATAAATCATCACTTGTTTCTTTACAACACTGCTTCTGCTCCCACATGAGGAGTAGGACCCAGAAGGCAAAACTTGCAAAACCTTTTCCTTCTTTCTCCAGGCTGAGCAGCAGAACTTGGACATTCAAAGAAACCAAATAGACAGAATTGCCAAGTGTAAGCAGTAATGAAGAAATTTGAAACCTGGGAAGTGAAGGAGACTGTCCCTAGATGCTCACCTCCAAGAGAATTTGTCTTATGTTCTTTTGTTGGCTATTTGTGGGACATCTTGGGAAAAGGGAGGATTGTAGTACATACAAGGAGTTTTCTGTACACAACGGATTTGAGGAGATTGCAGCTAATGATCTTTGCTGGTTGTCTGTACTTATTTCCTTGCTTTTCTTTCCTGTGTGGTCTGGTTATGGATGCATGTTTTTCCATCAAGGTGTCTGGCAAATTCCTTGTGCTTCCTCTGCCTCATCTGGGAAAGTGCATGGCTGTTTGGTGTGTCTCACCTCTGTGTCTCCCTTTTTCCAGTCACTGTATTTGCTGTCCTTATGTCAGTAAACTTGGCAGTGTTAAGTAACTTCAAATGCTCAGACTTCTTCACCAATATGTGTAAGAGAGGGATTTTTGTTTTCCCATTTGAAGACATCATCTTCCAGTGTAACAATTATTAGCAGTGCCTCTCTGCCTGGATACTTCTTTCCATATGTGAACATTTCCCCAGCATGACTGGCAGCACTGGGATTCTGGTGGAGGTTCCACAAACTACAGTGGACACCTCTAGTCTGGAAGGTCCTGTTCCTGAATTGGAGGTTCACAAACAACTGGTTCTGCTTATTTGTCAAAGATGATGTCGTGCCTCACCCTGTTGTACAAGTATTTACATTTATCTGATTTTATTCGAGCTGACAGCTGGCTATAAAGTAGTTTTTGGCAGATGAGGAAGGACTAAGGTGGTCTGTCCTTTCTGCTAGTTAGCTCCCTGCGTTATCTTGCTGTGATGCTGGCTGGGTGCTAGTGCCAATGCAGAAGGGGGGCTGAAGACTTACAATGGGAACTGGAGCTGAGGAGAAGGCTGTTGCTGCAGTCTCATCTGGAACAGAGCTGCCAGCAGGAGGGGGGAGCTGCTCCCCTCCCAGCACCCTGCTGCTCGCCTCGTGTTCATGTCTGAGTTTGCTGAACCTCTTTTGAGGTGATTCAACTCACTAGCCAAGGCAAACGTTTTGCTGATTTATTAAATCAGCTTGGGAGTGGGCCTGTAGCTATGTGAGAGGGAAGAACAGCATTGCCAAGGTTTGGAAATGTATTAAAAAGGGTTTGGGGAAAATGAGTTGATGTTAATTGCCATGACCAGGCTGAATTACCATGAGTACAAGAGAATGAACCTGTTCTAGGTAACACTGACCATGTGACTCTTAGAGGTGTTGTGGATCATTGGAAATGGAAAAGGAGCAAGCAGGAGCTTATGGAACAGGCAACTGGACGTGTTAAAAGTATGACAAATTCTGACAGACTATAATTACTTCTCAATTGAAAAAAAAGTTAAAGTGTTTTTGTCTGTTCAATTTTTATTTTTTTTTAATTGGTTCACCACTTTACATCCTATGGGCTGTGGTATTTTTAAGCAACAATTTTTGTTGTGGTTCAGATGTAACCTTTTGCGGGCTCTGAGCAAACATTTGTTCTTCCTGGCTGGCACAAACAAAAGTTATTCTGAAACTCTGGGTACTTTAATTAGAAGAATAAACTACAGATAGGTCTCTCAGGTGGCAGATAATATGAAAACTTTTGCTATGACTTCCCTTGCTGATTTCTAAGATGTTTTTCCTTTTGCTTTAAGTGAGTGTAAGTACTTCTTTCCAACATCTTATAGTTTGATGCAATTAAAATGCTTATTTATGATGTATATAGAAAGGAAAATAGGAACATATTAAAGTAATTATTTTAAAAGAAAAAGAGGTAAATTTGAATTGTATCTCTGCCCCATCATAGCGTAAACTGTAAAATAGTTGCCTTGCTTTGAAAGGAGCTTCTCTTGTATTTCTTCCCTTAGGGTTATTAGTATAGTTCCTTACTGTTATTCAAGAAAGCATCTCTGGGTCCTGTACTTTGTTTACAGTGAGTTATGTGGAGCAGAATGGAATCTTCTGGCGTAGTTCTTGCTTTGGCATTGCTATTTGAGTCAAGTAAAAAGTTACTTGGTACTTGCTGCCAACTTCAAAAATTAGATTTTATAGGATATTGGAACCTTCATATTTTCCAGGAAGGGTTGGAGAGGGTGGGGGAACAAACCTGTTTATTGTTATTTTGGTGATATATATTTCATTCTCGAATGTCACAACAAATTGGAAAGCTTAATATCCTCATCTGCCAGCCCTGTGGAATGTGCTACAAGTTGTGGCTTCGAATCAATCTGCATGAAGCTGCTCAGCTGATGTGTAGCTGAGCTTTTTCTGAGCTGTCATTCAAATCACTGCTATCATTCATGAAAAGGACGTTTTCTCTGGCTGCTCCTCAGCCAGCTCTGAGCACCAGCAAGGAGTGAATAACCTATGCAAGGCAGCTGTGTTAGGCTCAGCAGTGCCTTCAGGCCTCAGTGATTACACTTGACATGCCTGGTGTTCCAATTCATTGCATGCTGTGTGCGTGGGGACTCTTGCTCCGTGTTGTACATAATAATGGAGCCTGTACTCATTTGTGTGTGGATTTACCTTTTTTCAAATGCTGGGCATGCTGTCTTATTAGAGCAAGCTCTGCCAGTTGGCTGCGCACGGTACTGTGGTGCGCTGGGTGACACTGAGCTGGCTATTAACTAGATTTTTCGAGTTACAATTGTATGCAACGTTTAAAAAATAGGTGGTCATATCATATATCTGTTTCTTATCACTTTCAGTTTACTGAATAGTGTTTTTTGTTTGTTTGTATTTTCCCTGAAAGTGCAGTCTTTGTAAGCAACCCGCACTTAAAAGAAGCTAATGTGATTTGTCTTAAATCTTTAGGGGATGGGAAATTATGCAGAGAAGGGAAGGATGATAGCAAAGTAAGGTAATAAACACACTTATTACAAGGTTTCTGCTCTTTCATTTAAAGATGTCTATTCCTTCTCCACTGAAATATAATCTTTAAACTGAGTATTTTCCTGCACAATAAAAATTTGCTTTCTGGAGGAGGGAATACAAATCTAGAATTCTTAAAAACAAAAAAGCTCCTCCCTCAAGCTATTCAGGTAGCTTTCTGTCTGAAGCTTCTAAAATTTGACATGAATCAATTTAAATTCAGTGTTTCTAAATTTAGGCAGATAGCTTGAACAATTTAGTTTTCAAAAAAGAGGAAAAAAGAAGGAAAGAAAATAGCTTCCAAACATATAGCAGCATCTGTGTAATTTTTGGAGTTGGAGGTGGATTAAGGAACTTTCAAGTTGACTCTGCTTCTCCCAGTATGCACAGCACTTTCTTTGACAAACAGTTTTGTGGTAATGAGGGTAATAGTCTGATCTTGGAAACTAACTTTTGAGTTTTCTGAAGTGTAGTCTGTTAGACATTAGTATGTCTAATGTCATTGTGAGTTTCTCATACAAGAACTGTATCTGCTCTGGCAGTGTAGCATTCAACATTTGCTTGTGCACGTCGCTGCCTACATAAATGCAGGCCTTTCTGTTAGGACATGCATCCTGCTAGGAATTTGAAATGCCTGTCTATACTGATGAATAAATCTGGAGCATTTTTGTTAAATTTGGGTAGTGACAGCTAGACAAGCATAGAAGATGCCAGCTGTAGTTTGTGTCTAGGTACTGCTGTGTGGCTCTGCTGCTACAGCGTCCAGGTAAATGTAGGGAAAGGTAGATATGCTTACTGATAGTGGTAAAAACTCTAGATTTCACTTCACCATTTGTTGAAGTAGGAATGAGTGGAATTTTCATAAAGTTATAGCATGTGGTTAAGGACGTTAAAGGGGTTTGACATTAAGGACATTAAAAGGGTATGTTACATTTTAAAAACAGACCTTTTTCATAGTTACTACTTTCCATTAATTGTTGTTGCTGGGTATTTGTATGAAAAACATACAGATCACACAAACTGATGCAGGAAGCAAATAAGAGTGGTAGAGCTGAGTTCTAACGTACTTATTGTAGTCTGTTTCTATAGGTATTTTTCTACCTACCTCTTCATATTAGAACTGATGCTCAAAAATGTCATTCCTTTCATGCTGCACACTCATCGCGTGTTTGTATATCATATGTAAAATATCTAAGAAAAATAATTCAGGGTATTAACACAGGAATGTCTCTGATGGCTTGACGTGTGTTATATTTTTATTGAAGTTTGTGGCGTGTATATTAGCAAATTCTGGACAAAACATATTGAATCTTTGCTCTGATGGGTAAGCACTGAGTGCTTATAAAGCTACTATAGCTTCATCTTTCATATGCTTATTTAAGTAACTCCTTTACAGAGTAGTGTCATTTGGGCACTTCAGACCTCCATTTTCTTTGTTCTCTGCCTTCTCCTTTAATCTAATTTTAATAATGCAGAGCCCAGAATAACGAGCAGTGCATTACAAAGTTACCATCTTGAGTTGTAGTACTGTTTGAAAGGCTTGGAATCTGTGCTTTTCAGTTAAACTATAAAATGTCTCCCCCCATCATTCCCCCCTCTCCTCCTCCCCCCCTTAAATTGCTAGTTTCATTGCAATGGTACGTCAGGCCTTAAGCTGTTCTTAACAGGAGTGTTGTTAACATGTCTGTCTGTCCCCCCCACCCCTTATTTCTCCCACTTCAAGCTGCCCCACTGTTGCTGTATGCAAACCGCCGTGACCTGAGGCTGGTGGATGCTGCCAATGGGAAGGAGAATGCCACAGTAATTGTGGGTGGCCTCGAAGATGCAGCGGCAGTGGACTTCGTGTTCATAAAGGGGTTGATATACTGGAGTGACGTGAGTGAAGAAGCCATTAAACGAACAGAATTCAATAAATCTGGGAGTGTACAAAATGTGGTCGTTTCTGGACTTTTGTCACCTGATGGGCTGGCATGTGACTGGCTGGGAGAGAAATTATATTGGACAGATTCTGAAACAAATCGGATTGAAGTTTCTAATTTAGATGGATCATTGAGAAAAGTATTATTTTGGCAAGAATTGGATCAACCCAGAGCAATTGCCTTAGATCCTGCAAGAGGGTAAGTCTTTGTTAAAATGAAATGGTTACAAACGGGAATGTTTTTGCTGCTAGTTGCATGTGGAATGATTTTAAATAATCGGTGGTGCTGTTACTGAAATTATTCGAATCCATTTTGTGTTGTTGCTCTATTACTGTGATTGGAAAATAATTTGTACTTCTGAAATTATGTTCATGTCATTGAATTACTAGAAGTCATCAGATGTTCAAGAAGAGTACTAGAGGAAGCTTATTTTGGCAGTAGTGCAGATGGTGGACATAAATGTGGAAGTTCTAAGGTGAAAACAGATGTAATCTGCTTGAAAAAATCATCAAGCCATCAGACTTGTGTCTCACTGCAGCATCAAACTGGAGGTCTTTGTTCATTGTTAAAATTTATGCTTCCTGGAAACAGCAGGGAAAAATAGACTACAGTAATAACATTTTGGGATGTATTTTGGCATGCTTTATCATTTAACCAAAGTTTATAGAGAAGTTCATCTTCTCACTCTACAGGGAACTTCTGTTTGGAAAAAACTGTGTTTTGGATTAGCCTGTTCTAGAACAAGTTCGATTCTTCTAATTTCAGTCTCTGGGTGTGATTTAAAGTATCATCTTTTTGCTCTGTTATTCACGGGACTGAGCTGTGGTTGCTAAATTCAGTGGTCTTTTTGGTGACACTTTGTAAATGGCTACCTTGAGGTTACCCGGTGTGTATTTGTCGTATTTGAGGTGACTGGCTCAGGAGAGTGAACGATGGAATATTGTTGATGCTTTGTAATCTTCTGAATACTGTTTAGTATAGATATTTATACTATTTTTTTTTCTTTTTTTCTCCTTAACAAGAAGATGAATCTATTGTATTGCCACTTAAAGTAATTTTTTTCAGTCAGCTGTTCGGGGGGGGGGGGGGGAAACAAAGCATTTTTTCCTTTACAAAGATAAGGACTGTTTTAGATGCTTGCAGCTTCTTTATAATGTGATCAGTTCAACTCATGTGTCTGGGTATTTCCTCCACAAAGGAAAAATGTCTTCTTGTTCAATAGGATTTCTTTTCTGAACTTTGTTAGGAATGCTATAACCTCAATATTTTCTTCTCAAGTTTCAACAGGCCTTTGACAATATGTTAAGAAATGTTTCCTTTGCATTATTTATATATATTTTTTTAGCTTTTCAAATATTGAGAATGTGGACTTACTCTTTTCTTATATCTTTACTACTTATAAATCAGAGCTGATGGTGGCATGGGTTCTACTAGATTCTAGGACCATTTAAGGATACAAGGAAAGACGTAACACATTCGTGCCCATTCCACTCACCGTCCCAAAGCTGGGAGAAAAGGGAGGAAAAATAGAGTCAAAATGGTTTTGATTTAGCTTGCGACCAGAGAGACAGTGGTTCTTAATAGTTGTGAATAACACTTGTCAAGCCAGTTGGTCTTTTTGAGTGTTTGTATTTTCTGTGTACATGTGGTAATGCGTTCAGTGATCAAAACTAGGTGACAGTGTACTCTTGCAGTCTTTCAAAATACTTGAAGAGAAACTCAAATGAAAAGAGTGAAATAGATTAAAGGTAAAGAGAACTCATAACTTCTCTTTTTCCATACTGATGATCTGTTAAATCAATAGGCAAAAACATTTCAATATGACTGCAGTTGTTTGGGGTTTTTTTGTTTGTTTGCTTTTATTAAAAAAAAAAAACAAACTGTAATTGAAGGAAAAGATTTTGTTTTCTTCTAAATCTTTTAATAAGTCAGTTTGTTAGCTGTTACTTGAGAAGTATGTTTTAGTGAGACAGAATGGTAATCCAGGGATACATCCACTTTGTCTTACCATACTGCAGATCAAAAAAAAAAAAAAACAAAAACCAAACTATTGCAATTCTTGTATACAGCCTTATGGCAGAAAGCATTTCTGCTTTTAATAAATGCGGTGTCACTGCAGAATATCTTCCAAACTTTGACAAGTCAGTGGAAAGGTAACCTCAGTACAGGGGTTTATTTTTTTCTCAAATAAGTACCGTTTGGTGCTTTAATTGTTATTTATGTGAATGCACCTCTAATAGGTACTTTTTTTTTTTTTTTTTTTTACCCCATAAATATGTTTAGATTACACATTGTTGTCTGGAGGACAGTAGCAGGAATAAGCCATAAAAATAGCTAATAGAATCTGAAACTTGGAAAAGCAAAACCCCTGTCATTTTCCTGCAATTTAGTCTATCTCCTCTTATTCACAATTGACGATTATTCCAAATAAAGATTTATGAGATCTTACCAAGTCATTACGTTATTTTGCAGCAAGTTGTACAGTATGATTGCTATTCACAAGTTCAATTTTTTTGTTTAAGTTCATTTGACAAATATAGTTAATCTAGGTATATTTCATAATCCAGTAATACCAGAATCTACTTATATATTTGGGACTTGGTTACATATGTATATACATATGTATATATGCATTTGTCTTACTGAAAATGAGAATGCCTACTTTAAAAAAAAAAAATGTTATTAATAGTATTAGCTAGCACAAATATGCAGTAATGTAAAGTATGTTCTCTAGGCAGTGTCCTGTGTAGGAAAAAATGAAGATCTTTTTAGCAAGTTGTGTGCTGTGGGATACTCGGCTGTCATTCTCTGAAAGTCTCTGCTCAGTGCTGTTGTAGTTCTGAAGAATGGGATCATTCTCTTTCAGAGCATGCTTACAGCAACGATAATGGCGCAGGTAACCTTTGCTGCCATTGCCAAACCATCTGTTAATTGTGTGTGAGATCGTATGTGTAACTGTGAACTACCAGAGTAGAAATTAGACTTGGTGCCTGTGTCAGTTCACAGTAACTAGTACGTTTGCTAATGGAAAACATTTCTCAATTCATAGTTGTGACACAGCCATCAAGTCTAACTTTTTACTCTGATAGTTTTGTCTAGGAAATCATCAGAATCTAAAATGCCTGGAGTCTTCCTACTAATCATCTCTTGTGTATGTTCAGAAGTCTAAGCTTCTTATTTCTCTATTTTCATGTAGTGCAATTTATTTTATGTTTTCCCATTTTGTTGTCTTGGCACTCAATGAAACGTGCATGTACCAGGGGAGAAAAGCAACCTTAGATGAAGTAGGATTGCAATGCTTCTTCAGCCTTCTTTTGAAGTGGATTGAGGATTTTCAGAGCTGTTTCAGGAAGGCTTCTGGGTCCTTGTTGTCCTTTTTGACGTTGTTTTTACAGACTAGTGTTAAACATAATACCCTGTTAAGAGGATCAATAACTGAATAACACATACACTTTGTTATTAACTCTTTCTAGGGGAAAACCAGGTGGTAGACCTCATGTGCAAAAAAGCAGCATGTTAGGAATTGTTTGCATGAAAGTAGACCAAGTGGAAAAGAGGTTTTTCTACTTCGGTGTGCGTTTATAAATAAATAAAACATGCCACGTGTATTCAGATTCTCAAGCAAGTATGGCTTGAAAATGCAGTATAGTAAATTTGTGCTGCTGTTTTTCTTATTAACCTTTACAGCCCTTTTGTTCTCAGGGAAGAGTCTTCATTATCATCATGAAAGTTGCCCCCAAATTACTCTTTAGACAACTAGATCAGCTTTATTCTTAGGAAGCACTATCAAAACTGTTTTTTCTCACTTCTGTATGTATTGTTCACCACAGAAGGGAATTTTAAGTGCCTTCTAGAAGTGCTGACTAATTGCTTACTTTTCAGGATGTGTTTTAAATCAATTGACTATAGAGTTACTATAATTGTTCAACTCTTGTAAAGCATTCAGGTTGTAAAGGTTTTAAGCTAATGAATGGAATTAAGAGTACAAAGAACCACAGCACTTTTTTGACAGCTGAAGTTGGCTTCTGAAATGCTTTGTATGTTGGGTAAGATCTTCAGATTCAACAGGCAATCCTCCCCCAGCAGACCTTTCTTATTTTTTTCATCTAAAACATTTCAGGGAATATATACGCTTCTCTTTTTAAAGACCTGCTTATTTTGTTTCCTTTGAAATCTGGAAGCTTGCACCTAAGTTCATCAGGCCCAAAAAATTCTTGCAATTGCCATACAGGCCTTGAATCAGTGCTTTACAACAAAAAGATTAATGGGAACAGATACTGTGTTGCTAAGCAAGGAAATGAAATTGGACAATTCTAATATTAGTTACAGTGCCTTGGATATTATGGAAAAAACATTTTAGGAATGAACAATTCACATTTTTTTGGTAAGGCTTCTGTTTCTTGTTTGTTTACGAATGGGTCAACATTATTTAAAATGGCACCTCAGAGATATGTTCCAATAATTGAATAAATGAAGGCTTTGCTTCATGCCTTCTGTTGCCTGATGTCACATCTCCCTTGAGCTGATTGCATCTGGCTGAAAATCTTTTTGGTGCTCCTTTATTGCCGCTGACATTTTCCACAGATTAATGCACTCTATTTAGTTATAGCCTGCTCCGTGACAATAAGTACTTAACTTTGAGGCTTTACAGGTGATTTATGAAAGCATTGAGCTGGTATGAAATCTGCAGATTGTTGTGGTGTTGACACATCAATTTATAAGGTGTATTTAATCTTCACCTAAATAAGCATTTTTTTTTTATCAGGAGATAGTGGTTGTAAATGCAGCACTCTTAATGGGTTTGTTCATTTTGTATTAATGTTGTTATGAGGATGTTGAGGCTGTTGAGGTGGTATTTCTTGTTGTTTGCTTTTTTTTTTTTTTTTTAAGACCAAATGAAAAGTAAATTCTGGTGACAGCTAGGAGGTTAAAGAAACCAGAGTGTCGATTTTGGCAACTTAAAAATGGAGTTCAGCCGAAAGATTGCAAAATAGTACCGCACTGGTTGTCCTGCTGACATTACATCAGAATTGTCTTGGCTCTGGAGCCGTGTGGAACTCACGAGAGATCTAAAATGCAGCACCAGTGTCACTAGATAATTGGATGATCCTAGTGCGGGTCCTGTTGGCTTTGTGCTGCAAAGCACGTGGAGCCTTCAGGAAGCCAGCATGGCAGTTGAAACAGCCTTGCCAGCTTCTCCAGAACTACTACAGCTCTCTCTGCTTCCGAAGCATAAGGTGGCCAGCTTTTAGCTCTTGGTCTTAGTAGGGTATTTATGACTTTCAGGAGCAAAATGGGACAGTATTCACTTGTGGAAGTGTTGAATGCTAAGGCTTTCAGGGTTTGTTTGTTTCAGCACCACTGACAGTCTGTTCATTTTTTCTTTCAAAAGACTTTGCAAGGTTTGTTGGAGATCTGTTGCATGAGATGCTGTCCTCCAGTTGAGAAGACATGACTTTATTGCATGGTTCAAAATAGGCATTTCATTCTCCTCTTCTGTTTTTTGCCCCATCTGAAGGAGGAGGTGAAAGAAGGTAACCAGAAACCCACTTATGTAAAACAGAATGAAGAGGTGACCTCTCTTGTAAATCTTGCTGTGCAGGTTTTAGATGTTGCTGCCACTGATTGCCTAGTTTCATCCTACTGACAGGAGTTTCCAAGAACTCAGGGTAACATAATCTTTGAGATGTTTTCCTTAATTTTCAGGCATTTTACATAGTTTTCTCTATTCACAGAAAGAGATGGGAGATTTGGCTTTTTAGAAATCAAACTAGAGTGCACAGAATTGATTTGTAGAAGATTTTCATCTCTTTCTTATGGACTCAAATACCTTAAAATTGCAGATGCTTTTAGCTCTAGGCAAGTTTGGAAATACTCTTTCATCCCTACCTCCTTTGTTTAGTGCTTGGGCTAGAAAACAAGATTATGGACTGGGTCACTTGAGGGCTGGGCTTTAGTTCGCCTGCTGCCATCTCTGCTGTGAATAAACTAGTAGTGTCTTCAAACATTGTTGAATTTGTCAAAGCAGGGAGCTCATTGGCTTTTCTTTTTTCACTTAGTGTCTTTTGATTTGCACTTATGCCTGTGAAACGTGGATATGGTGTTTTATGCAGTACTCTCTTGATGGTTTATTATGGTCATATTCACAAAGATGATTTAGCCCACTAATAGTTACCTCAATGTTAGAGTAAAAATGGTGATAAAAATCAGTAAAATTTATGTAAGCTGGCTTTAAGTATCAATATATACTTCAGATGTCTATGTGCAGTGTTTGTTTAGTCATTTAGAACTGAGCATTTGAACCAAGGTAGTAATTTCTGGTCTGTGTGAATAACCTCTGGTAATGGGTCTTCGGGCATGACTGTTTATCTGCATTTTCAATCCCCACAATTATGACTTAGCATCTAAGTCTAGACTCTGAAAACCTGTTGTATTAGAAAATACAAAAGTTGTGAGCAAGCAAGTTTTCACCAACGACATTTTGAATGAAGCTTTATATTGAGTGAACACAGGGAAAGTTATTTTTAAAATAGTTAATTTTATACTTCAAGCAAGCATTACTAGCTAGCATGTTAATTAAAATGTGTTTGTTCACACACCTTTAAAAATTAAAAGGATCCTAAGACATCTTTTAATAACAATTAACAGAAACTCAAAGGGGCCATACTAATTTGCAGCAGAAAGCTGTAATCTGAAATCTTCTTTATGCTATGTTCTAGTATTTAAGAAGTTGATGGGGAAGCAGAATGTATTGAAAGGAACATCCATGCAATTTCTAGGGAAGGGTCCAGAATAAAACTAACAGTCTTCCTCTCTGACTCCTAGCCCCTTAAATGCAACTTGCATGACTTAGAGGTGTTTATCAGGAAATTGCTACCTTAAAGCAGAAACATAGTCTATCTTAGTTGTGGTGGATAACAGGAGTGTAGTAGTTTCTCATCTTACAGCTCATGAATCATCTTTTTCATAGGCTTTTGGGGTATGGAGATAGAAGTTGGAATGCTGGAGGAAAAAGTCCTAAGTTTTCTTCATTAAAATCTTATAAGACTGTTGTGCATTTTCATTACTGACAGCATTTAGAGGGAGGGACTGAAGTGTGTCCATGTGTAAAATTTCATCTAAAATGTGGACCAAGGGATTTGGTTTGTATTGTAGAAAATGGAGGAGAAATTCAGCTTTGTTTTTTTTTTTTTTTAAGGCAGCATTTTGTTGAAGATGATGATTGCTGCGTTACCTTGTTGACAAAGATTGATTTATTGCTCATTTCTTGAAAATAGCTGATAAATTCTATTGCTAGCATGATTTGAATCAGATTGCTCTTTAAATAAACTATGGACTAACTTTGTCATTAAAAAAAAAAAAACAAAACATAGCACTCAGTTCTATAGAAATTAAGCATGATTATACAAAAAAAAAAAAAGTCTATAGAGGATCCATCTTTATTTGGCTATCTTCCTGGGAAAAAATAAGGCTATCCCTGTGGGAGAAGTATATTTCTGCACTGTCTTCTGTGTAAAATGGTCAGGTAGAATGTCATAGGATTATATATTGTAGTGAGGGTGTTGAGCAAATCCAACTTTTTACAGTGCAGCTAGTAAGAAGGGAAGATACACTGGGGATGTAAAATTTGAGTGAGCCTAATAAAATACCTGAATAAATAGAATTTCTGCTTATAGATCCAAGGATAGGAAAAGATGGTGGACATTAGTCTGTATGCCGAGGTGTTCATCTGGGCACGTGTTTGAAGAGGTGCAATTCCACTGCTTCACTATCTATCTATAAAAGACCTGAAAAGGAGCCGAACAAAGCAAAAGTTAGTCCTTTGGGTTTCTGCTTGGTGCATGGAGAAAGAATGATTGCTTTTAACTTCTGGGTGTGCAGCTGTAGCCTACCTGGTGAATTTCCAGTCTGTCAATTTCCTCAGTAGACTGAGTGGGTCTCAGTCTTGTGGGTACTTAATAATTAAGCAGTAGGAAAATCTAAGCCTTGCTGTGAGTCCCTTCAGATGGATTAGTGATGCTGTGCTGGCGCTCCGGATTTTAAGTGGTGTGCTTTAAATGCATACGTCTGGGTGAGAATGCATATGTAGTATGTATTTGGCATGTCTGTCTAGTTAATTGTATCTTATAATTGAAACACGCTAGGTGTGTTGTACCTTAAAACTTAAACAGCAAACCCAGAATTGTTAAGTTCTGGAAACTTTTGAACTTCCTTTTTTTCCTTGGTCTGATGAGTAGTATTACAAAGAACAGTAAAGCATTTTTCTGGATCTTAATGCTTAATTAGGATCCTTCTACTACTTCTGTCTTCAAAACTGTCAACATTCATTCTGGGTCTCTCTCTCTCTCTCCCCCTGCTTTTCCCCCACCTCCTTTCTTTCCCTAGAGTTGTTCAACACATACTTTAAATTTTTATTTCCCATGGGAGCCTTGTCACTTCTCATTTTTACATCTTAATTCCATGTTTCAGCATAAAGTATTACTTGTATTAAGTTTTCTCTGTCATTTCAAGCAAGAAATAGTAAAGATAAGAGATTATGCAACTGAGAGCACTGTTAAGTCTGAGCTCTTTTTTTTTGAATAAATCTTTGCAAGTGTGAAATTTATGTTTCGTATTTAAAGGATGAGTATTATCTCTGCTCTAGCAGGTTGTTAAATTACACTGAAATTACACAAATCTAACTTGCAAACTATGTTCATGCAATTCTCTTGATGTGCATTGTAGTGATGCATAGAAATATCTTGGATTCTTAACTACAAGATTTCTTTCACTAAAAATGTTTTAATTTGTTGTAGAATAAAACTATCTCCTACAATTGTCTGCCTTCAGGGTTAAACTCTGAACTTCTGAGTAAACTAAGATAAAAGATACTATTTTGTTTTCATTTGTACTGTTATGTATGTTTAAAAAGATGTTTATCTTTCTGTGAAGTACTTGTTTAGATCTAAATATAATGGATTAGTCCAAAGGTGTAAAAAAAAAAAAAAAAAATTAAAATTCAGAAAAAAATTCAAGAGATTCATATGATTTGTAAAGCAGTGGACTTTAGTAAGTCTTAAACTGTAAGGAGATCCTACAAGAATGCTTTCAGGTGTGTATACAACAAACCTCAGACCTGTCTTGCTGCAGATGCTTGAAAAGTAATGGAGCTCATGCAGATGGTAACAATCCTGAGTTGGCTGTTTTTGTTGGTTTGGGGAAAAGGAGGTAAGCTGCTGCTTCACCTGACCATAAGATCTTTCCTAAACATTAACTGTGTAGTGTTGTGTTGATTGTACTGTGTTTTCCTGAAACAATTTGTTGTGTTATTGTGGTAGTCTGACACATTATTTTAAACAGTACTCAATTCCATGTTTACTGTAGCCAGAAACGATCTTTGGAGGTTCTGACTACAGATTTCTACCGGCCCCATGGGCATGCATACAACCAGTTGTTTGACTGAGGGAATAATTGAAGAGAACAGTGCTCAAGCCAGCTCACAGCTACTTGGCTAAAGAGTCACTGGTGAAACCAGAAGTTCATTTTGGTAAAGGTATGATCACTGCTCGTAACCACTAAAAGTCTGAGTATTAGATAAATTATATAGTCCTAACGATCATTTTACAGTAACAAACCAAATTTGGATTTGAAGAGAGGGATACTATGAAAGCATAAAAGTACCATGTGTTCTTGAGGGTTGACATAAATTTGTTACTTAACTGGAGAATCATCTCCTCACATAAGAATGTTCTTCTATTTCAAGACAGAAATGGAAAACTGAGAGTTCCTGAAATGAGCTCTGTATATAAATGTATTTGTTTTAGCTTCATTAAGATCTGTGAAATTTCATCAGCTAATGTAAGCAGAATGTTCTGCCCACAGTTCAGTGAGCAGCTGAAGGACAGTCTTGTTGGTAACTGTAGAACAGGATCTTTTTGCTTAATGTCCCAAGCTGCCTGGTTTGCAGCATATATTCTGTACACTGCAAACCCTGGTCGTGTAGCTGAGAGATGGAAGTGGCTGTCAGCATTTTGGAAGGATGAAAAGATAAAGGAAAGACAAACTTCTTAGACTTCTTCAGAGGAGAAGATAGTCTAAGAAAGAATGATATGAAAATTAAAAGCAAGATTTGTCATATTGGAGAAAAGCTGTCTGACAGCTCTTCAGCAGGCCACCACAAGTCCTGTATTTAAACCTGGATGAGAAAGAAGGTGACCCTGAAATATTAAATTAGCTTAAAGACAAGGTTTCTAGAATCAAGTCCAGTATGGTAGTTACTTGATATTTAAACCTTGGTTTGAGTTCTGCCTGTCGTATTGCAGATTAAGAAATCTCATTTTAGGCTCCTGCTTATGAATAATTTGGCATAACACTTTGATTGTTAATTTTCAAAGCTGAATTTGTTTGGGAATTGCCCCTGAATTCACAATTGCCTGCTCAAGTGAGAAAAGTAAATTATTTTGTGCAAATGAAAGAAGCTTCAGAGACTGTTAGCTATGAAGTAAATTTTTGAAGTGACTACAAAACGATTTTTTTTAAATATTATATTTGAAAAATTGCTGTTACAAAAATATTGCGCTCCAGAAAATCCTTCTAGAAAGGGTAGATACTGCAAATATTTTCATCTGGAACTAGAAGAAGATGAGGATTTTAAATATGTGTATTTCTTAATTGTACCTTTTTTTTCGACTCTCACTCTGCCACATTTCCTCCCACCACATAAGCTATCCACATCCTGGACTGAACCATTCAGTTTTTAAAGTAAGCTTTACATTGAGCTGTTTGAGGGAACGTGTATGTTAAACATACGCTGTGGGATGGTGGCTTTTAAAGTGAAGCTGTTTGGTTTTGGTTGTTGTTGTGGCTGCTTGGTTTCTTTTTTTGCATGTGTGTGTTTTTCTTCTTGATGAAATTCCAATTCATAAAGCATCTTAAAGACAGATCATAGAAACTGTGTTGTAAATTGCCTAGCATATCAGACTTACTTGGTATGGTAGACTATGAGGGTAGGATAGATAAAATCCCTGCATTAATTAATAGATAATTAATAATTAATATAATTAATTAATAGATATTCTGTCACAACAGTGCTGAATGTGCTGCCTTCATAGACAATAGTACTAGTTTTTCCACAAAGCGATTTAGCGGCATTCCAATGTTGAGACTTAAATGATTGTTTCCTTATTGCAGTATCTAGATGCTATGTGAAACTTCTTTTCATTAGCTGCTGAATGTTAACTTCAAATGTTTTCCTTCAAGATGGTAAAGAATAGTATTAAAATCCAAAATTCGTGCTTTTCTGTTAAATAAGAAAAGATCAAAAAATCATTTAAAACAGTGAAAGGTGTAACTGCTCCCCCCTATTAAACTACAGACCAAGTCTGGCTACTAATATGTAGTTTTGTTGAGAATTTGGAAAATGCACAAGCTAGGTGGTAAGAATAAATACCAGAATAACTATATGCTTAGGAAGTTTTTATGGGTAGAAAAAAATGTGAACTCGTATCTCTTGCACGTGCATTTTTTGCAACTATGTTCTAGCGAACCATAAGACTCACCATTTTTCCTCCTTTTCTATTGCTTCTAGATAAGTTTCCTCTGTGGTAAAGTTTACAGAAAGATGTAAGAGACAGCTTGTCAACCATGTGTTCAGTGTCTGCTTGACTAATGTTTTTCTGATGGAAAAGTTCTGGCTTCTCTTTTAGAAACAATAAGAAAAATCTATGGGAATGGCTAGCGTTTTTATGGCTGACTTTGAAGCAGCTACATGACTTGTTTCTTCATTTCAGGCTGTCCCTCTGGAATTGTGATGTCAGTGCATTCTGGCATCTATTTTCTCAATGCTGTTGAGAGCTGCTCATCAGTCTTCCCAAAGATAGTTAGTTGTTCTGTTATGTGGCTGACTACAAAGTTGTCAGTCTTTAAAAATAAATATTTAAATAAATGACGTTTCCAAAATCACAAAGCGATGTGAATGATCACTGTTTCCAGGGAGCCAGCAAAAAGAATTGCAGTCAAGCTATGTACACAACAAGTCTTTTGACCTTAAGTCCTTTTTTTTTTTTTTTTTTTTTTTTTTTTTTCTTTTTCCATCTAGAGTTACCCTGTTTGCACAACCGAAGACAAAATTGTTTTAAGGTGGCTGTGTTTCTAAGCAGTGACAAGAAATCATGTGAGTCAATAAAGCAGTAATTTCTGGCCTGGTGCAATCTCCAGTTAGTCGCTCACCGTCTGTGTTACGCAATTCACGTGCCCTGTTATACAGTTGATTTGATTGTAACATCTTAGTATTTAAGCAACAGAAAATGATGACAAGAATGGCCATGCCCAATTTTGTTTCAGAGCTTCCATATGTTATTCATCCATGACTTTTTTTATGCCCCTTCATCATGGAAGGTGCTTGAATTTCTTACTGAAAAACACCAAGTTTTTTATGATCAGCTGGTGAATTCAGAGACAGTAGTGGGTATGGGTAGCATTCTGATGTGGAACAAGGGCAATAAGTTTAACAATAGAAGTGTTCTTGTGGTTGATTTTTCCCTTTTTTTTTTTTTTTTTTTTTTTTTTTTTTTCCTCCTCAGAATTTTGTTTTTTTTTAGTCTTGAACTCTCCTTCACAAGTTTGACTGAATGTTTGTGTCTAGTGCTATTCATATTAACTGTTGAAGTGGAAAAGTATGAAAGTAGAATGAAAGGATAAAGTAGGATCTAATTTAAGTTTTAAAAAAGACCTGTATTGAGGAAAATGTGACTTACAAAGCATTTTCCAGAAAAAACATGAACACAAAATATCTGTGTTTTCTATATATAGCTTTTTGGGTCCCAAGATGAGTTACTACTATTACTCTTATCAAAACTGGAGTTGACTTCATATATCATAAAATGCAGCTTTTTTTTTTCTTTTGCCCATCACCTTTTCAAGCGTTCCTTAGCTTTCTCAGCTTTTAATCTGCATTGTAGTGTCTGTGTCAGATTTGACATGTTTCAGAGCACATTGGTTGTTTAGAGAAACTGGTTTTTTTTTTGTTTGAATTCATGTTTCTTCAGAACCACAAAAGTGGGCAAAATGTGTCAGCAGAAATAAAGCTGAGTGATCCCACAGACAAACTCCTGTCACTGTAAGAAGGAAAACTGTGCAGCAGGACTGGTGTTTTAATGGTACCGGTGTGTGTATACAGTTATAAAGTTGTCTTCCCAAATATGCAGAAATTTTCAGGGTGGCTGTGACTAGGCTAAAAGTACTGTACTGAAATGCTTGTTCATAAATACAGACTTGGTCATTTCATACTGTAGGAATTCTTTTTCCTTAAAAGCACTCCACTAAAATACTTCAGCCTGTGGTTTCTGGAGTGATTGTGGGAATAATATGTACAACAGCATGCTGCACAGAAGTGCTTGACTGATTCTTTCCAGCTGCATGGAACTGATTGAATAACTCAGAAAAGAGATGGTCAGATCTGCCCCATGTAAGCTATTGCATGTCTTTTCAAAGTGCTGCTGCCCATAGTCTCAGGTTGAAGTCAAGGTGATTTGGAGATAGTGACTTCATGACCAAGTGGGACTCCCTTCGTCCAGGTCTTGTATGTTCTGAGATTCTTAGCCTTTTATTGGTGAAAGCAAAAATAGCAGATGATATTTTGGTTTTGTCCACTTATAGTGCTCAGAAAGTTCTCCAGTCACTGTGACAGAGTGAATAGTGCTAGAACACCTGGGGTCAGCAGTCCTGCAAGCTCTAATGTAGGGTTATGTTCATTAACTGTGGGTATATTCTGAACCAGGCCATAGTAAGCACTGTGTGGTGGGAAAGAGACATTTGTTCTATACAAAGTGACGTTGTAGAGCAGAAATGTGGTTGTTGTTAAGTATGTATGGCTCTGCTTATAAGGAAAATATTTATTCTGTGCTTAAATGTAGAGATGATGATATAATAATCACAGAGCCTAAAGTGGGTCATCACTCAGGTGATGGCTTGTCACCTGTAAGAGCATGAACTATGAGTTTTTCAACGTAACAAAGGACTAAATGTAGCCTTGGGAATAGTGGAAACAGAGTGGGGAAGCCTGGAACCTGGATACTTTAGCTGAGGATCAGATGGCATTAAATTTGAAGTTAGAAGCTGTCAAACCACTTGCAGAGATCTTAAAAAGGAAGGAAAGGTTACTTTGTGTTACCCTTTGTGTAATACAAGCGTGACTCCTGTAGTCAGATCATGATATAAAGTAACAGAAATCCAGCCTTACAGTCTCATTCTTACAGCATTAACAGATTATTTTTTTTTTACATGAATAAGATCAGCATTAGAATAACTTTTTGTATAAGAGACGGGTGATGAAGGTTCTGTTTCTGATTCTTCCTTGATTTTTTTTTTTTTTTTTTTTTTTGGGGGGGGGGGGAGGGGTGAGAAAATCATTATTCCTGCTGTAAGTTCCTTCTTTAGTGTTGTATCCTGATAAAAACCAATTTATTCTTCCAAACATTTGCAGTTATTTAGGTGATTGTGAGCACAGCATTGTTCTCTTTGCTTCCTTTCCTCCTCCACCACTCTTGCAGATGCCTGCTGAAGCAGGCACAGAAATTGAGCGGCTCAGGCCATTGCTATGCCAGCTTCCTGTGCTTGTGTTGTAACAAGTGAAGCAGCACTGTGCTGTTTCATGTTCATTACAACAGTGTTATCAAACAATTTGGATTAACTGAGAAGTGAAAAAGCAAAAATGGGTTACAAGACCTGTAATAACTATAAACACCTTTGGAAACACTTTGTGGGGATTGAGACAGATTTAAAATGTTTGTAAAACAAAGACGTCTTTCTGTTGCTGCACCCCCGAATATAAAAACACGATGATTGAGTGCTAATGAACTTTTATAAAGAAACAGAAATGCTGGTCTATCTTCCTAGTCTGACAACATGATATGAATAAAGAGCTGAAGCTTTATTAAATGACTTCCAGTTTGTTAAAATTGGTATGGAATTTATGGGCTATTTGTTGTTATTGGAAAATGCTGATTCATCAACATTGAACTGGGCTTTGGCAATGCTGGTTTTGACAACTTTTCATTAAGTCCTTATCCTGGTTCACATTGTTGGAGTCTTGAGTTTCCAACTCTTGCAGTCATATAACACTAGTTTTTTGGAAGCTAGTGAAATGAGGATTTTTAGCTGTGGTAGCATTGTGACCTCTATTTTGCTTCCTTCCAGGTATATCTTTCCCTTTCAAGTGCTGCTGTACTTCAGTGATATCTTGTAAGCTTTGTGTTTCTTTCATAGACTGCAGCAAGGCTTGGGTTAAAGCTGAACACTTTCTGCAGAAAAGAAACAGTATTGCCCATTGCCCTTTGTCAGCAATTCTTCATGCAGATGCTATTGTCTGTATTATGCTAGGCATTGCCTACATAGAAGATAGGAGTAATATTTCCCTGGGTCACCAGAATTTTAATAACCATTTTGCAGCTTTGATAAGATAAGGGGAGGATAAAAATAGGAGAAAGGAATGGGATAATGGGTATGTATATGTACACAAGTCCCTCAGAAAGTAATGCCTTTTATGTATTTCCATGGAAGCTACAATAGATACAAAAAGCACATTAACTCTATTTGATAGAGCAAAGTCTCAGCTACAAAACAGTAGTTTCAACACAGTTGCCACCACCAGCTATGCATTTCCACGAGTGATGAGCAAGAGCCTCCATGCTGTGCTTGATTTAAAAAAAAAACTAAAATTAAAATTAAAAAAAAATCTGCACCAGTGGAGGCAACGGCCTCTTCCTGCTAACACTGCCTCACCATGCTAACACCTACTGTTTGCTCTCTGTAAATGTTCAGCAAGTGTTGATGAATAACAATGGGAGCCATTTTTTTCCTCATGGAGGAATTCAGTGACACACCTTTGCTTCATACACACTTCCATGTCAGACACCATTTTGTCAGACTGCCCCTCCACTGTCATCTGTCACGTGGCAACAAAATGTAACAGAACGTTGGTGGGAAGGCTCAACATCTACTGCCATACTACCAGCATCTGCCTCTGGCTTCAGCCAACATAATAAAACGAGAGGCATTACTTTTGGAGCAGCCGTTGTATATTCATGCTTTAAGAGACAAACATAGCAGCTGAAAAGAGATGGGATCTCTTCACTTTGATGACTAAGCTGCCAATGTGTTTTGTCATGTCTTCTCACTGGTGTTTTCTCTCTAGTTTTTGAAAATTTTAAAGCAGATGAGAAGCTCTGTGTCATCACCACTGAAGGTCTGATTTTCATGGTCGTAAGTCTAGTCATTACTGTAATACAAAGATATTTATTACTTGTCAAAAGCAGCGTCACTAAATTGCAACTAGCAACCTTCTGATTCACCTTTTAATTTGTTCAACTGTAGTCTGAAAACTAACTAGCTTTGTGAAAGTCACATTATCTTAAATATATAAGCAGATGCAAAGGAGGAAGTAAACACAGTTTCTTAACAGATGCTTGCTACCGCTTCTTGCTTGGTTGTCTTCCAGCATAGGATGCATTTTTTGCCTTCTAAAGGTGAGATTGGGGTAACAGAGAACAAGTACTGCCAAAATAAGTAATTTATGTATGGGTCTCTTCATAAGAACAGAATTGCGTGTGTTGGGAAGGAGCTTTGAAGGTCATCTAGTCCAGCTCCCCAACAGTAAGAACATCTACAGCTAGATCAGGTTGCTCAGAGGCTTGTTTAACTTGACCTTGAATGTCTTCAGGGATGGATGGACCACTCACTGTCTCTGTGGGCAACCTGTTCCAGTGCTTCACTACCCAACAAACAAAAAAACAAAATGCAAACAAAAAACCAGACCTTTCTTTCTGATATCTAAATCTCTTCTGTTTTAGTTTGAAACCAACTCTTGTCCTATCACAACAGACCCTGCAAAAGCGTGTCCCTCCTTTGGACACACTCCAACAGGTCCATGTCTCACATGAACTGAGCACTTCATGGCTAGATGTAGTACTCCAGGTGAGGTCTCACCAGTGCAGAGTAGAGGGGCAGGATCATCTTCCTCGACCTGCTGACCGCATTTCTTTTGATGCAGTCTAGAATACAATTGGTTTTTCTGGGTTGCAAGGGCACATTGCTTGCTCAAGTCCAGCTTCTCCTCTACTTGTACCTCCAACTCCTTTCCAACTGTGCTCAATCCCTTCATCCCACAGCTTGTATTGATAGCAGAGGTTGCCTTGACCCAGGTGCAAGATCTTGCACTTGGGTTTGTTTAACCTCATGAGATTCACTTAACTCCTTTGCGTGAGCCTATTTAGGTTATCTGAATGGCATCCCATCCCTTGGACATATAAATCTTACTACGCAGCTTGTGGTCATCTGCAAACGTGCTGAGGGTGCATTTGACCCCACTGTCAATGTCATCAATAAAGATAATAAAGAAAACTGGCCACGGTATTGATGCCTGAGGGTTGCCACTCATCACTGATCTCCATCTAGGCACTGAGCCATTGATCACTGCTCTCTGTGTACAATCTTGCAACTATTCCCCCATCAATCAATCAATCTACTCATCAGATGCATATATTTCAATTTAGAGAGAATTATTTTACAAGGGCCTGTGTCAAAGGCTTTATTGAAATCAAGCAGATGACATCAGTGGCTCTTCCCTTACCTACTGGTACAGTTACTCCATCATACAGGGTCACTAGGTTGGTCTGGTAGGACTTGCCCTTAATAAAGCCATGTTGAACATCTTGGATCACTTCCCTGTCTTCCATGTGCCTTAGCACAGCTTCCAGTAGGATCTGTTCTGTGGCCTTCACTGGCACAAAGGTGAGGCTGATAGATCAGTAGTTCTCTAAATCATCCTTTCTACCCTTCTAAATAAATGACTGTGGTGTTGCTTTTTTTTCAATCACCAGGGACTTCACCTGACTGCTATGACTTCTCAAATATTGGGAGTGGCTTGGCAACTGCATCAGGTGATTCTTTCAGAACTCTATTTCCACCACTCCAATCTCATAAGGACAACTGTTAACCAAATGTTTGACCTGCTTAATGGTGTGCAGTGTAGGTGTTGTTTTGATGAGACTGTATAATTAGTGACAGGTAAGACTGCAAACCAGAACTTGCTTTCTCTGATAAGTTTGGCTTAAATATGTACAGTTAAAATGCTAAAAAAAAAAAACAAACCAAAAAAATACCCAATCCTGGCTCAGGCTAATGTTTACTGTGTGGGATTTAACCAAAGAAACAATGAGCCTTTCCCTTCAGTGATAGAACAAGAGCTAATATTTCTTCATATAATCAACTTTAGCAAGAGCTCTGTTAACTGTCTCACCTTACACGTATTTTATGTCCCAGATGTTCTGTGCCTCTTGATGAGCCTGTTGATGTGATTGGAAGTTGAAAATGTGTTACAGGTGTGGGTTACTAGTGGTGGGGGGTAATTTCCACTCTGGACATTGGCCGCCTGTATGGATGTTACAGAAAATGATTGCTGTAGAATTAAGCCGTGCCCTTAATTAGCTCCTCTGAGTTTACAGGTTTGTATGTCTGGGCTTTGCATAGCTGAGGATGGCAATGCTCAGTGCTCTGTAAGAGTTTTTTTCACTAAGCATATGAGTTTGGGTTATGTTATTTTAGCAATGTCTGCACACAGACATTTGAAGGAGCTGGGAGCTGACAGTAGTCTAGCAAAAAGTACCGACAGCATTTGTAGCTAATGTGTCCAGCATGTTTGTGTAAATAATGTGGGAACGCAAAAATATGTCTAATCTGATGTTTGCAATTTGTTGCCTGATTTCAGTCAAGACCCCCAGCTTCTCCTCAGTGGTCAGATTGGATAGGGGTCTGCGCAACCTGGTCTAGTGGGCGGCAGCCCTCCTCAAAGTGGGAGGTTGGAACTTGATGGGCTTTAAGATCCCTTCCAACCTAAGCCATTTTATGACTCTACAATCTCAGTACCAATAAGGTAGATTCCTGTTCTCTAACAATATCCACACAGGACAGACTCACTCCGCATGCCTTAGTGCCTCTGTTTTAGTCAGACTTCAAGGAGTCCAGTTCTGGCATGCTTACAATTAGAAGACAAAATATTGTTAGTTTCAGGGTTGGCAGAAAAACTTGATAGTTAGTGGTTTGTTTGTTTGTTTTTCCAGAGGCTTTGCCCATTGCTGAACTTTAGAGTGGCTGTGCCTTTTCCTAGAAATAAGACAAATGGAAATGATCCTGGTAGATGCCAGTTCATTTCAGGGCATTGTGACAGGAAAAGCAGCTCCTAAATCTCTGATACGATTTTCTACGTAACAGATAGTTTGTGTAAACTTTATTGAAATGACCTCAAGAAAGCTTCCTTGTACCTGAGTCTGAAATCAACAGTTCTCTGCTTTGAAAGCATTTTCATATTTCTGTAGGAGCTATCTGCAGACCAGGGAGATGACTTCCCTGCTAAAATAGCAGGAGTTGATACCTTCACTCATTGCCAGCTCTAACTACTTCACTGACATCAGTTTGCACTGGTGATTCTTTACTTCTATAAAGAATAATAAAAAACCACATAGTAACCTCTCTTGTTAAGAGATGAGTCCTTGCCAAACTGAGCAAGCTCATTTCTTTCACTGTTATCTGAGACCGCCAAGGAGAAAGAGTGAGTTTGTGCCTTTCTGTTTGAAAGTTAGCCAGAAAAAGATCTTTGAGGAGTGATATTTACATGGCTGCCTTGGGTGCCCAACCTGCTGAGTTAAGTTAGCCAGCTCAGCTCCGTGCAGGCACTGCAGAAAGGTTGCTTAGCCGAGCCGGCTGGCTCACCCTGCTGAATTGGGTTCTAAAGCTGATTTGATTAATGCCACTCCCCCCTGAGGACATGGGTTGTTTAATAATGATGCATTCTAGTGCCAATGCTGGTGAGTGTTATTGCTTTTATCAACAATAAAAGGAAAGGAGGCAAAAATATGCATTCTTCTTTTGAAAAATGACTGCAATTTAACAATTGAGTTTAAAAACAAAAAAGCCCCTAAATAAATCTTGCACTGTGAGTTTATTGGATAGTTTGTTAATGTGGTGTAAAAAGCTAAGCAAAAAAGTTGTCTCATTGTCCTATTCAAGAAACTAGAGCTTCATAGTAATTCCAGCATTGGAAGCTTCCTAATAGACATTGACCTTGAGTCAGTAACACAAGGCTGACTTGCATATATTTTAGACTCTTGCAGTCATTAAAGCACTGCTCCTGATAAAACTCTGATGAAGACAAGAGTCTTTATATTTCATCTCCATTAAAATAATTATTTTATCTCTGGAGCAAAGTGAAGCATAATATTTTTTTTTCCCCTTTTAATAGGAGGACTTACAGCATTAATTTCCAAACCAAATTCAGAAAATCTTCTTTTAGACATTGCAGCCTGATGCAGGGAGCACAGGAGGGCTCTGTTCAGAGATTTTTGTACTGAGTCTTAATGCAGTAGTACTGCCATCAGTACATCCAGCTCTTTTGTGTTTCTTGGAACTTCAGCTTCTTTGCTTCCCTGAGTATAGAGGATAGTACACAGTATTTGTGACATGTGGCTGCTTAAGCTCTTATCCTTGAAAATTACTGTTACAATGACTTAATTACAAAATGAATTCTTGCTTGTAAAAGCCCTTTCTCACATGGTTACGTCAGCACGTTTAATTGATAGTGAAGATGTTGAACAACTGGAAGTAGAAAAAAATATCTCAAGAGCCCCCTTTCTTATGATTTATGAGCTTTGAGTAGGGAATGATGGTATTTCTAGTGTAGGGAGTTGCTCAGAAGAAGCTTCAGCATCTGAGGCTAGCCCTGGCTAAGTTTCTTTCTGTACGCTGTAAAAAAGCTGCAGTGCCTGTTTTCTTGGATTGTTAATTAGACAAGTTAAGTTAAATAATGCACTTCTCTACTCCGGAACAGAATGCATCCTTCTGGTGAAGCTGTTCCTTTTGTGCAAACTGGCCTGATTCTATCAAACTGTCAATGTCACATGCCATTGAATCACAGTCTTCCCTAACCATGTGTATCGATGTGCAAAACCAAGCTATTCTGACAGCTTCCCAGGGCAGTTGACAAAAAAAACAAGAGTAAGGTTAGGAAGAGTTAAAGCTTCTCTGAATAAATTCACTATCTATATTTCTTACACACTTGGGGGGGAATCTTACCATTGCCGTGACTTCTGTGTATTATTAGTATAGCTCTATCCTTTAATTTCTTCTTATAGTTCATTTCCAAAAGTATTTTTGTCTGCAATATTAATCCCAAACTTTTTTTTTTTTTTTTGTCATTTACATAACTTTTACAGTTTACATTCCATTTACAATTAAATTCAGTTCAGAGAAAAGTGGTTAAACAGTAATTGTCAATAAAGCAGATAAAAGCCTTTGGTAAAACTGGATAACAAGCATGAAGGGATTACTGTTCATGACTTATAACAAAAGAAAGCATTGTTATCTGAAGCAGACCATGGAATGGACAGGCTAAATGGGACCTGGTATGAAAGGAGCAATTTAAATATTGAGGAAAAAAATTTTTGTAGGTGGTTATGTTCAGATAGTTTCCGAACATTACATTGCATTTGAGGTTTGAGTGCATCCCTGATAAACTCAACTCTTGGGGAAAAGAATATATACATTTATACGTACATGAGCTGGAATTTTACTTTCTCAGATTTTGAGTCCATTCTTGTAAGCACTGGTTCGTGCAAAATTTGGAGGGTTTGTGCTGTACAAGCACGCTACTGCATTTCCATGGAAAATCTAACTTAAAGGAAAACCCAGAATCTAGATGAATGAATTAATTGCACTTTGCCTTGGGACAGAAAACATATAAAGTGAAACCTGTAAATTATACATGGCTTGGACACAAGTTTCAAGCTGTCAGTAATTGTGTTCAGTGCTGCCATTATTAATGAAGCTGTCTTTCTGCCCTAATCTTTTTCACTCTTAAGATTGTAATTGTGACTCGTAGAAGAGTTTTGGAGAAGAAATGCTTTGTCTTGAAGAAAAAAAAAAAAAAAAAAAAAAAAGAAGAAAAAAAAGGAAAAAAAGATGGCTGCACTATCCTGCTTCAGGATTCACAATTGCTTAGTGAACTTGGTTTCAATGTGATGCAGAGCAGATGCAGTGTTCAGTCAATCCAAGAAAATGTAAACAGATAAATAATAGTCAAGATGAGTAGTGTTACATAAAGAACTAAAACCTCTGCTTTTACGTGTAACAGGGATACAGAGTTTCAGTGCGATCAATAAGAGAACTCTAACTCTAGAGCACAAGAAATTTGACAGAAAAAGGTAGCTTTACGATCTGCCCACTAGATCAATTTCTACAGCAGAAACAGACCTAAAGCCCCTAGTTTGCCTATCAGTAGTCAGAAAGAACAGAGCAGTGTGGCAGTGGAAAACACCAGTCTCTTGTGCACTGCATTCCCACCTCTGGAAATTCAGTCATGCACTAGAGAACAGTAGATCTTATCTAGTGGAAAGTTGACATTCTGACCTGAGTTTACATATTAGGGAATAATTTTAAATGCTTTTTTATGTGTGTGAATTTGATTAGTAATTCTAAATCAGTAATTAAAGTTGGCATTGCTTCTGCTTAGCTATAGCTTGTTCTTAAAGTGTAGTTGTGCTGGGGGCTGTGCCAAGGATACTTACCCAAGGATACTTTACCTTCTTCAATTTACTACCAAATCTATGGATTTGTGCTCATTGTTCTTGACTTGATTCAGATAAAAATTTCTTCATATATTCATTCCCAGCTGTTAACATCTGTTCTGCATACTGGGCTTATATTTGAAATTTCTACCTGAGTTTGAGTGGCATATTTTATAATTCAGAACAGAGCATGCATCCCACTTACCCAGTTTTAGGTTTTTGCTTACAATTTCAGTTACCTTGTCCTTGTATTGGAGGGATGAGCACATAAGGCACTTGAAAGTGGCACAGAGGACCAGCTGTAACAAAATAAAATGAGACTTATAGGTAAGGAAGCATCACAGTGCCAGAAAGTTTATAAGATGAAAGCTGTGAGCAGCTTCAAGATGCAAGAGCGGTGCAGTTCCCAGCTGTGTATCAGCACATGCATCACTTGCTCTTTTGTGGCATTGTACATTGCAGCTTTTAAAGCATTCCAGACCTAAATGTCTCGGTTTTCTCTGATCACACATTTTAAATTATTCCTTGAAATGTTTATTCTCAACGTAGCTAGATATATTTGATTTTTGTTGAGTGAAACAGTAAGTTGGTCCCTGGAACAAAATCAAAACTAAAAAAATCTGTCTGCAATACTGATAAATATATCTATCTATATATCTGATAAATATATCTATATGCAAAAGAGTTTCTTCATGTGTTGTTCTGGTTTAGATGCCATTAAGTGTGGAAGAGTGACCATTTCCCCTCCCTGCTGATAATGTATTGTCAACAATGTGCTGTTCTGAAGAACAAATTATGATGTGTATATACCATGCTTAGTAAAATGAATTTCCTATTACTGTGCTGAATACCTACTAATATACTGCAAATAAAGATTTATAAAGTGCTTTTTATTTTTTCAAACAGGTTGCATCTTGGTAGACTTTATTATTCTTCCTTTTTCTTTCTTTCTTAGCTTTTAGAAGCCTTGAAGGGGTCAGAAAGGAGTGATACAGGGAAGTATTTCCTCTACAACTTTCCTTCTCCCCTTTTGCAACCTGTTCAAAGAGGGGTACTGCTTGATCTGCTTTTGTGTTCCTGGATTCCTGTCAGCAGAATTCCCGCTGATTTAGGACGCCTTCCACACCCATGTATGCTGGCTTTAGCTATCCTCAACTATTATGTTCCCAGCTCTTTCTCCCTATGCCCTATTTCCATACAATTTATCAAAAGAAGTGGCAAATATTACATTAGATTAAATCACGTGTTTAAAGATGCCATTTTGTATTCATATATCAGAAAACTGGGGTGCATATTTTAGTTGGATAAGAAAGATTCCAAACTTTCCAATATATCATAATTATATACTAGAAGGATTTTATATGTAACTGCAAGTTTCTAAAAAACTGGACTTCAGTTCACAATATATTTAAATATAGAAAATATGTCTATTTGTTTTTGAGGTTTTTCTTTGCTTGTTTTACATATATTAGCATATAATTTCCTTTGTATGCAGTTAGTGTTGTATTTACCATGACATCTGTTTCTGCAAGTTAAATGAGAAGAATGATTTTATTGCTTTAAAAAAAAAATCTGAAGCATTCAAATGATGTATTTCTATAAAACCACTCCAATAAATAGCAGAAAATAAAATTCCAGTAATATTTTCACAGAAACACAGGGGTTGGCAAGGACCTCTGGAGATCATCTAGTTCTCTTGCTAAAGCAGACTCCCCAGAGTAGGTTGCACTGGAAAAAGTGTCCAGACAGGTTTTGAATATCTCTGGAGAAGACTCCACAACTTCTCTGGGCGGCCTGTTCCAGGGCTCTGTCACCCTCAAAGTATAGAATTTATTATCATGTTCATATGAAACTTCCTGCACTTCAGTTTGTGCTCTTTGTCCTGTTGCTAGGCATCACTGAGGAGAGCTTGGCTCCATCTACTTGACACCCTCCCTTCAGGTATTTATAAGAGTTGATATAATCCCCTCTTAGCCTTCTCTTTTCCAGGCTGAACACTCCCAGGTCTCTCAGTCTTTCTTCATGAGGGAGATGTTCCATACTCATCTTTGTAGGCCTCTGTTGGGCTCTCTCCTGTAATTCCCTATCTTTCTTGAGTAGAGAAGCCCAAAACTGAGCACAGCTCTGGTCTCACCAGGGCACAGTAGACGGGGAGAAGAACCTCCCTTGACCTGTTGGCCATGTTCTTTTTAATGCACTCTAGGATTCCGTTGGCATTTTTGGCCATGAAGGCACACTGCTGGCTCGTGGTCAACCCATTGTATGCCAGGACTCCCAGGTATTTCTTAGCAGAGGTGCCTTCCAGCAGGTCAGCTTAGTTGCTTAACAGATTTTTTTTCTTCAATATGTAAATGAAGAGCTGTTCGTTTCATCTGAGTGTAAAGCCTTTAGCCTATATTCTGATCATGTGTAGTATGGCTTTCTAAATGTTCACTAGAAACCTTCCTCCTCAACAACTGCAAAGCTCGCCTAGTCTTGATCTCCAGAATTAGGGCTCAATGTATACCTCAGGTGTAATGTGTCCTGTCTTATTATGCATTAATTACACTGATTCTTTTTGTTTCTATTCTTTTTATCTTCCATAGGATGATCTCTTTCCTTTTTTTTTTTTTTTTTTTTTTTTATTTATTTGTTCACAAGCATCTTGCAGCTTTTGATGGGTTAAAAATAAGACCTTATTTTTGGTCATTTTGTAGTATGAAAAGACTAATTGCTTCATGTTGCTTTCTTACAGCAGAATAAGTGATTCAGTGAGTCTAGTGGATGATCAAAGTACAGAAGGAAAAAAAAATTCAAGGCAAACAAGGGCATTTCAGAACAGCTGAAATGAGTGGTTTGCCTGCAGATTGCTAACAGAGGGCATCAAGTTGGTTTCCTTATCAAGAAACTGATAAACAAATCGCAAGGACAGACACTGCACTGAAAATCTAATGAGCCCCTAAATGTCATTCCCAATTCATTAAAAAAAAAACAAAAAAACAACCTAGGGAATGATGGGTACATACACGTAAGCCTGATTTCCTTACCGAGCAATATGTTGGAAACTATGGGAAGAGAATCAGGAGCCTGCTAGAAACGTGATATCGAAAGTCCAAGGCAGCTTGATTTGTTAATGCATTAAATCATGGCATGGCTTTGGTTGGAAGAGACCACAAGGATCATCTAGTTCTAATCACCTCACCATGGGAAGGGTAGCCAAACACTAGCTCAAGCACTAGATCAGGTTGCTCTGGACTCCATCTAGCCTGGCCTTGAACAGATACAAAGATGCGGCATTCACATCCTCTCTGGGCAGCCTGTTCCAGCACCTCACCACCACCCTCTCTGTGACACTTTCCTCTGACATCTTAGCTAAATCTCCCTTCTCTTGGTTTAAAACAATTCCTTCTTGTCCTATCACAGTCTGCCAATGTAAAAACGTTGTTTTCCCTCCTGCTTCTAAGATCCCCTTGAATATTAGAAGGCTGTAATGAGTTCTTCTCAGAGCCTTCTCTTCTCCAGGCTGAACAAGCTCAGCTCCTTCAGCCTGTCTTCATAGGAGAAGCCCTTTTATCATCCTTGCTGTTCTCCTCTGGATCCACTCCAGCAGCTCCACATCCTCCTAGTTCTGAGCATCCCAGACCAGGATACAGTACTCCAGGTGGGGTCTCACAAAGGCAAAGTAGAGAGGGACAATCATCTCCCTCTCTCTGCTGACCACCACTCTTCTAACATAGCTCAGGATACCATTAGCCTTCTGGGCTGCAAAGGCACACAGCTGGCTCGTGTTGAGTTTTACATCTACTAGAACCACTAAGTCCTTCTAGGTAGGAAATAATGCTACTGCATAGTGATGTACAGTGGTATGACTTTTTGCTGGAAGGAAACAGCAGAGAATGCAAAATGGGTTCTCCCTCTCACTCTTGTGTACCAGGCAATATGGGTAAAGTTTATGACTTCCTGCTGTGGTATAGTAGATGTGATCATAGTGCTTCAATTTAAGATACATACATAGGGAAAAACCACTGCTTCATCTGAACAACTTGCAACAAAAAAACTTTTTTTGCTTCCTATATAAAGGATGGGTAAAGGGGTGAGGAAAATTATCCTTTTTTTGATATTGAAATATAAGTAGCAAGTTTGACTTCACTGCAAAGATTCTCGTACTTGTCAAAGCAGAGACTGAAAAATTAACAGTAGCAGTTGATTTGCACGTATTCAGTTTCAGCTCAAGGCTCTTTGAAATTAGTGAATTCTAAATATTCTATGGTGCAAATATTTGTATGTTTAATACAAAACATTGTAAAGAGACAAATTATTTTTCATTGTGCAAAGTACCAAGTAAAGTTTCTCTTGGAATGACTGTGAGGAATAATTCTAGCAGTTTCTTGCACTCTCCACCACTTATCATTTCAATATAGCTAAATATTCTTTTATACTTGCTTTCAGAGTTTTGTTCAATTCACAGGCATGGGGATCTGTATCTTTTAATGGGATCTTGAAGAGCAGTTTAAAACCAGGTGTTCTATGTTCACAGTCTGCTCTTGGGCAATGCTCAGCTAGCTCTGAAGACTCAGTGGAACAAATATCTGTGAGACTCAGTTTCCAGAGCTGCCCAGCAGTGGTGTGAGGTCCTGCCCCTGCTTCTTTGCTAGCTTCTCTAGAGACTATGGTATTGTGTGTAGGTGTGTGTGTTGAAATTCTGTCAGCACTGCCAACCTGTTTGCTTTCCTCTGATATTTTCTTTAAAATTTGAAGAAGCAAGATATGTTGGAAGGCAAGTGTTTTCCTTTTGTCAATTTGTCCATCTCCTATTACATTAGGTTATGTTTCAATTTTCTGTTGGCTTACCTGCAACTAAAAATCTGGCTGAACTTTGAAGGGTCTGGTGTATGATGTTTGGGCCAATTCCTGCACAAAGGGCTGACTGAGGCATTCCAGCCCACATCTGCTTTTCACTTCCATTTTGCAGTCAGCTAGGGTCTAGTGGTGGTGTTAAATAGATAACAGAGAGAAGAAACTGTTTCTTTCTATATTTATTTGGCTAAAGCTGGGGCAGTTTGTTTGTTTGTTTGTTTGTTTGTTTTAATGCTGCTGAGTTCTGACAGCTTTATTTCCTGCTTGCTCTGTAATAAATGAAAAAATGGCTTCTGTTCAATAAGTGTAGAAGGCACACTGTTAGACCTTTTATGTCTGGAGATAGAAAAGGTTAATTTACAAGTTCATGGAGGGAAAGACCTTTCCACCTGCTCAAACAACTG
Organism: Lagopus leucura; assembly: GCF_019238085.1. NCBI lineage: Eukaryota > Metazoa > Chordata > Aves > Galliformes > Phasianidae > Lagopus > Lagopus leucura. The sequence continues at coordinate 33,691,498 of NW_024962335.1, read as the reverse complement.
AAATTCTGCCTTCCTGTGCATTCAGCAAAAACAACTTCTTGTTTTCTGATGAACTTCTTTTTCTTGTTTCCTTAGGATGTGTCCAAAAGGACAATCTGATGCATGCAATTCTACAGTGTATAAGCACATGTTTGACAGTTCAGTCAAATGTTACTTCCTACAGACTCTCAGAAATGTCTGGATGAAAATGAAAAACAATCTCCCCTCTGTGCTTTTCTTGTCAGATTGCCCAGAATATTTCTCAAGCTAGAAACCTGAAAACAGCCAGCATTTTGGCTAAGAGATACTTTTGCATATTAAGTCCCTATTCATGCATAGAAAATAAGTTTATCAAGTAAGTTTGTGCTACCATTTTGATTTCTTATAAATATCTTCCAGTATATTATTTTTAGGACTTGAGAAAACAATCTCCAAAATCTCATTCTAATTTTATAATGTATTGTTGATAATGAGTTAGAATCAAAGCATCAGCTTCTGACAGCTTCATTGAAATATTTCTTCTTTCCAAAATGGAAATGTTTGCTTTTATCCCTCATTTTAAAAAATAAAGAAAAGAAAAGGAAAGGTCAAACAAAAATTTCTTTCTCCTACCAGATGAGATGTATATAGGAAACTAAAGCCAGATCTTACGAGGAAGTCCTCATGTTGCCTTATTGATTACAGGCGGGTCTTTGCCTGATGAGCGTACTGCCTGAGGTGCTAGGATAAATGCAGTCATTTGTGCAGAACTACTGTCACCAGGGTGGGCCAGTTCTTTTGAGGAACCAGCGTAGAGTATACCAGGAACAGTATTTGCATGTCTCACAAAGTATGTATTCCAGTAGACTTCTTTCTATTATATGGCTGATGTACACAGACATGAAATTTAGCACAGTGTTTTCCCCATTTGTTTGTTTAGTCTTTTAGGATTCCTGGGAGATCCGTTGTGAAGGCTGCAGTAGTTCATCATTGATTTCAGATGCTTCAGGAGGTCACTGCTTTGTTGGCAGCAATAGCAGAATGAGACATCTCTACTTCTGGTCATTGTGCTAAAGTCGCTGAACAGACTCCTCGATAGTTTTAGTGATCTGAGCACTAATAGTCTGGACTGTGAAATGAATGGACGAGCAGATGTGGAAGTATGCCAGGCCTCCAGCCTTTACCAGCATGCAGAGGATGGAGGTGGGAATTGGGGGACGGAGTGGATAGGGAATTAAAAAGCTGCAGCATTTTAGCATTTCTGGGTTTTCTAATAACTTGGTAGATACACTGATGTATTTGAGGAGAATGAAATATGAAAGACTTGATTTTCAGCAAAATATGTTTTTGTTTTGTCCAGTAAATGAGTCAGCTCTGTGTAGCCAAAATGAGAAACTGCAGTTTTGATAGGAGCTTGTGGGCTCCCAAACCAGAAAATTTAAGGGAAAGAAATTCAGTGTAGTAGGATGTTAATAGCTCATGCCTAATTCCCTGTATAGCTGCTCTAAGCACATTCAAGAGTAGTCGCACAAAGGCAGTTGAAAACTTGTGTAGGATAAGTTAATTGCACAGAAATTTTCCTTGAATACAGAGAGATAACGTAAGATATTACTGTAGAGCAACTCTGAAAATCATGTTCAGTTAATGCCTGTGCTTATTCATAGAGACAAACTGTTATGAAAAACTGCAGTTCTCACCTAGCTAAGAACATCTCATTTGTGTTTATCTTGATCGTATCCTGAAGGAATATTTCTTCCTCTCTCATGAATAAATTATCTCTGTATTTGGTTGACTGTGTACATTTTTTGTTTCTTTTGAAGGACTGAAAATATTTCTTGAAGTTTTCAATCAGTTGAGAAACTTCATGCTAGAACCTTCTGATGGTACTTAGAGTCCATTTGAAAACTCATTTTCTGCTTAGTTTGAGACTTTAAGTCCTTCTGGATTGTGGTTCCATTCCTCCTTAAACCTTCCTCAACAAGTTTATATTGAGGACACATGGAATGATTGCTTGTTTGGGCTTTTTTTTCTTGAAGTCCTGAAGGACTGCAGACATTTCTTCTTCTAAAGTCAAGAACTAGTTTAGGCAGCCAAATGCATATATGTGATACAACTTTTTCATGAACTATTTGTGTTTCTTATTTAATTTCACTTTTCCTCATCGGAAGAGTGGCAGTCCTGCTAGTGTGGAGCAGAGTGAGTCAAGTGCCAAGCTCTGCAGGGAGTATTGCAGAGCTGATGAGCTCCAGGGGATGCTGTGCCCTTGAAACCTACCCTGGCTCTGAGGCTGGGTGGCTCTTTGGGTCCTTGTGAAGTTTAGAGGTTCTCAGGGATGTAAACGAGCATAATTGGAAAGTTGAAGCATCCACTGTGAAGGGCTTAACCAAATAATTGGCTGTCCCAATTAGGCAGCTGTTCTTCCCACAGAATAATGTTCGTGAAGGTAAATGATTGCCTGCCCTGCAAGGTGTCCCAATTAACTGCCTTAAAATCAGCTAAGTGCTGTTTATGGTATCCCTGCTCAATGAGTGAAACAGCTGTTGGCCGGGGCTTTAATGATGCTCCTGGCAGGGGCCTGGCTTCATGCAAGATAGCGGGGCTGAAAGAATCCGTATCAGTGATGGGGAGCATCACAGATCAGAAGATTGCAAAGCCGATAGGTGCTGGACATGAATTTCTGTCTCAGTGTGAGTACTGTTGGAAATCACTGCTGAATTATAGTATTTAATCTCAGCATTTGTACTGTGCAAGCTTTTTTTTCTGCATATAGGAAATAATCTACCCTCAGTGCACCTAGACTTTGAGCTTTATTGGAAAAGAAACCCTGTTCTTTACCGTGTTTGTTCATCTCACAGAGTGGAATCAAGAAACGCTGTTTCCTTTCTTTTGCCATGGCAAAACTTTATAATTTGAAGCAAATCACAACTAGCAAGTTACAGCTGTACAGTGCGTAGTGATTTCTGATGGTTTTGAAGAGGAAGTTTTTATAGCCTGTTTCACTTTACTTACAGGAGATGCCAAAATTCAAAAACAAATGAAAAAGCAACAAAAAAAAACACCCATGAGTTTAAGAATATACAGGAAAATGTTTGTAGGTTTAAGCTTTTCTTCTCATTGTTCTTAATATTTGTATGTGGTATACCTGTGTTTTAGTTTCAGCTGAGACAGGTTTTCTTCACAGTGTCTGGTATGGTGCTTTGTTTCTTCTCTAGAAGAAAAAAAATGTTGATAATGCACTGATGTTTATAGCTGCTGCTAAGCAGTGTTGTGCAGAGCCGAGGCCGTTCTCAGCAAAGGGCCCAATGAGCTGGAAGGGAACAGAATTAGGACAGCTGACTTAAACTGGCCAATGGGAACATGCTATTCCATAGCATAAGACATCATGTGGAAAGAGTTTTGAAAGGGGTAGGGGTGCATCACTCTCTCTTCCACTGCTTGAGGGGCTAGTTGGTTGATGAGTAATTGTGCCCCACTTGTTATATATGTCCATATATATGTGCACGTATATATATCTATAGTCATAAATATTTTCCTTTTGTCTATCTTACTAAATAAGTTTTCTCTCAATGCACAAGTTGGAATGCTTTTTTTGTTTTCCTTGATTCTCTTCCCAGTTCCACTGGGAAGGAGAGTAGTGAGCAAATGACTGTGTGGTACTGAGCCACCTGCCTAATTACACGCAACAGTCATTTTGGCACCCAACGTGGGGCACAGAATGTTGAGATAACAGCAGATCTGGCCCTGGAGCATGTTAATACAGGGTTTTGTGGTAGTTTGATAATTGCTAGTCACTATATTTATAGAGCTCTCTTAGTCTTTTTGTGGAACTATATTGTGTAGCACCTTCCTTGCTGTTTATTCTCCCTGATGCATTGTTTGTCACCTCTGAGGGTTGGATTAAGATTTTTTTGCTTGGTTTTTTTTTTGCTTGCTGTGTGGCCTTGGCTTATCTTATGATAAAATTGCCAGCTGAGAAATTACTGTTTTGTGTGTATTCAGCATTGCAGTCATTGTTAGGCTCTGGATGGCATGTTGTTGATTCTATTAACGATTACGCTCTTTTCTTTGTCTTTCGGGGAGTCTGGCTATGGAGGGAGATAGAGGAGGACACTTTCCAGCAGTTCATCAGCCTCTTTTTCACTTTTCCTTCTTTCACTAGAGCTCAAGAGCTAGTTACATTAGCTCTTGGGAGTTATGAATATCCGTGGGAAATTCAATCTACCATGTTCCTATTGCTATTTGTTGTGAATGTGTTCCGTGACATTATTTAAGAATGTCACCCAGATACCTGCCCTGAGGTGGGATAGTTCTGAGTTGTAGGAAGTGTGGGATTGTTTGGGCAGGTATCTAAAGTAGTGGGCACCCCCAGTGGTTTGGAACTTCACCTCTGAACAACTGAATCCTGACAAACTAGTAGAATATTTGGAAAAGATCTGCTGTTGCCTTGGCAATCCTATAGAGGCACAAACTACTGCAGTGTGCTGGATCTGGACTATGCCACTGAGATCTTTTCAACATTGTTCAGTATTCTCAAGGGGAAGAAAATACTTCTGGATCTGATAAAAATGTAATAGAATACCCAACTACTGTGATAGATGCTTATTTCTAGCTCAGTGGGACTGTGACACTTCAGGCCATCAAGGAATAGAGATGCAACCTATAAATGGGCTCAGGACTGAGGGGTGGCCTTGACTATGGACGCTCTTGCACAGGTTATCCATCAGTGTGAAACATGTGCTATAGTTAAGCAAGCCAAGTGGAATAAAACCTCTTTGGTACAGAGAATGATGACTGAAATACAAATATGGGGGGACCTGGCAGGTGGATTATATCAACTTCCACAAATTTGTCTTGACAAATGGCATGCACTTACAATTGTGAGAGCAACCACTGGATGACTGCCATTGTCTGAAACAGTATCCTGAGTCTTGAAAAGCAGCTCTTATGGGGACATGGCACCCCAGAAAGAATTGAGTCAGACAGCAAATGGGTGATGAACAATTGTTTGTGCATCACCTGTTACATACACTCATATAGATAGATAGATACAGATAAATTGTCATTAACTATTATCCTTTTTCTTTTCTTTACCTTAATAAATTGGTTTATCTCAACTCATGAGTTCTAATATTTTTCCCTCCAATTCTCTCCCCCATCCCATTGGGAAGGGAGGGAGTGAGGGAGTGTGTGGTGCCGAGCCACCTGCTGAGTTGAACCACAACGAACTGTATAAGATAAACATTTTCACAACTTTTCATTAAGGGAGTAATGAACACTCTGGACCACAGTCAAATAAAACATCATACCTACTGATGCTGAAGACCCTTCCTCTTTTCTACTTGATGGACCTTAATTCTCTGAGGGGGAGCTGCAGCGTTTCTTGACACGAGCACCTAATATTAAAATTAACCATGATAAATAATATAGTTATTCTGTTAATTTTTATAACAGCTCACAACTATTTCTGAAGTCTTACTATAAAAGTCTGATGTGGATGGCTTTTAACAGTAAGATGAAAAATCTTAAGGTTATTTAATTAAAACCATTTTTTTTAAATAAAATCATTAGTTACTGAAATAGAAAAAAGAAATGTAGATACACAGAATCACTTTTAATATGATGTGGTACTATTTTTATTAGATTAGAGGGAGATTTGACTCTCTCTCTGGGTTCTCTGGAGATCACCTAGTCCAACACTGCTTCTAGAGCAGTGTTCCCTAACTAGGTTGCACAGAGAAGCTTTCAGGCAGGTTTTGAATATCACCAGAGAAGTAGACTTCACAACCTCTCTGGGGAGCTTGTTCCTTATTGGTGAATGTTTTGCTGTAGCCTGTAGGCTTTGCTTTGTTGTTGTTGTTTTTGATTGTTTTTAATTAAGTGTTAATTAAATATGTTTGAAGGGGAGGGAGAAAGATCCTTAGCTTTTCTGTATGTATGGCTCTGTGTGGCTCACTTACCAACCATTATGTAATCTTACAAGAATCTGAGGCATCCAGAAGAGAGAACTGGCACTAGACGGATGTGAGTAGTTTGATGTTACTCGCAAAAATGATTTGAGATCTCTGTAGAAAAAATCTGCTGGCACCTCTGCAATAATAAAAGTTTACAGCTGTGTCCATCTGTACTCTGGCTGTTGGCCAGGTCTCCTTATAGTAATCACAGGTAGCTTCAAGCATGGTTTGAGGGGGGATGGGGCTGCATTTCTTATAGCTGTTTTAAACAGCTCTTCTCATCTCCTCTGGCTCCCACACCCTGTGCCACTTGCTCAGCTGTTGTGGGGAAGTGCTTGTACTTCTGAATAAGAAACTGAAATTGGGAACTTAGCGAGTGTTGCCGGCCCCTGATTTCAGCAGCTATAGAGGCCTCCAGCCTGTGTACAAGTGGAAGTGCTTGTAGACCACTGCAGCGCACTGGAGATCATTCAGAGTGATAACCGATTATTTTAGCCCAAACCTGTTCCTTGAATCCTTTTTGCTCCATAGCCACGTAAGCACTGTATTGCAAGCAAGAGATGATCTCTCCAGGAGGCTGCTGTTACTGAAAAAAGATGGTTTTCAAACTATCACCTGGATTACTTTGACAGTGATGAAAAACCCAGTTTCCTGAGTGAAACGCAGCTTTGATGCCATTAGCTGGAGCATGATCGGTTCCAAAGGTTTTTAATGTAGACATTAGAACCATGGGATTTAAGCAGGGTGGTGGTAAACAGAAAGATGATAGTAGAAAAATCTATTGCAGAAATGGAGCAGAGGCCATCAGAGCTGAATGGAAGCGCTGCAGAATCTTAAAACAAATGCTGTGTGCATGTGGCCTCCTCTGACAAATAAAACGTGGCTGGTTTTATGAAGTCTAGGAAGACTACTTTGTGGCTAGACTTCCCTTACCTGTTTTTCTCTTCATTAATTGTACTGTGTGTGAGAGGGGAGAGAGAGACAGGGAAGAAGGCAAGGCTATACAGCAACTAATGAGCTTTCTGTTTCAGCCTGAAAAATCAGTCTAGCAGGGTGGCCAGGACCTTGGAACCTATTAACCTTGAAGAAGTATTAGGAAGTCTGGGGCATGACAAGTTGGGGTAAAGAAGAGTCTTTTAAAAGAAGTTTAAAAATGTTGCTTCCTTGTTGTCCCTTCTTCCTCACACGTGCTATTTGGAGAAGTGCTGTGTGACTTCTAAAACTTTTTGAGTCTGTAGATTTTTTACTGCGCAGCTTGACCAGGCAACTTGCTACTGTGCTGCCTATCTGAAGATCATTTGTTTTTTTTCTTCTTCATGGCAGGAAAATGATTTCTCTGTAGCACTCATTCATGACTGCGGCAGTCTCAAATGCTCTCTCTCTGTGCCGTGTTTAAGACAGGTATATTTCTCCATAAAGAATGACTCACTTGTATTAAATAGAACAACATTTGTTTTCATCAGCTGCATTTCTGTCCACAGATAGTCTGTTTGTTTTAATGCACAGCTGTAGACATGGATTAAGGGGAAAAAGATGACATGGAATTTCCTGACTTTTTTTTTTTTTAAATAAATCTTTGCCAAGAATAACTTCATCTGCAAATGTTGCTTAAATGTGTTGCACATTTGCTTTTCTTTAAAGGATGGGTGGCCAGGCCTCTTCACATGTGGGCACCATATAGTTGACATTTTGTTGTTGTGTGACAATCTGGGTTAGTTTAAAGCTTCAGACCTTTCCAAGTCTGGGTTGTTTTGACTGAGCCAGGTTAAGGAACACAGATACAGGCAGGTATGCCAGCAGATGACATAGGGTTAAGAAAAACAACTTAGGACAGTAGACTTCTGTCTGCCCAGCTGCAACAACATAACATAGCAAGCTTCGCTGGCACACTTTGTCTAATCTGTTTATATTACAAATTGTTTTTGTTTAGTGTTGCATTATGTTAACAACTCAGAAGTAAACCAATCTTCTACCACCTACAGAAAAAGAAGGAATACTATTCCTCCTCCACAGTACACAGTCTTAATGATGTGGTTTCCCTTGCTTAAGTTCAGTCTTACACACAACCAGATAAATTCCCTTCTCTCATACATTTCCAAGTAATGACCCTTACTCAATCTTAAAAGATTTTACAGAGCTACGTCCATTCAATGTGTGAAAACTATACTTTTAAATGTGTTGACTTAGCTGCCTTTCTGTGAATTTCTCTGGAGGAAAAAAAAAGAATGTGAGTTGGTCTTCCATCAAATCTGCTTAACTGTTTATGTACATCTGCTATGATGTTGGGTATAAATCTTTCTTTGCCATGCCCCCCACATTGACTCTTGTTAAAGAGATTATTTCATGATAGTCTGCAATATCCATCTTTTCTGTTTAATGTTGATTATTGCCAAGATCTACTGGATATGCCTACCTATCTTAGCTGACTTGAGGAGAGAAAGAGATGTTTGGAAGTATAATGTGACATAGTACTGTGGATTTGGTTTTTTTTTCTCCTTCATTTTCTAAAGTGATAGGTGTTTTGTTTTTTTTTTATTCCCAGGTCATACGTACCTTACCCAGTAAAATAGAGCTCCAGAAACACTGGCATTGTAGAATAGAGATAGCTTTCACCTTCATGAAAATGGTATTAAATGTTCCAATAGTAGATTTATACTTATGCTTTCTTTATTTTTTCTGTTTTTAAAATAATTATAGGTTCATGTATTGGACAGACTGGGGAGAAGTGCCAAAGATAGAACGTGCTGGGATGGATGGTTCAAGCCGCTCCATTATAGTCAACACGGACATTTATTGGCCAAATGGACTCACATTGGATTATGAAGAACAGAAACTTTATTGGGCAGATGCTAAACTGAATTTCATCCACAAATCAAATCTTGATGGAAGTCATCGGTAAGAAGTTTTTATTTGATCTATGTAATTCTAATTAAGCAATGTCTAAAAGACAAGCACAACCTTATAAGCTCTGTTGCAAAGAATTGGCACGTTAATACTTGCTAAATTTTAAGCTAGCTAGCGCTATCAGATGCTTTTATCCTTCCCCAGACTCCCCCCTTTCCAAAACCATGATGTTGAATGTGCGTTCCTCTTTGAGGCATCTTGTAACTCACTAGGTTTCATCTCAGAACTAGAGAAATGAATTTGTGAGTGCTATTCTTAATTAGGTAAGACTATTAGCAGAAATTTCTGATTTTCTTAAGTTTTCTGTTTGGTCTCCTTTCCCTTTGTTACTGTGGTATTCAGAAATGCAGAGAATAATAGGAAAAAATCGATCATTGTATACAAATCTTTTAGTTTCTTGAATCCTAGGAGTTGGGAAATACATGGAAAACAATCTTTACAGAGACTATTCTAGAATGAATGGATTTTTTTTCCCTCTAATACTTCTGTAATTATGATGTAATCCTTTCTGATCCAGTCACAGCTACTTCTTAATTAAAAATTCAACTGGTGCTTGATATATATACATTTATCCTTAGTTTGGGGTGTAACCCTCTTAATTACACAAGACCTGTGTCAGTACTGTTCACATACACAAGTGAATTGCATTTAGTTTTTGCCCAGTTATCACAGGGATATGATATTTGAAATGATCCGTTACAAATTCTTGCGTTGCTTCATCTGGTTTATCTAAACATTAACTAGCATTTCTTATGCTCTTCATTCTGACATTTTAGTGACTTCTTTTAGGCAAACATCTGCCACAAAAAATTAGTCTCCCCTAAAACCCTTTAGTCGGCAAGATAGGTGTTTTTCTGATAGGTTGACTGGTTTGTACAAACATAGGCAACATGCATGAAACATCCACTGTGTTCATGTGGTACTAACTTTGAACTCTTATAGGACTTGAAAATTTGAAATGGAGTGATTATGAGACCAGACATGTATCAGAACTTCAAAAAGACTCATCTCAGCTGAAATGATTGCATGCAGGGCTCAGAGTGACTGCTTGCCACCTGAAAAATTGCAGGCCAAATGTGAGCCCCTCACACAAATACAAAATACTCACAGTTGGTGCACAGGCAAAATAAACAAAAATAAAACAAGTCAAACTCCGAACAGTAATAACAGTGAGAAGAAAATACAACTCCAAAATGACCACCTATATGATCACACCTCATCAAACCACATAATGTATTTGTCCCACAAGGTAATTAGGTGACTTGTTTCCATCTCGAGTCACCCTTTTTGTGCTCTCCTATTTACTGGGCAGGGAAAGAACCATTTTATTACAACAACATGCTGCTTCAGTTTGGCTGATTCCCTTTCCAATCGTGTGTGCGTATCAGGCTCTGCATTAAATTGTGCTGCTTTTGCTAGCACCTGCTGGAAAGCGATGCATGATGTAGAAATGATTTTTGAAATGGTAATTGCGTAAAAAGAGTCCACTGACCAAAATCGATACCACCACCATCCAAATCTATATTTATGCTTTTTCCCACAAAGCACAAACCTCCCTGTCTTATCTGGGGTCTCCAGTCTTTCCAGCTCCATAGCTACCTTGGTATTTCCTGCAGTCACTGCTGCATTTTCAGTCTTTTGCTTCAGACTCCTTTGTAGTTCTTCCTTCTCTGATAGCCTATTGCACAACAGTGTAAATATGCTTTTGGTATTTTGTTTTTATTGTAAATGTGTTTGTTATGTTCCCTATCTTTGGCTAACCTTGAAGTGATTCTTTCTAAAAACGAGGGCATTAAGGTGCTGATCTTCCTTGGAATAAGGGGCTGCACAACCTTGTCTTTCTTCAGTGAGCTATATCTAATAGTTGTGCCTTGTGACACAGCTGTAAAGTCACCTGGATCATTTACCTCACTCTGGAGTTAGTAAATAAATAATAAAGACCTGGATAGACAAGTAATTTAGATTTTAGATATACTCACTATTTTTTATGTATTCATTAAGAAGAAAATAATTTATCTAGTATTTAAATGTATTTTTTTAACTGGTACCAAAATTTATCGGTAATATTTCTGGGATCATGCTAGTATGTTACCATTTGAGAGAGGAGGAGAGCATAGTCTTTAGAGAGGAAAGTGCATATGACTTCCCTTACGTACTCAGAAGCACACACCATTTCTAACAGCATCTGTTTTTCCCTAGGCATCTGAGAAAGTTCTGAAGATTCAGAAAACTATCAACATTTCTATCCAGGTTTTTTGTTTTTTTTTTTTTTGTTTTAAATTATTCTTTGCAATTACATCATTGGGAAAAATGGAAAGAATTGCAGAAGTCAAGCTGTTCTACAATGAGTTTTTGTGTGCTATTTTTTTCTCTGCTGTGACCTCTTAGCCTCTGTCTATCTTGAGGAGGAAAGAAAAAGAGATCTTCTGGGGCTGTTTAAAGTGATTCTACTTTGTTACATTTTTTCAGTTACCCAATAAAAATTACCCTTTTCAATATGGTATTTTACGACGGCTGATTCTATATTTTGCCTCTTATCTCATTACTTTATCCAACTTTATCAATAACTGATTATCTAACATTAAAAGATTTTTTCCACGTCTGCCAACAAAACAGCTCTTGAGATCTTCCTTCTAAGCTTCATAAGAAAAAAAAAGATAACCCAAAGCCAAAAACCAACACATTACCCTTTCAATCTGTTCTCCTAGTTACCCTCACACCCCAGTGTTCATGGGAGAAAAAAAGATCTGCTGTTATATCAATCCCTCCACCACAACAGCAGTCCCTATAGTTTCTGTCTACATGTTCCCTGTGCAGGCTTATTTTTACTTACTCCTCCTTTCCATCCCTCAATACACCCATTACTCCCTGTATTGTTTCACCCAGGCCTATCCCTTGCTTCCTGGCTGTGTCCCCTATGCACTCCTGCTGACAGCTGGACACAGTGCTCTTGGGCAGCTTATTTGATATGATTTCAGCTCTTCCTGTGTTCGAGTGGGTCGAATATAGTGGGTGGTGGTCCCTTGCATCTGTACAGTCATCCATGTGTTAAAGAAAACTTTGTAAAAATTGCATTAAAAAACAAACAAAAAAATGAGGTTTTTGATTCTCCATATTCCCAAAGGATTGACTAAGAGATGCAAAACATATGGGATAGGAAGGTTGGGGAGATGTATGCTTAACAAACACACTCAGAATGATCATGATCTTATTTTTATATGAAATGATATCAAAGAGGGATTAGGCCAGTTTTATTACCCATCACCACCTTTAAAATCCCTTTTTTAAACTGAAGAGTCACTTCACTTAAGAATGGGGAATGACAGGAATACCATCACTTACTGTGTAGTCTAACTTGAAACATACACGTTGGTTTCCTAGCTCATTTTTATGATTTTGAGCTTCATTTTTAACTCATTATTCTAGCTGATGTTTCTATTTTAATAAATGAAGTTTATTTTTTTTGTGTTGCTAGCAAAATTACTCCTGCTTAAAACAGATTTTTTTTTTTAATCTTTGTGAAGTGTCACTGGTTCTTTTTCTGCTTTACCTTCTGTCAGCATGTCAGGGAAAACATATTTCTGGAAGACGGAGCCATTGAAGAAATAAAAAAGACTATTGTTATTAAAAGACACATAGTTTCGTAAGATGTGCAGTGTTCTGGATCTGACTATATTTGGTAACTTAGCAAAGGAAGCAGATGAGTAACGATAAGTTTCAAGTTGTTTGTAGTGTTGCTCAATGTGAAAGCTTAGTGTAGAGCAGTATAACATGAGTTTTAATTGCTTTTGTGGAAGTGGGAAAGTTACCGGTAAATAACATTGCTGCATCAAAAAAGTATTTCAAACAGTTCAAAGAAAACTGCTTTTGTGATTTGGATAGTGAAAGAAAATATGATGTAAATAGGTAAGGATTTTAATTAGTGTCACTGAGATAAATTTTGAAGTATTGAGATTCAGACAGCTTCCTAATATTTGGAATGAGTGAAAGGGAAATATTCTTGACATACTTCTATACCTGAGAGAAATAACTTCTTTTGTCTTTTTATTTCTGTAGTCTGATTATCATGTGTCAACACCTCGCACTACACAAGAATTAAAGTTTAAAGATGTATGTGTGAGAGAAGGCCGTTTATATGCATGGATGCTTGGCTTCTAACATGCAAAGGTCTGGATAGTGGCAGAGCAAAGTAGGCAGGTGGTAGGAATATGCAGGGGAATAAACAGAGTAGCCTGGATTTGTCACCTCTTTGGATTGAGGACCTTGGTAATCTTTTGCTAGAGCCTGTGAGCTTCTGCATCAAAATGAAGAGACACCATTGATAGTATTGGCATCAGCACTCAGCAAACGTGTGGTAGGGTCATAAATTCATGAGGAAATCTGCACAGCAAATTTTACAGTGATCTGTGCTAGCCCTAGGACTTACTAACATGGCTCCTCCAGGGACGGACTCAGAGTAAGGAGGAAGAACACAGTGGCTGATGACTAATGCTCTTGGTTTGCCAGCGAGAGAAAGGAACAAGCAGTTTTTCATGTCAGAATGTAATTCAAAAATGAAATTGGTGCACACAGGAGATGTGGGGCTTTTTTCTTTCCTTCTTTCTTTCTTTCTTTTTTTTTCCTGCTCTTGCCCTGCTCTTATCAGAGTGAACAGTTGCTTTTTGTGGGACTAATTAAACAAAACTGGATTGCAGATAGCTCTCCTGTGAGTAAAGTACCCAAGATAGGTTGGCCTGCGAAGGCAGCTCTTGAATTAATTTCTTTTCCTTTACCCTGCAACAGCAGTTCTAATTAATAAGTTAACACATTACTGGCTGAAGGGAAATGCACTTACAAGGTCCCCCAGGAAGTGTTTGTGTATAATGAGATGGGTTTTGAGGCCACTGTAAGAAAACATACTTACAAAAACTGTTATAGGGCTGGGAAACTTTTGCAATGAGGTAAATGTTAAATTTGCACTCAAGCATTGATATTTATTTCCTGTTTTTAAGCATCGGATCGAATTGTCTGCCAGATCGCAAATTTGATGAAAAGCTGAGAACGTTGTGACCCTGAATTTAGAAGGATTTCTTTTTTGTTGTGTATAATGTGTGCAGTATATGACCTTATGCGCAGGGAATAAAATACTGTGCTTTGTCTATATCTTTATGTATATTTCTGTGAGACAGAAGTGTTTAATGCTTTCATTCATCAAGGAGAAATCAGTCTATGGTGATAAGTCTGTCTGTTTCAGTACCTCATCACTGCAGGACAGTGCAGAAGACAAATAGTGCTCTAATTAAAGATGCTAGAGAAGCCTGCCTAAGCAGAAGTAATTAAATTATTTGGAAACAGTGAAAGGGTGAATTTCTTGGTTCTCCTCCAAGGCTTTTGAAATAAAATACTGGGAAGATGTAGCTTCAAAATGTCTGTAGCTGGCTGATGTGCTTGTAGGGATAGGTTACACGTGTGTTATATGTAGCTGGAGTCACTATGTCATGGGTCTGCATATTTGTAGACACTTAATAAAAATGCACAGTGCAAAGGGATTAGCCACAGTTCATCAGAGCTGCTTCTAAGACAGAACAGTGCATGCAGTGTTAGCTCACGATCACAGCAGCTGCAGGTTTATGCAGCCCATATAGCACCTTGCAGCCAGTGGATCTACCTACACACTGTCTCCCAGACTCCATCACTTCATCCTGCAGCTTTCCAGTCTCCTTTACTCCTGCAGAGGCCTTTAAACTACATTGCATGTCATGATGGTGTTTGACTGAAAAATGACCCACACAATTGACTCAACCACAGTCTTACATCTGATTGACTTTAAGGACAAGTGGGGTTTGAAGCTAGGCTTGTTATTTGCTGTGTGGCAATTGCAGCTTAAAGAAGAGGCAAAAGAAAAAAGTATTTTGGTTTTAAAAGATATTTTTGTACCCCACGAGTATCATTTTCTGTCTACTTTCTTAGGTAATGAGAACAAAGCTTGTATTCTAGTAGGAGTATTTGAGCAAGGATTCAAGTTGAAATTCTAGCTTAATCTTCCAAGTTTGTTTTTGTTTAGTTGGTAGAAGAGGAAACCTTGTACTTCTAAGGAAACTGGATCTCCCTACCCTGCCTTGTGGCAGCTGTGGTGTTGGGATGTTCAGTTCTCTGTTGGGTGTTCATCCTGCCTCACCTGACACTGCAGGATCCTCCGAGCACTTTGGCCACTTGCTATTATTTCCCATTTTTAATCAATGATAGCTTTGTAATTCTTGGGATTTCCTGAATGCTGTGATGTTAAGTGCTCTCTAGATGGAGAGAAACATTTTCTGCAAAACATTATAATTTGCAGTGTGCAAACATGTCCATAATATGCTGTCTTTTAATATATAATGAATGTTAAAAGCGAGGTTTAGAAAGCAAGCCTTTCTTTTTATAATTCTCTATGAAGAAAGGTAGGATGGAAATTCCAACGTAACAGCTTTTTTTTTCAGATAAGAATGTAGCCCACAGTACTTTTAACTAAAAATTGACCTGGTATAGTGTAAGAAGAAAAATAAATGAAAATTTAGTAAATGCTGATATGAGCATCTCTGAAAAGCTTTTTCAACAGTATGTAGGTTAATATATAAGCTTTCACCTGTAGATTGTTTAACGTTCCAGCTTATCATATTGTATTTCTATTGAATGTCAATATAGTAAATATAATGAGAAAAAAATTGTTAGATATCATTTTTCCTTATTTTCAGAAATTTAGTGTTCAACACATATGTAAGTGCCAGCAAGGATGTGTCCTGTCTGAATAAAACTGGCATAAGAAAACTCAGTAGGAAAGTTAAACAGTGCTAGTATTTCCTCTGCCCATTTTTACTGCTATTAGCACATCATATTATGAGCCACAAATGAAAACTTAAGTGTTTGCTTAATGTTATGCTCCTGTCCCAGTTCTTTACTGCTTATAACTCTAATCTTCAGTAATTATAGGGGTTGCATAGTACATTTCATTAATGTATTTCTTAATTTTGCAGGCGTAATTAATCTGTTGCAAATCTTTTAGCAAACAGTATGGAAGTATACCTTTGTTAGTAACGTATTTGATCCTTCTTTATTTCTCCCATTCAGTGATTCTCTGGTAGCCTGAAAAGCAGTTACTGGCATTAATTCTCCAGGTTACTGAAAAAGAGATGCTTAGGTAACATGTGCAGTGGAGGAAGTGTGTATGTATGTATGTATATATGTATTAATATATGTCATTAAAAGAGACATATGGAAAATATGTGTATAGAAATATAAATATTTATGTTAGTGCATTAATGCTTATATTTAAGGGAATATTTATATATTTGCTTGCATTTTCCATTTAAGCGTACTTTCCTGTTGGAGAATTGGATTAGTTTTTATGAAATTAAAGCATCTCAGATGAGTGGAAATGCTCAAACAAACTTCAGGCATTTCTGCTCTTTCTGCCCATTTGGCATGCTGGCTGATTGTTGTCTCAGGCAGTGGATGTGTATTCCACTACAGAACTTACCCCACTGATGAGCAAGGTTACTGTGACAAGAGTGCCCTCAGATGCTCAGCAGCATCTCTTGACCAGAGGCTACAGTATTCTTGGGCTGCATAACTGAATTGCCCATGTGCACAGGGCCTAACTGCATGGTTCATTTATTTTTTTTTCATTTACTCTTACGTCTTTACAACCATGCTCATTTTTAATGAGAGAAATGTAAAAGAGAGCTATAATAAAGATTTCTCTTTTTCTCACTCTTTAGCATTGAGAATATAGCAGTAAGGTAAACTACCTTAATATTTTCTAGTCTTCTCAGTTGTATTTGAAATTGGATTGCAAAGAGTCATATGGCAATAGATTTTGTTCTCTGTCTGATAGCTGAGGAGGTGGAAATAGATATGGGATCCTCTAGAGAGAAACTTGAGAAATGGATTCAAACATAAATGTGAAAATTCTTGCTCCCTGCCATAAAGATTAAGTCCAGGTAGCCTCAGAGGTGAACAGAAAGGAATGCAGGAGGACTGCATGTTACTTATGTGCATATCTGTGTCTGTCACTGAAACCACACTAAGCAAGTCTGTAATAAACGTTGATATTTGTATACAGCATTGGACAGTGGACTCTGGATCTGAAGACGTGCAGATTTTCAAATATGTGGTCTTAGGAGTGGATATTGTTTCCTCTTTTTCCTCTTATTAGAGCTTCATTGAATTGTGAATTAGATCGATAACAACTCTATGACAGAATGTTTTTTCTTAGCAAGCTGTTATTTTAGCACAATGTTAATCCCGAATATTGAATGTATTCATTCAGTTGCATTAGACCCAGTATAGAGATGATTTTCATTACTGTTGAGCTGTGATGCTAATGGTTTTGAGAAGTCATGCCAGGATAATTAGAGTACCCTAGGTGTTCTGCAGTTATTTTGATCAGGTTTTGAAGTTAGATAACTGCAATGTGCTACAATTGGAAGAATTTGCTTATTGAAATGTATTTTCTTGTTTTCTTTTGTTTGTTTGTTTTTATAGATATACAGCAGCTACAACTATATTTGCTATCATGCTTAGATCTAAACTGCTTTCTGTAAAAACTGTAGGAGGAAAATTCACAATTCTGATGACACTTTGTAATATATTGATTTTTGATTATTTTCATTCAGTGTGAATGATTCTTAAATGTTATAGCTATAATCAAACTTTCAATTTGAATTCTATTAATACTTAAAAAAAATATAAAAGGGAGTGGGGTGATCTGAGGAAATTCTGGTTTTGATGAAGGGTATAAATTTGAAGTCTCTAATTCAAATAAGTGTATTATTTGTATGAAATGCACATTATCCTAAAGCAGAAGCTTTTTGTCATTGTTGTAACACTGCATAGGTGGTCTGAATTTTCTTGTATTTGTTCCATTTGAGAGTTCGGTAGCACATTTTGTCATTTCTGTTTATTGTTTATTATTTGTTTTCTTTTTCATAAGCTTTACCAAATATTTCACAGGTCTCTTCAACAGAAGAATACAACAAGGGTGAATGTATTTAATTTGGTTCTGTATTTTCTTCAGGCAATAGAAAAGTCTTTAGTATAACAGGTGTTTATTTTAATTGCAATTCTGATTTCCTCAATGATGATATAAATAGTTGTATTTAGGAAATCATGATCTACAATACATATGGAATTTAATTTCTGTGGAAGCATCTTGCTTTCTCTCTTTTCTCTCCCCAGCTTCCTTTTCACAGAGTCATAGATATTGAAAGGGGTTTTTGGAGGTCATCTAGCCAATCCCTCCTGCTAAAGCAGATTCCCCAGAGTAGGTTGCACAGTGAAAATGGTCCAGACAGGTTTTGAATATCTCCAGAGGAGACTCCACAACTTCTCCGGGCAACTTGTTCCAAGCTCAAAGTACCTCAAAGTATAGAATTTTTTTATCATGTTCATATGAAACTTCCTGTGCTCCATTTTGTGCTCTTTGTCCTGTTGCTAGGCATCACTGAAGAGAGCTCCATCTACTTGACACCCTCTCTTCAGGTATTTGTAAGAGTTGAAGAGTCTTCTCCGGGCTGAACACTCCTAGTCTCTCAGTCTTTCTTCATGAGGGAGATGCTCCAGGCCTCTATTCATCTTTGTAGGCCTCTGTTGGACTCTCTCCAGTAATTCCCTATCTGTCTTGAACTGAGAAGCCCAGAACTGAGCACAGTATTCCTGGCTTCACCAGGGCAGAGTAGAGGGGGAGAAGAACCTCCCTTGACCTGTTGGCCATGTTCTTTTTAATGCACTCTAGGATACCGTTGGCATTTTTGGCCACGAGGTCACACTGCTGGCTCGTGGTCAATCAGTTGTCCATGAGAACCCCCAGGTCCTTCTCCCAGGAGCTTTTTTCCTGGATATCAACCAGTACTGATGCATTCTTCTTCTGCATTTCCTTCCCATCCAACTAAACTGACTAGAAATTGTGACATTTTAAATGTCAACCTCCATCAACATTTTTAAGGTAAATTTGTGTAATTCTATTTCTGGCCCAGGGAAGATTATTAAAGTTACTGCCTGTTTAGTACCATCTAATATGCAGGCAATTTGCATACTGTTGAAGCCCTAGAGATGTCCCCTGAGCTCATAACATTACTTCTCATCTCTCACTTTCTCCTCATCTCCGGTGTCTCTCATTATCAGAGCTAATAGGACAAGTGCAGCAGTTTGAAGAAGCTGAAGAGTAATGAAACACTGTGCGTTTTGCTTTTGTGTCACTCACTGAAATCAGGCCTGAGCTGAAACATAAAGCCTGAAGGTGTGCCAGCACACAGCTGTCAGGTTGTTTTGGCCCAGTTACACCCGCAGTGCCTCAGCTGGTGGGTTGGCCAGTGTTTTCGTTAGTGAGGCCAAAACCACAGAGACCTGGCTGATCTTTGACCCCAGATGGGGAATATGTGCTGGGGAATATCAGCAGTACGCAGCAGTCAGATGCTACAGCTCGACATTCCTTTCCTGTTTGTTCACTCAGGTTTATAATGCTAAGACAGAGGTCCTTTCCTCACCCACCAGAAACAAGCTTTGCAGATCGTAATGCAGGCCATGGTAGAGTGCAGTTACTTCACAGCAGCTGTAAGAAGGACTTTCCTTGCTTTCTTCTCTAGCCCTGTTGTTAGGTGCTTGTCTCTCCAGCTGTTTTCCCTCTTCTTCACATCCTGGATAGGCTGTGGAGCCATCACAGTGGGGAGGGCCTACAGAGCACAAACCAGCTTCTAATTCTTTGCTGATATACGTGGTGTGTCTGCGTCTCAGCAGACCACTTGTGGCACTTGTGTTTGTTCAGAGGTAAAAAAGCACTTCTAATTTTCTTAATAGGAAGTAAGCTATCACCTTGTAATGGCTTGATGGAAACTGTGTATGTGGGTTACGTATTAGTAGTAAAGCTCATCTTAATTAAATGTGAATAATACGTGCTATCGTATTCAGGCCCAAAGACATTTTTATGTGACAGTTCCTTATAGCTACTAAGAAAAACATGATGTGATTGCTTCAAGGCATTGTCATCAGCTATCTGCTACTCCTGAATCTCACTAGACCAGGGCTGGTTTAAATAATGTTGACAGCTTACCTTATGCTACAAGGACAGATGGTTGTCCAAAAGTTAGGCAGTATTTATTGCAATCAGAGATTGATTCTTACTAGGAACTGGTGGGTAATAATCACATCTGAATATCTCAGAATTTTGGAATGAATAGCAAGGTATGAATCAGAAAAAAATGCTGGTTCTCTTGTCTGTGAATTGCTGTCTTTGGTGAAGGCTTGGTCATTAGAGGGCTGGTCCAGAGCTGTGGACCTTTATTGCATCTATCCCAGATGACAGTCATCATAAAGACTTAGATACTCACCAGTCCTGCTCTAAAGTGAAATTATTTAAATTTGAAGGCATTTAGAGTTTGGGGTGGGGTTGGTAAAAATGTTTATTGAATTTGAATGCCTTTGTTCTTGGTGCAGGAGTATGCTTCGTCACTATGGCTTCACTGTTTGGCACGTAGATTTCAGCTGTAAATTGCATTACAACAGTCTTTTGTAAGATGCTTATTTTGTGCATTTCATTAGGAGCAAATATATACCTGACTCCAGACAGAGATAAGAAATAAAAGATATGTCCTACTTTCTAGTCTAAAATATCATCTGAAATTTTGCTTGGTGTAGAATTGGAACACTGAAGTGACAAGTAATGGAATGTATGTGTTTTTCTCAAGAGTGAAAAAAAATAGAAACCTTAAAGATAATGCAGAATCTTTTTGCAGAAGCTAAGGTGAAAGAGCTGAAATGACTGCTGTCTCTTTGTACTTGGAATCATTGGCAGATTATACCTTCAAGTTTCCTGCTTTAATATACTCTTCTGTTATATTTTAGCAGAAAATAGTTGGAAAATAAGATTATTTTTGTCCTCTACTAAACCAGTTCTCTTACTGACTTCCTGGCAGAAAAGATGTAGATAATGTGTGGCTGTTCTCTCAGTAAGTATACAGATAATGACCTTCTTCCCTGCAAGAAGAAAACTGGGCAGATGGTGATCATAGTATGCTCTATACTTGAAGAAGTATTAGAGCTATGTGTCAGTCCCATAGGTTTTTAGTCCATGAGATAGATGTCTGGATCCATTCAGTGGGAACTTGTGTATGTGTGAATGCTTGTGCGCCCTCACTATTGAGAAGAAGGATGTTGGAAGAAGCATTTGTCTAAGTGCTACTTGCGTGACCCTGCTTTGAGTATGATGTTGGTCCAGATGTTCTCTGGTGTCCTTTCTATCCTCGGTTTTTCTATGATTCTTAATAATAATTTTTAAAAAACTACCGTGTGAGAATTGAGCTTCTTAATTCCCGTTCTGAGGAACTTGGGCGTAGATAATTAGTTACTGCATCACAAGAGCCTGGAAAACCGTCTTCAGCAACGTTTATGCTACATTTTTGTGATGGCTTGTGAGCATGTGTGTGTATATCTTATGTAAAATATATAGATACACTCTTTAATTTTGTTTATGAACTTAGAGACAGGCAGTGACCCACTTTTTCTCAGAAATGATACCATTACTGTGGCAAAGGATCAGTAGAACTCAGTTTAAGAGCACTACTTGTAATAAAAACAATAGCTTAATTATCATAATAATGAATCATGAAAAGTTACATTCAGGATTTCTTCATAGTGAAACTATTTGTCAAGAGAATTAATGGAAAAATATGGAAGAGATTAATGGACTGCTAATTGACTAAACACTGTCTCAGTTCAAAATTTGCCAAGCCTGGCAGTGATAGACGTGCTGTATCAACAAATTGCAGTCAGATTTGTCCAAAAGCAGCTGGCGTTCTGTTCCGTTGCGCATGGCAATTTATAGCCCTGCAGGTATAAGGAGTTAAAAGAGTGCTAAGAAATAGCCACTGACAACCTAGGCAGGGCTTTCAATTAATGTTCTCTTTGACTTAGTATGAGAGGGCAGCTAGAAAATAGAACTCTTGTATTATTTCCCCATATCATTCCTTAAGTTGGGTATGCTATATTTGTATCTGCAAAAGAAGAGAAAAAGTTTTGATAAATCATATTTACAGCGTATATATACTCTTTATAAAGGCTACGTTTGAGCGAAGCTGTAGTATGAACTGTATTTAAGCATTCATTTTCTTCCTCGTACTCTATTAGGCAAGCAGTGGTTAAAGGCTCCCTTCCACATCCTTTTGCTTTGACGCTGTTTGGGGACACATTGTACTGGACAGACTGGAACACGCATTCCATCTTGGCCTGCAGCAAGTACTCTGGGGAGGACCTGCGTGAAATACATTCCAACATCTTCTCACCCATGGATATCCATGCTTTCAGCCAGAAGAGGCAGCCAAATGGTAAGCTGTCTTGCTTTATACTTTAAATGCAAGTTGAAACTGATTTGCAAACATCTTAACTACTCCTTCTGTATGGTAGCAAGTGGCTTTACTTGCATCATAATGCAATTTCTCCAATGCAGACACTGGGGGGAAAAAAACAGAGAAACCAAATATTCTCTGCATTGTTTTATTTTTTTTTTATGTGAAAAATAATCTTATGCTTTTACTCTGACAGGTACACTTGTACTGTTGTCATATTCCTTTTTCTCTTTAATGCGCCATAACTTTATGTAGCATGGTATTCTTTTTTTTTTCCAAGTAGTAGTTCCTAAATGAAAAGCAGTGTTAATTTTGCAACTCTGTGTAATAACCACTGTCTTAACCATTGTTTTAATTTACTGTGTTTGCATTTTTTTTTAATATATATGCAACTTACTACACATTCAGCATCACCACGTTGAATAGTTTGTGAAAATGAGGAGAGATGAAACAAGGCTCTTGTTTAGAGCTAAATGCTACTTCCTCAAGAAAGGAAATATTCAACATCCGTGCACTTTTGTACCATAAATACTCCACTACTCAACACTTGGAATTAATTTTTATTTGTTCTGTGTATATCATTTCCTTCTTTAATCTGTGTTGCTGCCACCAATTCCACCACTCAAACACCGTATGTCTCTTGACACATGAGATGAGGTCTTTCATTATCAGAAGCATTAATCTGTGTGATTTATGTTTAACAGCTACAAACCCATGTGGAATTAATAATGGTGGCTGCTCCCACTTATGTCTGATGTCTCCTACCAAGC
The DNA here is from genome assembly GCF_019238085.1 of Lagopus leucura. Classification (NCBI taxonomy): domain Eukaryota; kingdom Metazoa; phylum Chordata; class Aves; order Galliformes; family Phasianidae; genus Lagopus; species Lagopus leucura. Next base: position 33,668,560 of record NW_024962335.1, on the reverse strand, counting down.
CCTCTTATCAGTGTGCATGTCCCACTGGTGTGAAACTTCTTGAGAATGGAAAGACCTGCAAAGATGGTAGGCTTTGTTTTTAAAAATCCTTTTAGGTTAAGCACAAAATAATTTGTTGAAGGGAAAAGGGGTTCTTGTAGCTTCACTATACAATGCACGTTAAGGGTGGCAAACTGTGGGAAAATCTACGCTTTTGCAGTACAAATAATAGTGCATGGAAAAATGCCCTCTACTTTTTAAAGAGGAAATAGTCTCATTGCTGAAGAACAGTTTATCTTCAGTCATGGAATTTAGTTGATAATTCTGTCCCTGTCACTAATTCCCTGAAAGTTTTTTGCGTGTTCTATTGTTCCCTTTTCCTATAGAAAATATAAACCTTCTCTGTTGTCTTTAAATTGTTTCTAATGTTATTTTTCATGCATTAATATTTGTCTAATTGGACTGTACAAGTAAAACATTTGCTTTTTGAGATCTGATTTCCATTTATACACACATGCATCTGGTATTTCTATTCCCATGCATGAGGTTAGACACACACATCTGTCTATAGGAACTGAACAGAAAAGTGTGGTTTTAGAGATACTAGAAGTATTTCAATTTTAAAACCCAAGACATAGAATCATATAATAGAATTGTAAAATGCCCTGGGTTGAAAAGGACCATGTGACCATCTAGTTTCAAACCCCTGCTGTGTGCAGGGTCACCAACCACCAGACCAGGCTGCCCAGAGCCACATCCAGCCTGGCCTTGAATGCCTTCATGGATGGGGCATCCACAGCCTCCTTGGGCAACCTGTTCCAGTGCTTCACCACCCTCTGAGTGGCACCCTCCTAATATCTAACCTAAACCTCCTTACCCAAAGCTGCTTATAGTGTTTCACTGTGATCTGATATATGATTTCAAGTAATTTTATTTTATACGGATGGCTTTTGTGCCATTGTGCTGTGACTGCTGTAATACATTAATATTATCAAAATAAACACTTGGAGATTAATTAGCTCTCATAAATAACCATCTTTATGCAGGTTGTTTTTATGAAAAATGTACAGCAGAACAGAAAGATACAGTAGAATTTACTGTAAAAGCACTAAAAAAATGTATACAGAAATAATTCATTAAACTTTCATTTTATATTTTAAAAATTCTTAATCTTGTTCACTACTTGAACACTTGTTCTGTGTTTTCTCTAATTTCATGCTATTTAATGCTCTATGTTGATTATTTTTGTGTGGCTATTTGTGACTATGTGAACCTTATTAAAATAAATTGCTGCTTTTATGTGAAAAATTCAAAAACATCTCCCAATTTAGCCTTGTAAGATTATTGTAAGAACTTACCACTGCACGCACAAGATGTTTTTCTCCCATTTCTACCAGTAAAAGGAGCAAGCTTTAATAATAAAGCTCTGGATTGGTTAAATTTAGTCAATGCAAATTCATGTACTTAAAAAATAAACAACAGAAACAACAAAAAGTTGATATGCGTAAGCTCTTGATATGGACAAACTATTTTGAGGAAGCAGATAGCTAAAGCAGTTGTTTACCAATACATATATCCAAGAGCAGAACTGTGTGAAAATTCCACGTGGGGGATCGGGAATTGTGAAGGTTTGGTCACCTAACACCTAGCAGTGTTGAAGGACTAAGGACAATTGTAGTAACAAGTCCTGGAGAGAGAAATGTTTTCCTTTTTACCCCCTGATAGGAAATGGGGATTTTTGGGAAGCTTTTTGAGACAAAAGGTTTTTTGAAGGATGACTTTTGGGGGAAAAAAAACCAGCCCTACAAAATGCTTTGAATGTCTCATGTAGGAATACTCATAGAATCATAGAATGGGTTGGGTTGGAAGGGACCTCAAGGATCATCAAGCTCCAACTCCCCTGCTGCAGGCAGGGCCATCAACCTCCATGTCTAATTCTAGACCAGGCTGCCCAGGGCCCCAGCCAGCCTGGCTTTGAATATCATCAGCTTACTTTCTCAGCTATTGCTTATGTCTCAGAACATAAGGCTATTGGCTTTTTCTCCTACTCCCTGAAAATATGATAAGCCAAATTATTTGTTCTAATTCAGCCATAAAGTATATTTGGCTTGCAAAACGCAGCTCCTATTTCACCAGAAATTTTGTTAAGCAGATTGCTGAGACACTGAGGTATTACAGCTTGCTGTCTGTCGCTATACAAAGCATCATAAAAGAGCAATTATCATATGCTTATCAATGTGATGTTGTATCTTTAACAACCATTCTGCTGTTGCATATTTTTTTCCAAAAAAAAAAAATATTGCTCACTGTTCATTTTTAAGAAGGAAAAATGTGTGGGGGAGTGAAAATTGAGCCTGCACTTACTCGGCTCAGTAAGTGCTCTATTCCATTGCTTACTAGAGTTAGAGCTGAATTAGCCTGTGTGCAAGAGAAACAACCTGCTACAGCTATGTATCAGATCCATTGGTTTCACTTAACAGACAATTTTGCACAGATCCAACTTCTACGAAGAGTATAAGGGCTAAGGGAGTCCTGGAGGCTTGCTGCTTGTTGTGTTTCAGCATTTAGAGCTATGTGTGCCCAAAAATAATTAAAAATTTTTTGATCATTGTCTCACTCTTGAGAGAGTATGCTTTTTTCTCATTGAAGAAAGGTGTAGGTAGCAGACCTAGGGCTTTTGTGTGTGACCTATAACTTGCCAGAGCTCTTCAAGTCAGGGCTTCACTGTGATTTCTGCTCACAGTTGCAAAGGCTGCAGTGACTGATTTGGGGAAAGGAAGAGGGAATGGTGGGCAAGCAGAGCTAGCCTAGCTAGCCACAGTCCACATTTTGCTTGTAAATCTCTAGTGTTTGCATTGACTTCCTTTCTTAGGCTGCTTAATGATACCGGTAAGCAAAATATATTTTCTCTTTTTTGTGTATACTTTTTAAATTCATGTGACAAGTAGTATGTATCGAGGAGAAACAGCATTGTGCTTATGGTTTCTTGCTGTTGGTTTTTGTGTTGTTTTTTTTCTCTCTTTGTACTTGCCTGTTTACTAAGGTGCTGTGAAAGTGGAGCTGAACCCTCAGAATGGAATATTTTCACCTCAGTTCCTCAGTTTGTTTCAGTACATACCTACTGTGCTGAGACACTGAATGAGTAATTGCAGCTCATCTTGAAATGAGAACATTAGAACTGTGGAGGAAGAAAGAGGAATGACGGACAGGTTTAAAAAAAAAAAGTGAAAGTGAGGCTAAGGCAAATTAATTTCTTGAAGACAGTTTTGTTCTCCAAACAGAAAGCAAAAATCAGGATAGTTACTAAACTAAATCATTTCATGCTGCAAGGAGCCTCTTTGAGAGGCGAGCTCGTTAACAGTGTCAATGAGTACTGGCTGGGATCTGCAGGAATTTGATGACTGAATTTTGAGTGCCTGTTTGTGCTGTTTGCAGTGGTTTGGCTTTGACAGATGATCCTTGCAGCCAAAGGTGAGGCTGGCTGACCCTCCCTGAGCAGTTTCCATGACAACCTCGCATTTTTGAATAATCGTGGTTTATAGGAAATCTTTTCCTCCCTCTTCTTTCCCCTCGGTGTTGGTTTCTTGGCTTTTTGTCTTATATTTTTCCATTACACCCTAGGGTAATTTTACTGTTTTTGTGAGAGTTCTGGATGATAAACCCCCTACCCTCTGCTTATAAACACTTTTTCATCGTGTTTCAGAAAAGAGTGATGATCAGGAATAAAATCAGCTATTTTACCAACAACTGATAATACTGATAATAGAAATATATACAGCAATGGTAATGGAAAACTCGTAACTGAGATGTGGTCTTGCAGCAGACAGATCTATTTTCTATATGAGCATTTGAAAATCTCTATCTGTCAAGATGGGAGGAAGAACAGCTAGTTGTCATGGCCACCTCTTCCTCTGTCAGTAATGTCCAGAGAATACAGTCTCTTCTGAGCACACAGTAGGGTACTCTTACCTATGCTGGCATTGTGTTCATAGTCATTTAGCTTGTTCTTCTGTATTCACATTTTTATAGAATAGCACCATTCAGTTGGAATATTCCTACAAAGACCATCAAGTCTGACTGCCTGACCACTTTAGGGCTCACTAAAAGTTCAAGCACATTAATGAGTGCATTATGCAAATGCCTCTTAAACACTGACACGCATGGAGCATCAACCACCTCTCCAGGAAACCTGTTCCTATGTTTGACCAGTCATGATAAAGAATTTTTCCCAGTTTCACCCTCTCCTGACGCAGCTCTGTGCCATTTCTGACCTGCCATCTGTGAGCAGAAGCAGAACCCTGCACCTCCTTCTGCTTTCCCTCCTGTTAGGATACAAATGAGACTTCTCTTCTGCAGTATTACAGGCACTGCTGTTCTTCTCACTTTGGTATCCTACATTTAAGTGACCTGTTCAGTAGTCATTTTAATTTAAATAAATAAATAGGTTTAGCTTCCAAGTCTGTCATTGGAATTATACTCATATTAGTGCCTGAACACTTCTCCATCCCTGTGCTACTTTGCCTGTGGTGAATTTTATTCTCTATGCTTGCCCTCACCAGTTCAGATCTATTGAAGAAAAAAGGCTGAGTGAGGAGATACAAACTTATTTGTGGTCCAAACAAAAAAGCACTTTGAAGCCTTGCTGTGGCCATCCTGCTCTCTTTCAAGAAGAGAGAGTCTTTATTTTGCCCACTGGTGCTTACATCATGCTTACCTTTTATGCCTAGGAAAGTAAGTAGAAGTTTGCAGTGGGCAGACCTAAATTGCAAAAATAAATTTTCTTTGTCTGGAACAGTCATGATCCTGATTTCACTGGACAGATGAAGATGTTAATTTAATACCTGAGCTCTTCTTTTTTCCATTAAAAGAGAAAAGAAAAAAATATTCAGACATACGTCCTCTTACCTCTGTAGGTTTTTTTGGTGGTGGTGATTTTTGGTTGGTTGTTTTTTAAGACAGCCCATCTACCTGTTTGCACTGTAATATCAGGAGCTCTCTGGCAATAGTATCTTTCCAACTGGGAAAAGGCATTTAGGAAGAACATTTTTATTAGTCAAATGCGTGATAACTGTTCTGAGGTTTTATTAATGATTTTAATTTAGCAAGTGCAGAGAAATTACTGTGTATGTCCTAGATCTAGCATTACTTATGTAAAAGTTCCTGAGTATGTGTCTGTGTAGTATCACAGTAGTAGCACAGTTGTATCACACACAGCACAGGCATAATTGCGAAGGCATAATTGTGTGTAGCACAGTATCACAGTTGTAGTAGCCTCAACAACCACTGATGGTTTTAAAGTTCAGTAACTTATAAATGACTGAGGACTTATATCCTTGGAAGATTAATTATAAAGGTTAGAGGGCATTAGACACTGAACTTAAAAACTACGTCACTGCATATATCTGTACACTTGCTCTGTTTCTCCTTTTGTCCTTCTTTTCCCCCTAACTTCAGCTATCACAGAGATTTAAATTGTTTTGACTTTTAATAGCGACTTTTTGAAGGAAGTATTAGTTCTAGAACTAATGTAATGCACTATCCATGAACTTGTAATTCCAGCTTTCAAAGTACTTAATAAAAGTAGGCTAAAGCTCTCAAATCTGGAGTCTGAAGTAAAGCTTTTATGTCCATATTTAGATGGCTTAACTGAGGGGCTTCTTTTTAGAAAAATTGCTAACTGTCCTGAATACCTCCTCACTTGAGGCACTTCAATAAGAACATTGGTCCCCAGTAGGAATGGGCTGTAAAAGATGTGTGTGGTTAGGATTTTTTGTTTGTTTTTTCGGTTGTTATTTTGTTTTTTGTATTAAATAATTTCTGGGTTGCTAAATTCACTTAGGATTGATTGAAAGATCAGTAAAGGGGGTAAGCAAAAGGGTCTGACTTCGAGTATGGTATAGACATATGCAAGAGGCAGAGCGAAGAAGTATGGAGATCCTGCTGTCACATTTCAGCTTTTGCATCATAACTGCACTTTGGAGTAGAGATGAACAAAAGCTGATTGATTCTGTTGTGTCCTTTCAGCTTCAAGTACCGTGAGCAGTCTTCTGACTGGTTCTTATCAGTGCCAAACTTTTTTGCAGCCGGTGTTCTGCACAAGTTCAAATTGTTTTTACAAATTGTTTTAGTTCCAGATTGCCCTTTTTTTTTTTTTTTTTTTTGACTACAGCAGAGATGGTAAGGTGATCATATCGTAAATGTGCTCAGCTCTTGCATTTGCTTTTCTTGCTATTGTCAGGACAAGCCTGAAGGTGTTTGAAGTGCTTTTCACCAAGCCCACCTTGAAATGAGATGTTTCTGTGCTCAGTTTCTCTTTTCTGAATGAAATGAATGGTGTTCTGACTAAGCAGCTGAGATGTCAGTTTGCTAATGGCTGGATAATAGCTTTAAAGTAAACTAAACTTTCTGTTGCTTGATTGGGATTGCATGAAATAATGTTAGACATCTCCAGATACAGACCACTTCTAGTTCAGGAATCCCCTGTGCAACATGGGTTGGCTGTAAGGCAGTAATTTCCTAATGCTGAATTAAGGCGTAGACATGCTATGACATTGCAGGTAACAAGTGTTGCAACCTGGAAGCAAGATCCTGAAACTGTTGAAATGACTTCTCTTGGAGAACAGTTGGAAGGTCAGCCGGTCAATTTTAAGGGTGTTTTTGCGAAGGCATAATTGTACTAAAGCCAGTCTTTCTGGGGAATTGGCAGGCATTGGTTCTTCAAAATGGCTATCAAATTCAACATATAAATTATTTTTAAATTATGTCTTAGGCTTTATACATATATATATATATATATATATATACGCATATACGTAATAGACTATGTATATAATTTCCTAACTGTTTGGAAATCTGAGGTTAGTGTACCAACTTAACCTTAATTCTGTTAGGTAAAGCAATTCATTAGTATCAATGTATGTACAGATTTGTGTAAGGGGAAAGTTGAGTAAATGACTGTGAAGTTGGTAAGGAAGGAAGTGCTTAAGATTCCTTATTGAACCTTAATAGTTGTGCTTGGTTATATATTAATACCTCATATGACCATAATGCTTGTCAGTGCTTAGAGCTTAATTATTCGTTGTTTGATGTAGTTAGTTGCAACAAACACAGATGCACATATAAACTGCTGTGACAAGATTAGTTGCTTTTGTAATAATAAAAATCTTCCTAACATGCCTGTTTTTCGTTTACTCTGTCACGTGTTTTAAATTACTTTGAAAGATGCTTAGGCATGTACTTAAAGGTTCCCTCTTCCTGATATTAGTTATTGTATAAGAGTTATTCACTAGAAGGACAATTGAGTAGTGTATACATGTATTTTTGAATGGAATGTGTTTTAGGACATAGGATCCCAAAGTGGATCTTCATTCTAGGCTACTAATCAGGAACACTTGTAATAACAATCTGAACTTCAGCTGTTGAAAAGTACAGTTTCTTGCAGCACTGTAAAAGCATTTTAAATATTTTTAATGTGTTAAAATTGCTCTAAATGAAGCAATGGCTGCTTTGGCATCTGTCTGAAATTTGATATTCAGTGAGGTTTCATCTAGCATCCACCACAATTACTGACATTTTAAAAAAGAAATTTGGCATCAAACACTAAATATATGTATTTTAAGATTAGCTACCTAGTTACTTTAGTAGTTGCTCTTTTAGTGTCCTTGTCCTTATTTATACCTATGTAAGATCAAGGCACAGAAGCATGAACAGCATGTAGCTTTGTCTTATCACATTTGTGTTATCACTTTTTCATTGCAGTGTTTTTATATTTTTTTTAAACCTTCCTCTCCCCCATGCTTGCTCGTTTTTTCCTCTGCACTTGCACTTAGGTCACGCTCTGCCAAACCTTTCCCATCAGTATTTGAGGAGAGCTGTCCCAACATACTTTCCCTGCATTTGGATTGCATGCATTTTTTACCTCAGCTCAGACTTCCCCGAGGCCTAAACTGCTCTTATCTCCTTGAGACTCCAAACAGATAAGCCAGTTTAATTGGAATGGGGCGTGGTGGTTGTTTAGCCTTCATTAGACTGAAATCTAGCAAGATAGAATATAAAATGAAGCAAGAATAAGATAGAATAGACAATAAGTTCTTTATCCGTCAGGCGCCCAGCAGTGTACTTCTAAACAGCTTGTGTTGTCCTGTGGGAAAGCATCTTTTGCAGCACAAGCTGATCTTAGCTATTTATTAGGATTTTGACTTTTGACCTAAAAAAGCCAGAAAGGTTTTTGTATGCTTTCAGTATTATTTATCTTCATACGTTCAGATATGCTTATTCTCAACAGACTCGGGAGAAGCTGAAAATCCACCTGCTTTACATTGTCACTGGACAGTTGTCAAATAGGAGTTTCTCAAAGGAGATTTACCTGTGGTAATCTGAGTTAGTTACTTTTCTCCCTCTAAAGGTGCTGTTGAAACACACAGCTTGTTTGTGACAGCCATCCACTATACCAACAACTACAGTCAGTAAAGGGTTTAATTATTTTTTTTCATCTGAGAGGCTGCAGACCATCTGTTACTTGCAGAAAATCATAGCATGATCACTTCATAGCTATTTCAGTATCTTTGGAGGGAATTGTCTGGATAAAAAACAGGTCCAATGTAATAGGTTTTGGACAAGGAAATCACCATTGAATTTCCTCTATAAATATATCTAGTTTGTTCTGCAGAAGATTAACCTTACATTTGAAGCTTTTGAGTGATATTCTCTGCTGGTGTCCATCAGTTTGGATAGACACTATTGAAATCAGGGCAGCTACACTAGCTTGCAGCGAACGGTGGAAGATCAAGTTTACCACTGCTGTAAAATGTTTGTAAGATGGTTGTGTTTTTGCCTTACACATGTAGGTGCCACTGAATTGCTGCTTCTAGCCCGCCGGACAGATTTGAGGCGCATTTCCTTAGACACTCCAGATTTTACAGACATCGTTTTGCCACTGGAGGACATCCGTCATGCCATCGCCATTGACTTTGATCCTCTGGAAGGGTACATCTATTGGACTGATGATGAAGTTAGGGCCATCCGTCGCTCATTTGTTGATGGGTCAGGTAGTCAGTTTGTTGTCACAGCACAGATTGCTCATCCTGATGGCATTGCTGTGGACTGGGTTGCCCGAAATCTGTATTGGACTGACACTGGCACAGACCGTATAGAAGTTACAAGGCTTAATGGGACCATGAGAAAAATCTTGATCTCGGAAGACCTGGAAGAACCTAGAGCTATTGTGCTGGATCCTATGGTAGGGTAAGGAGCTGTTCATGAGCACTTTCTAAGTATTAGACAAGTTAGTTCTGTTTACATGCATGCAGATAATGGGATGCAGTGATAAACTCCTAGGTCTTCAAAATGAAAATACCATCCTCCTTCGAAAGCTAATGCTCTGAGGCTTGGGGACCACTGCTCCCTTTTGACTATTCAAATTCTGTGCTTTTACATTTTGTTTTTCTCTTTAAAATCCATTTGTTTATTCTAGCTGATACAACTTGTTATGTGGTCTTGCTCAGCAGATTGGTTATAGGACTAAAGTAGGTAAAGTATCAGTCTGCTTACATGTCACTGTTACTGTTTTGGATGTGTTGGGCATTGTTATTTAGGTAAGAATATATATTTGGCTTTGAAATGTATTTCTCTGTGTGCTTTGTGTCTTCATGATATTGTAGTGCAAAAGCAGCCATGTAAATATTGAAAATTTGGTTTAATAAGACTCCTAAAGATTTTGTTTCCATTGCAGGTACATGTATTGGACGGACTGGGGAGAAATTCCGAAGATTGAGAGGGCGGCACTAGATGGCTCAGACAGGATTGTGCTGGTGAATACCTCACTTGGGTGGCCAAATGGACTGGCATTGGATTATGAAGAAAGCAAAATATACTGGGGAGATGCAAAAACTGACAAAATAGAGGTCTGTAATTGCACCTGTATTTTTAATTCCTTGGGGTTATAGAACATACTCTATTTTTCTAAGCGTTTAAATTCTGATACAGTTCAAAAATGCAATTAGGATAACGGTCGATTTCTGCTTTAAGAAACAATTCAGCTTTTTTTCTCTGATTTTGATCAAGTTGCTCACTAGTCTTTCTGAGATTTTCCTTCTAAAAAAAAATGATCTACTACACAGATACTATTTCTTAGAATAGAAATAGTATCTGTGTAGTAGATCACTTTTTTTTAGTTTTTTTCTAGATCATTTTTTTTAAAAAAATATATTATAAGGATTTGTTGTATTTGCTTCTTAGATCATTAATAAAACTTTCTTGGGAGTAGTGTTTGTAGGTTAAACTAATGCTTCTATTGTTCTTTGTGCTGCTTAGCTTAGGTGCAAGTAGATAAATGCATTTTAGAGAATTAAATTTTATAGAAATAAATTTCAGATAAGTCAATCTCATTTTACATATAATTATCTGTACTCCCAAGCATAATCTGTACTCTGTATCTCCTTAGTTTTATTAGGGTTCCAGCAAGAGGGTACATTTTGCTTTCTTTCTGGTATGCTGTATTTGTTCAGTTTATTATCAAAAGGCAGAATGCTTTTTGGATCCAGGAGATTTGGCTACTACCTGGAGCACAGTAACTGTACCTAGTTTTCCTGTATTCTGATAGGCTTACCTTCCTTTTATTGAGTTACAAACTTCCTTAGTGAATCTTTAATACCATAAGTATATTTTAGCGCTTATCACATTAGGCACTGTATTTTCTCTAGTCTTCTGAAATTGTTTTACTTATAAATAACTTCAAGTATGTCATCTGAAAGTCATGATCTTGTGCTAGAAGATTGTGTTACTGCTCTCTTTATAGTCAAAGTAACTGCAAGCCTGCAAGGTGACTTGCTTCGAAGCACTCCTTGACAGAGCCTCGGGGAGCATGGTTTTCTTTGTCCCAAAAATAAGGCTTATAGTCTATAATTTACTTAACTTCAGCAGATCCGGGGAAAGAAGGTAAAGGATCTCTATGCTTAGAGATTTATTTATCACTTTTATTTAGCGCTTCCACCCTAATACTGCCTTGATTTTTTTAATTATTATTATTTTTTATTTGCAAAAGGAAGGTTAGATGTTCTCCTGACTCATGCTTACCAAAACAGAGATTTTTTTCCACACGTTTCAGGCTTACTCAGACCAGGGTTCTGTATTCATTGCTAATGATTCTGTGTAGTGCTTGGTCAGTTTGTGGTAGAAGTTTTCAATAGGTTAGGCACCAGTTTACTGCTGCAGTTCCATCAAACTGGCTACAATGTATGATATATTGTTAATGCCAACATTACAATGTCTGTGGCAGGACAGAGGATAATGATTTGGCACAAACAACTTGCCAGGACAATTTACATTTCATTGGTTTTAAGCTAATATAAGCTGATAAAAGAATTTGACCCAGGTTTTCATGTAGCACTTATGCAGGATATCTAGAAAATAATTATGATCTTATTAGTTATTTTTTCCCATGAGGTTTCAAGTGTTAGACTTTTCCTGCTTCTGCTTTTTGTAAAACATCAGCGTTCGTTAACTGCTGAGGTTTTACCTACTAGATAGCTATGCACCACACACCATTCATTCAGTCACTGTCCACACCCTTCAGTGTGCTGAGGAGAGAGAACCGAAAAAGGTAAAAGAACTGGTGGGTTGTGATAAAGACAGTTTAGTGAGAGAGGGGGGAAAAAAAAAAAAAAGTAAATCACAAACATGAAATGAAAACAAACAAACAAAAACAATTGTACAATCCTATTTCTCACCAGCAGCTGACTGGTTCCCATTTAAACCCTGAGCAATGGCAGGCCTTCCACTGCCCAATTCCTTCCTCTCCCTCTTCCATCTTTATAATTTCAAGATAATGCCATATGGAATGGAATATTACTTTAACCACTTTGAGTCAGCAGTCTTGCTTCTGTTCCCTCCCAGCTTCTTGTGCACCTCCAACATTCTCCCTCTCGCAGGGCAGTGTGAGAAGCTGAAACATCTTTGGCTGTGTGTAAACTCTGCACATTAACAACTTAAATATATTTTCATCATAAATCATAAAAACACAGCACAGTACCTGATATAGTGAAAAAAATTGTCCCAGCCGAAAGCATGGCATTAGCCAGGACTCTTATTAATATTCAGAAAGTTTTTTAAAAAGCCTGAGTAAAATCTTTAAAGCAAGAGAAGAAATTCTCCCACAATTTTGCTTTGGAGTTTTGGAATTTTTGTTTCATTTGGTTTGCTTTTTTTTTTTTTTTTTTTTATTTAAGTTGTGTTGTGTTTGTTTGTTTGTTTTTAATAATTTATTATATTTTTATTGCAAAAGTTGTCAGTTTAGGGGGTGTGACAGATGTATAAAATCATGAGAGGTATGTAGAAGGTGTCAAGTACTCTTTTGCTCCCACTCAGATATTTTTGACAAAGATATGTGGAATTGATATGAGAAGGTGATAGCTGGGGAGTGGGGGGGGGGGAATGTGGTTCTTCAAACTGTGTAAGTTTTGGAGATGCATGGGGATGTTTAAGGCTTATTTGTGCTATGAGGAAGACTGAATGTGTGTGGAAGAGAATTCCACTGAAGTTTGCATATACATAAATTTGTGTTTTGAACCACAAATCACTGAACTGTAAATTTCTGGAGAATTGAAAACTCCTCTTAAGAAGTTTACAAACAAACAAAGTTTATAAGAAGTGCATGTTGGCTCTATTATTTTGCTGTTCAGTAGGTATAATTTGTTATTTTTTGTTCTCTGAGATGGGATGTCAGGATGGGTGGACCTTAGTATTGACACCTTAGAGCCTCTGTTTTCCCATGTTGAGATCATTCTTCTGTTTGTTGAATGGGGAATCTTTATTTAGTTTGTCGTATTAACTTCAGGAAAACTTTGTGTTTTTCCTTAGACATAGGATTGCTGCTTGCTCATCACATTTCAGAAAGGCAGAAATGGGCTGAACATTGATGATCTCTGATAATGATAGATTGGAGTGCCAGTTCAATACAGCTTCTGTAATTAGAAAAGCATGGGAAGGCTCTATAGAGTGAAGAAGAGGGATTCATCTGAAAGAATAATTCAGTCTGAAATAGATGTTTTTTTCCTTTATTGTGCCGAGTAATGCAAATACAGTAGAGAGTCTCATTACCGATGAATCTTAGTGAATTTTCCCCAGGATCTTGTGTGGTCTCTGTGTTTTTTTATATTAGATCGTTTGCGCCATGGTAAGCTACAGAAATATCAGGCTATGATGTCATTACCTACAATAGCTAAAATATTACTGACGTTTCAACTCTTCCCTTTTCCTCTCACTGCCTTTCTCTCCTATGGCAACCATGAATCCTGAGACTTGTAACACTTTCCCTGCCCTCCTCACCCTTATTTCTTTTTAATAACTGTTTACTAGGAGGTGGTTTGACCTTCTGTAAATTTTTTAAGCTTGCATTTGCGGAAAAGACAGTGGAGGAGGTGCAACAAAGAAGGTGTTTGTGGCAGGGTCAAAATAAGAAACTTAGAATTGAATGTGAAAATATCTGGTTCATGCCTGGTCTCTGCTTTGCTTGTGTGTGTCTGTGTGTGTTTGGGATGGGGAGCAGGGATAAAAACAGGAGAAATGCGTTCGTATACTTTAAATACTATTTCATACAGGGTTTTAAAGAAAGCATACTTCTTCCCTTTCCAGCGTGTGGAGTTCTTCAGAAACATTATTTAATTGCAGCTCAACTGACATTAATGTTTCTTGCAAGCTATGTTTCTGATTTGTTTGTGCCACATAGGAGCTTTTATTATTTATATTTTATGCACTGTTTCATGCTATGCTGTTCTGGAGCCCCCAGACGATAATAAAGCATCAGCAGGGGTTAATGGAGACTGGCAGGGGGTACAGCAGGGAGCTTTTGTTCCCATTTTATCTGGCAGCCTGCAGCAGGCAGAAGCAGGCTGTGGCTCAACAGCTTCGTCATTTATCTCGGTCAGGTTTCACTGCTGATAAACTTCTATTGAAATGGATGGCTGCTATTGTGCTTACCAGTAGGGAAGATTTCTCATTGACTTGCCACAGGTTTAAAGCATTTTCCTGCCGTGCTATGAGGTTAAAAATGTATGATCTGCTCTGCTGAATTGGTCTTATGTTTCCTCCTCAAGTGAATATTTGTCTTCTGAGCACGTACGCTATCTGTTTTAAGGCATAGGTTGGATTTTAAATGGTCAGCAAATCTCGTATTGATAAAGCAATTATGAATGGATGTGTGTATGTGTGGCTGTGTGCATTAAGAGGAAATAATCATTATATGGCTGATTTCTCACAATTTTTCAGTCTGTGCTTCATTTTTCTTTATTCATCTTTCCTCTTCTTCACTCAGAGGTAGAGATGACACCCGCTTACACCTACTAGTGGTGAGTTTAAAGAAAGGACTGCCTCCTATACAATGTAACCATTCTCCAGTGATTTTTGACTGCAGCTCTAACTTGAAGTGTTTCTGCATTCCTAAATTTATTAGCCGTGCCCAGCATTACTGTGTCTAATCCTCATGATTAATATGGAAAATCTTACATCCTGCTGTTTTTCAGCATAAGTACACACAAGCTTTCAGAACGCCCCCTTGTCAGACAACAGAAAGCGGATGCCACTAAGACATTTTGAGTACAAAATTCTTGAACAGAGAAGACCTTTTTGTCTTTAACCCAGGAGCTAATAGCTTGGCATCTAGAGAATGCTCTAATTCACATTCTAATCCTGAAATTGCAGGGCTGCATTTTCCTCTGATGACAACTCCCTCAATTTTACTACCAGCCTAATAAGGAAATTTTGTTTTCTAAGCTCTTGCTGCTTATTTGCTGACTGCAAAGTTGTCATGTAGCATATTTTTATGTTGTGAAATGCTGATGTCTTGAAAGCCTGATCATTAATGATATCCCCATCCACCACATTTTGAAACAGACATTGGAAAATGGAGAAACAGAAGCAGGTCTGTTTTTTAAAACAATTGTTAAACACACCTGATTTTGTAAAATTGCATTACACTTTTCATAGGTATTAGAAGTAGGGTAGTTCAAGTTGATTTTGTTCCTAATTTTGTTGGGAAAATTTCTGCTCCAACAGGCTTGCTCTTTATCCCCAGAACAGAGAGAGGAATTTTTAGCTTCCTTTATTCGAATGAAGGGAGTCTAATGGAGGCACTTCCCAGAAGTATCTCTCAACCTGTTAGAGGTCACAGCCTCTTTTATCTCCATACCTGGGTGCTATCAGTGAGCACTGTCCTTTTCCCCATTGGCTGAGGTACTCAGATTCACATTCTTCTTAGTTTGCCTGCCATGCACTTATCCCTCCCCTGAAGCTAACCCCACTTCATTTCCTTTGCCTGTACTTATGTTGTAGTCTGGATTCAGAGTTTGTTGCTTTTCCCGACTATAGAGCTGTGTTTGTATCCTGTTTAACAAAGTCCATCCCTCTTTGTCCTGTCAAGCTAGCAGGATTTGCAGGCAGGTGCTAAGCTAGCATCTCCTGCTATGTATCTGCAAAATAAGTTTGTTTAACCAGTTCTTTTTCACAGCCTTCATTCATCAGCTTTATCTTGTTTTGCAGGGATACCCTATCCTTCGAATTTCAGCTTTTCTTATTTTACAAGGACACCTTATCTTTTCTTCATTCATCTTAATTTTGTCCACAATGCATTGTTCACCTGGTTGTGGCACGCAAGGTCTACATTCAGCAAAGAACACCACATTTGTATTGCAGGGGTGGGGTAAAGACAGATTCCCCTTCTTCATCCAAGTTTCAAAATTTTGCAGTTTACTTTGTCAGGGAACTTCTGCTCATTTCTTAATGCCTGCTGGGCCTCCAGTAAGAAAACTGTAGATTATATAAAAATGAAATAGTTCATACTTTGCACATTTTTCACTTGAGTAATTTCTTTATCTTCTGAATTAATGAAGAACTAAATTTCATGATTAAGTCAAAGACAGGAAAACTGTAATACACAGTGAACAAATAGCAACCATTTGAGTGGGTTTTAGCCACAGACTGTAAATGTCAAACTAAGACTTTGTGCTACTGCTCACTTGTTATTAAGAAAAAAACAACTTTTCACCATGGTGTTATACAGTTGCCACTTATGTACTTTATGCAGATGTTCAAAGTGTTTTAATATGAAAGTAAAAAAGGGAAAAAAAAAGTGTTTAAAGCATTCATTCAGTTTAGATCCAAAGACATCAACATCTGTGCCCAAATGTGGAGTCCTCAGTACAGGAGAGACCTGTTGGAGCATGTCCAGAGAATGGACACAAAAATGATCTGAGGGATGAAGCACCCTCCCCAGAGTGAGAGAGTTTAGACTGTTCTGCCTGGAAAAGAGAAAGCTCTGGGGAAACCTGATAGCTGCCTTTCAGTGTCTAAACAGGGGGTTGTAAGAAAGAAGGATACAGGCCCTTTCACAGGGTTTGTGATGATAGGAGAAGGGAAATGGTTTCAAATTAAGATGGGAGATTTAGGCTGGATATAAGAAAATAGGTTTTTACAGTAAGGGTACTGAAGCAAGAGCGGGTTGCCCAGAGGGGTTGTGGATAGACTCTGAGCAACCTGATTGAGCTGTGGATGTCCCTGTTCAATGCAGGTGACCTTTGAAGGTCCTTTCCAAATCAAGTGCTATGATTGTATGTAAAAGCCTGATGTATTCAAAACAGTTGTGATTGTTTTAAGTGGTGGAGGGTGATGTGAAGAGATACTGAGCTATCTTCTGTTTCTGTTTCAGCTTGGTGTGGTTCTGTCAGTCTCCATTATTCCTTAACTTCCATTAACTTAACATTATTCTGGCATTTTTATTTCCTTCTAGACTTAACAGTAGCACAAAAAAGACTGAGATGGTCTTTGTGATCCTTCTTAATGATCAGCTTTTTTCAGACGGTGGTGTGTTGTATGTTTGTTTTTTAACTTGGCACAGAGAACTTGTAGTTCTCATCTGTATTGCTTTCCCTGGTCCTGCCTGTAATGTAACTTTGTAAAAGTCTAATATCTGGAAAAAAAAAGAAAAAGTTTTATAAGAAACTTAGTGCTTTCTATTAGACTGGTAAATACTTACAGTGAAAAACAATATTTTGAGCATGCAGAGAGTCTCAGAATTTAAGTAATTCTGCTATATGAAAAGTTGAATCAACATAACAGCTTCCTGCCACCAAAAGAGTGGGAAGCATCCCAAGGTCTGACCCCTGGCTTTGCACTGGCTTAGTCACTTATCGAACCATTCTGTGAATCAGTTGGACTAGCCCAAACAGCAGAATTTTTTTTTTCTCTTTTTCTTCCATTAAAAAAAATCAGTTATAGGTATTCTTGGAGGAGTCTGGAGTTTGGCAAAGAGCAAGTTATAAATGATGATTTTGTTAGGGGAAGGTACTTTAAGTAAGTCCCTTAGGAAGGGAAAGCACGGAAGCTTTTGCCCATGTTTGGTAGCATCAGAAGTCGGGCTGCCAAACTTTATATTTTGAAATTGTCCCCCAGAACCACTGTGCGGGTTCATGTTGGTTTTGGGTAGCCTTCTTTGCTTCCTGTGAATTATGCATGTGGTTGTTCATTAGACTTTGCTGACGAATTTTAGTCTGCAAAATCTCAGTAATGAGCTTGCTCTCGATTCTCTGCACCCGTATTCTCTTATTCCCAAATAGTCTATATTCACATAAAAGAACAATCTCAGACTGTTGCTGATCCACCTTGTGAATTAATATGCCAAAATTAATTTCCACAGCCAGACATCTTCATTCACCTGTGAAAATCTCTTCTCAACCTGTTCATGGCTTCAGTTTGATATTTTGTCTTGGATTGTTCTTTACAAACGTAATATTCCTTTGTGTGAGTGTGTGTGTTGTGTGAAATTTCCTAGATGTCACAGCTGATTGTCACACTGGTTGCAAATGTAAACTTTCTCCCCTGTCTGCTTGTGACCTTACCTGACTTGGTCACTTTCATTGAAAACTCAGCCAATTTTTTTCTGAAACTGTATTCCATCATTGAGGTGTAATTCTTTTGTTGGCACTGATTGATCAGTGAGCTAGGGCAGTTCTCCTTTTGCAAAAATAATGAACTTGTACACTGTGTGTAGTGTGATTAAAAGGGCAATTTATAAAGATAGTCTCTTCTGTTTCTACATATTTATCTTCACTGTATTCCTATTACGAATATTATCCATGCTCAGGGAAAATATAAAGTTGAATTCTTTGGGAAAGTGATTTGAGCTCAAAAGAAAACAGGGGGTGCTTGGAGCTGTTAAACTCAAAATTATGATAGCTATTATGAAGCAATTAAAAGTAAGAAATTGTAGAGTTAGCTGGAGACACTTTGTTTATGAACAAAATATAGAAGATTCCGGATATATCTCTTCTACAGTAAAATTCTGAGTTGTCTTCCCATTTCATATCTGAAATATTCCTTACCATTTTGGAATTGAGGGAGAATTTTGCCAGTACATTAGTGGCACTGAGAGAATAATTTCCTTAAGGCACTTTTAAAGTTTTGACTGCTCACTCAAAGAGAGTGCAGTTGATCAAGATATTTTTATTTTATTTTATTTAGATGGGAAGAGTAATAAAACTGGGTCATTGTCCCCCTTTCCTCGTTTAGAGCTACTGTTTTTTAGCAGTAGACACATTTTAATTGTGTGATATTACTGCATCCACAACAGGAAAATCATTCTGTTCTGTACATGTTGCTTCAAGAAGCTGAAAATACATAATGCACGTAATACACTAAACCAGTCTGAAAAAAAAAAGGTTAATGGAATGTTAAGAAGGCATTCTAGCTATCTTTCCAAGTTATTTTTAAGAAAGATGGGGTCCCAGTTTTCTTTTTTCCTTAATCAAATAGGTTTAATGAGGTAGTGTTTTTTATGTCTCTCATACACTAAGATTCATGTACTTTTAGATCATGGATGTCCAGCCTTTTGGCTTGCTTGAGCCAAATTTAGGGAACAGAAATTATCTTGGGCTGCATATGAGTAGGTTGCTCCAAAAGTAATGCCTCCCTTTATTTCCATGGAAAGGACAAAGGATACAAAAAACACAATAATACTATTTGATATAGCAAATTCTCAGCTACAAAACACTTTTTAAACATAGTCACCACCATTGGCTATGCATTTTCCCTCGTAATGTAAAAGAGCCTGTATGATACGCTCACAACGATCTGACCCACTGTCACCACTGCTGAAAGTCAACAGCCAGCGCCTCACTGTGGCTGTGCTCATATTCACTATTTCATCTCAGTAACAAATAAGAAACCATTAGTGAATGCCAATGAATGCAGTTTTTTCCACAGAGGAATTCAGTGACACACCATTGCTTCACAGACACTTCCATGTCAGGTGCCATTTGTCAGACTGTTTCTTTGCTGCCATCTGTCACACATCAACAAAATGTAATGGAATATTGGTGGAAGGGTTCAACATCTACTGCCAATACTGTCACCAATAGACAGCTCTGATTTTATGTGCCAAGGTAATAAAATAGGAGGCATTACTTTTGGAGCAGCCCTTGCAAAACATACAGTACTGTTAATATGCAAGTAATGAAATATTTTGATTCTTAATATTTTTCTTAAAAAAAAAAAAAAGAAAAAAAAAGAAGAGAGAGAAAGAAACAAAAACATAAAACTTGTGGAATATTTGACCTTGTTGTGAAACCAAGACACCTGGCTGGTTCAGTGGCAGTGGTTTCAATTCTCAGAGCGGCATCAAGGTGTTCATTAGAGAGTTCTGATGAAATTTTACTCTTCCTGTACTTTATCCTTGACAATCATTGTTCAAAATGTGTGTTCTGCCAAAAATCAATGACATGAATAAAGTGTGATTGTGAAGCGAAGGATGTTTTTCTCTGCTAAGACTGGGATTATGAAAGTCCAATAGAGAGACATGATCAGATTTTTGAATTGAATATCTGATTGCTGCTCTACATTCTGTTTAAAAATTTGCATGTCATATATTTATATCAACTGGAAATGGTCTTGCAAATGTAAATACATGATTTTTCAGGCAGCCTTGAAACCCCAAGCTGTGGGACGCGGTTAAAATGCCCAGGGGATGGGATGCCAGATAGACCTAGAACAGACTGAGCAGTGGGCGTAAGTGAACATCATGAGGTTTAACAAAGCCAAGTACAACATCTTGCACCTGGGTCAAAGCAACCTCCATGACGAGTACAAGCTGGGGGAATGAAAAGATTGATCATAGCCGTGTTGAAAAGGACTTAGGGGTACTGGTGGATGGGCAGCTGGACATGAGTCACAGTGTGCCCTCGCAGCCCAGAAATCCAACTGTATCCTGGGCTGCATCTAAAAAAGAGCAGCCAGCAGGTTGAGGGAGGTGAACTTGCCCCTCTACTCTGTGCAGGTGAGACTTCACGTGGAGTACTGCATCCAGATTTGGAGTCTTCAGTACAGGAGAGGCATGGACCTGTTGGAGTGTGTCCAGAGGAGGGCTACAAAAATAATCCAAGGGATGAAATACCTCACCAGTCAGGGCAGGCTGAGAGAGCTGGGGCTGTTCTGGTGGAACTCCCATCCTTGGAAACTTTCAAGGCCAGATTGAACCAGGCTCTGATCACCTGATCTAGCTGTAGACGTCGCTGTTCATTGCAGTGGAGTTGGACTAGATGACCTTAAAAGTTCCTTCCAACTCTAAGGATTCTATGATTCTATAATTGTATTTTCAAATTCTTTTACCAAAACAGAAAGCATGGCTGCATATTCTTTGCTACTCAGAGCCCTGTGTTTAGCCAGTGTCTCAAAATTATACATACATACAATTATGTGCCATCACTTCAGCCAGCACTGCCCCTCCCCTTCCCCACCCCTTGCTTTCATTGGCATCTTGTTAATAGTGCACTGATGGTTTTGCTGTTGATGAGTGATGGCTGTGTACCTGTGGCCTCTCCCCAAGAGCTGCTGCCTTCTAATGGCAGGGTGGGGAATGGGCTTCACTGTGAGACATGCTGGGCCACAGGTTGGACGCTCCTGCTTTAGGTGAAAAATGAACAAAATGACTAGTGGTATCATGAAGTGACTCAATAAGTTGCATCGAAGAAACAGTGCATGTAAATATTTATAATTGAATAATCAAGGCTGAAATAACTAAACTTAAATCTTACATGTTCCTAAACTATTTCAGGTATATGTTGGGCCTTGTTCAAGATCTCTTTCTATGTTTTTTGAAATTGTATTTTTGAAATGTATTTTGAAATATCTGGGATATGTGGATTGAATTCAGTATTTTACAACTGTCTTAAAGTAATACTTTATATGGCATTTTCACAGATGAGGTTTGTGTGATGGCTGAGCTCTAGTCTTGGACAAATGAAATGACACATGTAAATTACTGAAAGTTCAAACCCCAGATTAGCAGAAAGGGGAATTCTCTGCGTTAGCCTATTTATCACACTTATTACCGGTATTCAAAAGTGAATTGAAACCGAGGTATCTGTCAGCAAGAAAGGCCCTTAGAACATACCACTTTCTAATCTAGTCTGTCGTTTAAATACTGAAATAACCCTTTAGAAATAAAGTGGTTTTTTTAATTGCTTTTCTTGACCACTGAATACAGCATCTTAAAATATGCCCACATTTTCAGCACTAATTTATTTGTTTTGAATAAGCTGTGTGTTTGAGCCCATAGATTTGCATTCATTACTGTTTTATGATAAGCAAAACACTTATACTACAGGCAGAACATCTGGCATTTTTCTGAGGCTGTTTAATTTTTGTACTTGGTTTTCTTTTTTTTCATGGAACTTCTCATTTTTTCAGTCAAGGTGGTGTTTGTGGTTACACTGCATCTGTTTCCTGTTGTGTATATTCTTACTGTGGCTAGCAGTATTCAGAATGGCCTCAAAATGTGAAAGCCACACCATATTGTGGTTAAAGCAGCATAGAGCACTGGAGAGATTGCCTCATAGTAGAAGATGGGTTTCACACATGGGGGATTTGGTTGTGCTAGTCTTCACTGTGGTCAGCTGATCCATGTGAGGCTGGAGAAAGTGTATGAATGCAGAAAGCAGTATCAGCTGGGACTCAGTCGTGCAAATTAATTTCAGTCCATGCAAAGATTATGCTGAAAGTTTTTGGAGTTTGTTTAGTAATTCTTTGTATTTCATCACATATTTTATGTGCGTGTTATATCCCTTGCCACTTTGCTTACTCTAGACTGTTTGATACTTTAGCCTGATGAGATTCTATTAAAATCTCCTAATGCGTGGCCAAAGTGAGGACAGACCTTGTAGTGCCATGGAACAATTTCTGTGGTGGTACCTAATTGGCAGGTATTTACAGTGAGTAATATCACATGGATGTGTGATATCAGATAAGATGGCAGTTATGTTTCACTGGTTACTACTGTGCATGTTGAGTCGATTAACTTCCCAGTATCTGTCTGTCCCATATATCTGTTTGGTTCACTTAGCAAGCACTAATTACTACCATATATTAATCCATTGCAAATAAATGGCTTATCTCAGTAATTTTAGGGAGAGAGTGAAAGTCATCCCAGAAGTTTAAGATGCGTGTTATGGCTAGAAAGGAGTGTAGGCAAAGGAACGAGCAGTTTTCCTTTGTGATAATGATGTTTTCTTAAAGACATAGTGGCATTAAGGACTGTGACTCATGGATTATAATTCTTATGAATGTTAAATCTGTGTCTCCAGTTCTGAAGGTAACCATTACTCTTGTTTAGGAGCCTCATTTATCAAAACAGAACGTAGAAGGCATGCTGCTAGGAACTGAGTCAGCAGATGCTGGAAATTTCTGAAGCCGAATAAAATTGGAAGAGCAGAGTTTGTTTTCAAGAGGGAGTCTGGGAATCAGGCAATTATACTGGGCTCTGAGCCTATCTAAATCTGTGATAGGAAAAGCTATGTTTGGAATTGGTTATCAGCATTAAAGGACATAAGTTACAGGTTTGGAAATGGTAAATGCTCCTTAGCACAAAGTATAGCTGCAAGTACAGTGACTCTCAGAAGGGTCTTAGTGGAAACACAGGAAAAAGCATTCCACTAAGTAATGCCTCATCTCATTTTTGTGAAACATATGTATTTATTGGTGTGTGTGTAGAAGTTTGCTGCATATGCTTGTAGACTGGAGATTTGTTTGTTTGTTTTTGGTAATCCAATTCCTCAAAGTAGTTGACTTAAAGGAAAAAAAAAAACAAACCAAAACAAGCAAACAAAACAAAATAACAAAAAAGCAGAGCTTACTCCTAGAAACCAGAGAGTATTCCAAGTCCCTCTCATATTAATATAGGAATTGTGCTTATAAAGATTTGCTTCCCCTCCTAACATACTGAGAGTAAATGTGACAGTGTCTAGGGTTTTATGACCATGAACAGATGTAAGGTAATGTATGGGAACTGCTGAGTCACGGCCTGAAGCTCTGATTGACCACCTGAGGTGAGCAATACGTCAGCCCTGGGGGCACAGGCGAAGGCAGGAAGGGGTGAGCCTGCCTCCCCCTCTCCTAGACCCATTTAAGAGCTGACTACCAGGGGGAAAGGATCTCTTCTGGAGATCCCTCCTCTGGAGTTTTGCAGTGAGCCCAGGACTTGGGTAAGCTTTCTCTCTATTCTCTTTTTGTTATTATAATCTGCTTTGCCAAATTCTCTTGTTTATTTCATAATTATAACATCTTTATATTCGTTGATTATACAGGTAGAATTTAATTATTCTGAAGATTATGGCTTTTTTTTTTAATGTTTTTTTTCAGTGAACTAAAAATAGTTTATTTTACTGACTTGCACATTATACCATATGCTGAGAAAGGCATGAATTTGTTTCTCTGTGCCTTTCCTCTCTCTCCCTTCATTCATAGGCGAAGGGTAGGAGTTGTTCCAAACCAGCCTTCTCATTTCTCATGTGCTAGGACATTTTTCTGACCACAAAACATCATCCGTCTGACAGAGTTATGGTTGTAACTGCACAAGTCTTTAAGATTGAGCCATGGGAAGAATGGGAAATCATATAGACTTGTCTATGGCTATCTCATTCCACCAAGGCAAGACCAAGAGAGAGATCTGAAAACAGTAGTTTATCGTTATCCTTTTTTAAAATCTTAAAATATCCTTGGGTAACGGGAAGTTTTTTTGCATTTGTGTGTATTCATAGGTGATGAATGCTGATGGAACTGGGAGAAGAGTTCTTGTAGAGGACAAACTTCCTCACATCTTTGGATTCACGTTATTGGGAGACTATGTTTATTGGACAGATTGGCAAAGACGCAGCATTGAACGTGTGCATAAGCGGACAGCAGAAAGAGAAATCATCATAGATCAACTGCCTGATCTAATGGGCCTCAAAGCTACTAATGTACACCAGATAATTGGTGAGTGACGCTACAAATCATGCTAGTAAAATAAAATTGAAAATTTCACCAGTGTCCTTTTGAAGGGATTGTTTTATAACAGGTCAGATTTTTAGAATGGGCAGAATACAGTTTCTTCTCCGACAGCTGCAGGCTGCAGTTTGAAGGAGTGTGGTAGGTCTTTTGTGTGGTGCTTCAGTTCTCTAACCTGGCTGAACAGTAAGACCAAAAAAAAAACCACCAGACATTCCCTATGTCCATGACACTCCCATCCATTCTCCTGCTTAGGTAATTGGAGCACCTCATAGGTCTGAACACCCCTGGATCCAGTAAGGAGGAGAGGATCAGGGAAAATGAGAACAGCCAGCTGTTAGATTAGCCCAGCTGTTTTTGGAGTTGTATCTGTAGTAGGAATCATCCTGCAATCTGAACACGTGCTCTTGGTGATCAAGAGCTAAGAATGAGCCAGTTGTAGTCTGTTCAGTGTTTTTCAAATGAATACTGCAAAATCATTTTTAAAAACAACCAGAAGCACGTTATGCTCTGTGGTATTTATGGAATGAAAACACAGGATCTAATTTCAAATTGGTTTTCAAAACACTGATACAGTTGAGTTGTGGAATCACAGAACTTGTCACGTTCCCTGAATATCCTGCCACGTCGGCAGGGCTTTCAGTTTCTTGGTGCCACATCTGGTTTGTACCCCATGGAGTTAGTTAAGTGCAGTTGAGGTATATCTTTGTATTGCTGCTACGTGAAGATGCTTGACAGTACATGTATTTGAAATATAACCCTCTTTCCAGCTGCTTGGCTAACTGATCTTGGTAATGGCGGGTGAATTTCTAGCGCATGCAGGTGTATGTGCTAATATTGCAAAGAGCTGCTTTACTAGCTTCTGGAAAGGAGAGGCCATTAAGTGGATGTGAAAATAATCTCAAAATTTTCCATCCCTAGGAATGCAAATGGGGTACATAATTAGACCAATGTGTTATTAAAAGTGACAGGACTTGCACTTGTTTTCTTATGTATTTGCCTTCACTTCTGTGCTTATGCTATGAATCAGTATTATTGATGCTTGAGGCCTGATCTCATCCCGTATTGCTAGGTTTATTTCAGGAAAAGGAGTGCTGGTTTTCCAGCTAGATGAATTAACATCCCTCTAAAAGACTAGAAGAAACAAAAACAAATTCATTCAGGACAAAAGGTGGAAAACTACTTCTATTTCTTGAAGGGCTCATGCTGTTGTTGATGCGTGTGAGGTCCGACTTTCTCTTCCAAATGAAGACAACTTGTAATGATTGCTTTTCCTTGTGTTGCATGCTTAGGTACAAACCCCTGTGCAGAGGATAATGGTGGTTGCAGCCATTTGTGCCTGTACAGACCACAAGGCCTTCGCTGCGCTTGTCCCATAGGCTTGGAGCTCATCAATGATATGAAGACCTGCATTGTCCCAGAAGCTTTCCTTCTGTTTTCTCGGAGAGCAGATATTAGACGGATCTCTTTAGAAACAAACAACAACAATGTTGCTATTCCGCTTACTGGAGTTAAAGAAGCTTCAGCTCTGGATTTTGATGTGACAGACAATCGAATTTACTGGACTGATATTTCATTGAAGGTAGAGATGGAAGATATTCTGAATTGGCTACTAACTTGCTGCAAGATTTTTGAAATAGATAAGAATGGATTGACAAATATGTTTTACAAGATTCAAGGGATAGGTAGGAGAGCTGGTTCCAACTAGGAAAGCATTCTCTCATGTAAATCATTTAAATCTAATGTGCAAGTTTCATGTAAAGGATAAGTTTGCAAAAATGAAGTTTTACGGCAGAAAGCTGAGAAGAGTACCAAACAGCAGGAGGTCTTTGAGATTAAAGATTTTTTTTGTCAAATGTGTAGGTCATTCTGAAAATAATGCCTCCTATTTATTTCCATGGAAACTACAATAGATACAAAGATCATGCTCTTCAATAGAGCAAATTTTCAGCTACAAAACACTATCTTGCAATGTATTCACCACCATTAGCTATTTGTTTTCATTGGTGATGAATAACAGCCTGCTGCTGGGCTCATAAAAATCTGCACCAGTAGAAGTAACTTGCTGTCACCACAGCTGAAACGCAATGCTCAACCCCTCACAGTGACAGACCTTTGCTTCATGCACACTTTCATGTCAGATGCCATTTTGTCAGACTTTCTGTCTGCTGCCATCTTTCATACAGCAACAAAATGTAATGGAATATTTGTGGGAAGGTTCAGTCTCTTCTGCCATACTGCTAACATCTGCCTTTGATATCAGGGAACAACATAATAAAATAGGAAGCATTACTTTTGGAGCAGCCCTCATATATTTAATGGATCCAGTTTTTTGTCAGAAAGTGAAAATAGGTCTTACCTGCTCATTAACTCGCATACTTACTGCACATAAGACACGTTACAAGATTAGTCAATCAAGGGTAGGGTCTAGACTAACAAATAAATAAAAGGTTGAGGGTAGTTGTATAAACGTGGTCACTAATAGAGTGACAGAAGCCAGTGTATTGTCTGTCTGCTACCTCTGTTTTTAGCAAGTCTAGTTATTTACCATGTTTTTCATGGACTGTAGATGTAGTCAGAATTGTGAGCACCAAAAATTAGTTTTTAATTAAAGTAAGTTTTTTCACACTTGGATTGAGACCCATGCAAATAATAACTTGTGGATCTGTACAACAGAAGAATGATAAAAGTTAAAAACCGTAGTGTTTAAATTAGTTTGAGAGAGAGAACTTGGCTGAACTATTTAGGTATGATATTCATTTGGAGTATGTTTGAAATGAAAATGAAAGGAAGATCCCACTATCAGTTTTTCTGGGTAATAAAAGTGAAAACTGAAAAACATTTCCCCACTGTGTGCAGTCACAAACTGCGTAATTAGCAGATAGCACTTGAACTTACAAGTAAACCAAAAATCAAACGTTTAGTTAACTTCTGATGTGTTAGAAGTATGTGCAGTGAGGAGTACAAAGGGCAAAAAAAAAAGGGAGTCTGGCACAAAGTATAGTTTTATAATGTATTAATGTTGTTCCTTTACTTTCAGGCTTATACTTATACTTGGTCATAGTAAATTA
The DNA here is from genome assembly GCF_019238085.1 of Lagopus leucura. NCBI lineage: Eukaryota > Metazoa > Chordata > Aves > Galliformes > Phasianidae > Lagopus > Lagopus leucura. The sequence continues at coordinate 33,641,207 of NW_024962335.1, read as the reverse complement.
TGGAATGCCTAAACTTCTAAACATAATTCTGGCTTTATTCGCTGTTTGCTTGATGTAGAGTGTAGATCATGTAGAGTGATTGATTATGGTGGAAATTATAAGAAGTCTTTAGAGTAAAAGACCTGGAAGAAATCATGCTTACTGAAATTAAATTAAACCATCAGTACTAAAGCACTTACACTGCTGAGCTAGTGGGCCATTATCTTTTCATCTGTTTGCTATTCTGTCCTGAACTTTCTCATTAGGTTGCTTTAAATATTGTTCCATGCTGTAGCATCGATGGTTTTGTATTGTCCTGGGAGAGCTGAAATATTTCCCTCTCAAAGCTGGCACCAAGTTAAGGTCACATTGGCATGTAGACTGCTTAATTGAACCATACTAGTTATCCCATTTATTTCCCCAGTGGACCACTGTTGTAATTGACATAGAATACTTTCATAGAGTATAGTAAATCATTACTTCTGAATAGCAGCATTGTTTGCCTTGCAAATAAGTAGCACATTGTATGATCTTCTTTCCTGTGAGATGCCTAAAATCTGAAAATGCTTAAAATGCAACAAAGAGAACAACCAGCCTAATGACAGGTTGGTAAAATTTCTAATTTGCCTGTGTATCTTTACTTCCCCAAAGACCATCAGCAGAGCATTTATGAATGGCAGCGCACTGGAACACGTTGTAGAGTTTGGCTTGGATTACCCTGAAGGCATGGCCGTAGATTGGCTGGGAAAGAACTTGTATTGGGCTGATACTGGAACAAATCGCATCGAAGTGTCAAAGCTGGATGGCCAGCATCGCCAAGTGTTGGTGTGGAAAGATCTTGACAGTCCCCGGGCACTGGCACTGGATCCTGCAGAGGGGTAACTTGCTAGTTTAACTTTATGTTTATGAACGTTGAAAAACAACCTCTTAATGCTTCCTCTAGGGCATGTTAGTTAGGCTTTGCGTTTAAATCCTAAGAGAATTGAGCTGGGGAATATAACCTGGTAATTTAAAGTATGAGGGCTGAAAGAGTATGTTCTTAATGTCCTGAATAATCATTAAGAATATTACACAGAAAATCAGGGAAGCTCATTAAAAAGGGATTTACATTTAGTTTTTTAATTAACCACAGAATCAAAGTAGACTTGGGTTTATGGAACTCGTTAATGAGAAAAGGGCCATTGCGTTGGAAAGAAAATATTTGTCCTTTTTAAAAATGAGGATCCTTTAAAAATGTATTATTATTTACTTATTTTTTTTACAAGTTAGGATCCAAAAAAACATTTTAATGGATTTAACCTGACAGTAAGCAAGTGAAACTTAAAGTCTGAGAATAAGACAAAATTTGCTTCTTCAGACAAGGGAGCCTTTTTTTCAATCTGGCTAAGTGAAGCAAAGATAGGGGAAAAAGTACAAGCAATTATATAACTACCTTTCTTGAAAGTGAAGATTTCCTGTGAAGAAATTGCTGAGTTGGATTCAGGTATACAGCGAAAGTGAGGCAATAAGCTGAGGGAGGAGGAGAAGAGGGGAACAAGGCAAGGTAAAATTATTTAGCTTTTGAAAGAGCTCTTCTCCCATGAAATGCTCATTTGACGTTTACTAATTACTACAGATCGTTTTTGATGTTATACCAGCACTGTATTATTCTTATTTCACAAATGAGGGAACTTAGACTTTTTTTTTTTTTACAAATGAAGGAATTCCATTTTCAGGTGCTGTGAATTTATCAGTTTCTACTGACACTATCGGAATTGCAGCGATACAGAAAACTCAGCACCCTGAAAACCTATCCCTCCTGCTTAGTTTCAGCAAGGAAGTAGCAGCTGTCTTCATGCTTAGTTGAAACAGGTTCTGCTGTTACCTCAATGAGGCACAGAGATAAGATTCAGCCCCGATATGCCAGACACTGCCTTTACTGGTATATCAGAGACCATCGAAAACCAGATTACTAGATCTGCTTAATTGGCACAAGGGCTTGATTCAAGTTCTATGCTGAGAGCAGTTTTTTCCAAGGATTAGTACAATTCAGTGATTTTATTTTATTTTTTTCCAGTGATCTTCACCACAGTCGGTACAATTTAGTTTAATTTTAGACCAAATTTTAGACTTCTCTTGGTTCTAGAGTCCAACTATGTCATTATAGTTCATATGCAAGTTTTCATGACATTGCTACGGTAGAGTTAATTCTAACACATGAATTCATGCTGTCCACAACTTGCAACATTTTTAAATATTAGAAGGAAAAATGTAGAAGTATTCCTGGTGTCTGAAGAGAGCATACGTGACGGTCAGTGGTGGAGCAAGCTTTGCCACTGTGTATTGGTTTAAATTAAAAAATTGACAGGTGCTTATTACTAAGGTCACTGAAGATGTTAAGAATGACCAGTTATGTCTCATTTTAAAAATTATGTGGGCTTTACATTTTGAAAGAAGTGAGCAGCTGCTTGACACCAGATGTCAAATATACAGCCCTTTAACTGTTCGGTGCCTAAAGAAAATGTAAACACACATAGGTCTGTGCTTCAGAGAGTGGTGAGGGTACTGGAACAGGCTGCCCAGAGAGGTTGTGGATGCCTCGTCCTTGGAGGTGTTCAAGGCCAGGTTGGATGGGGCCTTGGGCACCCTGGTTTAGCATTAAACGTGGAGGTTGGTGGCCCTGCATGTGGCAGGGGGTTGGAGATTCATGATCCTTGAGGTCCCTTCCAACCCTGGCCATTCTGTGATTCTGCCAGATGGCATAAGTTGGAATGTGAATACATAGCTATACAGTGTTGTTTCACTCTGCCTTCAGCAAAAATGGAGCATGCTGTTGAATAGCTGATTGACTTAGTTACAAGCAGATGAGCTTATTAACAGAAGTACTGTGAATTTCTTCCTTTTTTGAATTCCTGAGTTTGATGGACAGTGAATAAAAACAGAAGCTGAGTGCTATGGAAAGCTTCTTGTTAAATAAGCAGGTATAGATGAACATGCCCAACTTGTAGCCTTCTGCCTCCTAACTGATGTGCATGGATTAGTTAAAATTGAAGTACTTCAATGCAAAATTTGCTGGTGAAAGTTCATCTCCAAATGGAAAAAATAACATTGGAAGCATTTTGAGAAAACCTGACTAATTTCCTTGTTTGTATTTTGGAAAATATATATATATTGTAAAGGGGCCTATTAAATATTTGGATTTACAAGTCTTGTTTTCTTTTACTCTTTCCAAGGATTTTTGCGTAGTTTAGTTTCTTCCCTTGAGTTGCTTGTTGGTTTTTTTTGTTGTTAAATTTTTTTTTTCCTTGGCATTTCAATCAGGTTTATGTATTGGACTGAATGGGGTGGTAAACCGAAGATTGATAGAGCTTCTATGGATGGCAGTGACCGGACTACTCTGGTACCAAATGTGGGACGTGCCAACGGCCTAACTATTGATTATGCTAAAAGACGACTGTACTGGACTGACCTTGATACTAACCTGATAGAATCCTCCAACATGCTAGGTGAGCTCCAGAGTCCTGGACAGCCTCACAGGGATACTGTTGCTGTTTTACAGCTCCCCGTGACAGTTTGTTGCTTGATAAATGTCTTCAGACAAAAATAGATTTTCCCAAACCTACACATCTTCAATATTTGCTTCTAAAATTAATGCATACACAATAAAATATGTAGTGGTGCCTCTATTTTTTTGTCAAAAATAGTTGCTCATAGTTTAAATTATACCAATTTTGTATATGTGTTTTCAGTTATATGTAGGACAAAGCTGTCAACTTTGTGTTTTGGAGTCTTGTTTTTCTGCTCTGAAGAATGTTGTCAAATACATACCAAGCACTTAATCATGTCTAGAAAGTCAGAGAAAAAGTTAAGGTACCAAAAGCTTTTTGGTTAGCTTTCAGAATGTAATTTAATACGATTTGATTTTAAACTTTCTCGGTATCCCCAGGGTTCAGTAATTTTTTCCTACTATTCTGCATGCTGGAGAGTGTTCCTGGCTAGTACAGGAGTGTTCTTTCTCATATAAGGGTCTGTGTAACTGTTTTATAAATTGTTTCTTGCAGCTAAAATGAGATGGAACATTCTGTTCTTTCATTATCCCAGGGAGGGATATTGTGGGTATTGTGGACCCACATCCTATCAACTTTGCCTGCATCATGTTTTTAACACCTTTGTACCCATGGGAGCAGACTGCTTTGTATTTCAAATTATTCAGATTATTTTTATCACTAGCCATTACTTAAGGTTAAAGGATTATGTCTACTTTAAATAGTATGTTACCAATAGTGGGAAAAAAGCAAGAAAAAAATCAAAACAGGGAAGTGCATTACTAGGAATTGCCTGTAATATAAATGCTTTCCTTTAGCCTGTCATGAATTTTGGTGTGTTGTTGAGGCTGGGTTAGTTCTCCCCAGTGTATAGTGGAACTGGACCTAGAATTAGAATTTCACCCTTCCTGTGGCCAATGACAGCAAAGTAGAGGGCTGTACATCCTCCTCTGTGTAAAGAGGGAATGGCTTCCTGCTTAATAGTCTCCTGTTCATTTTCTGTGACTGGACAACAAGAGATTCCATGGTAATAAAATGGTTGAAATCAGTGTGGTGGAAATCTTCCCTCCCAATACCCTGTTTCTTAAGGTCTTGATCTTCCCACGGTATACACTATTAACTGTCTGTTACCATGAGATTCTGAGTGTTCTTAACACAATGTAGAATTGTATTAAGCTCATAACAGTTCTGTCTCTGTAAGCAGTGGGCAGAGAGATCTGTGTGTGGTGCCGGAGATGCTGAAGTGGGAATACAATGTTGCCTTCAGTGGGATGTTGTTCCTTTCAGGGAGGAGAGAATGGGCAGAATCTTTGTGAGAACCCTGATAACTTCTAAGACTGAAACTTTTTTATTTAGTAGGATGTGTTCAGTTCTGTGAGTTACAGGCAGGATTAATGCATTTCTGTGCTCTGAGACTTCAGAATGGCCTTTTGAATATTGTATATTGCTTTATGATTTACTTTTGTAACAGTGAAATAGTACTATCTTTTAACCTTTCTGCGCATATGGCATATCTAAAGCATTATCCAGCATCATTTTGTTTGAAAATACTAATGCTTTTTTTCTCCCTTCATTTTTGGAAACAGGTCTTGACCGTGAGATTATAGCTGATGACTTGCCTCACCCATTTGGCTTGACTCAGTATCAGGATTACATTTACTGGACAGACTGGAGCCGGCGTAGCATTGAACGAGCCAACAAGACAAGTGGCCAGAACAGAACTATCATCCAAGGGCATTTGGATTATGTTATGGACATCCTGGTCTTCCATTCCTCCAGGCAGGCAGGCTGGAACGAGTGTGCCTCTAGCAACGGCCATTGCTCTCATCTCTGCTTAGCAGTCCCTGTCGGTGGTTTTGTCTGTGGGTGCCCTGCTCACTACTCCCTGAACTCTGACAACAGGACTTGCAGTGGTAAGTGGTGATGAAGGAAAGTGAAATGCAGTAGCAGATATGCTTACTAATGGATGCAAGCACGGTACTTGCAGGAAAGAAGAGTTTTACTTTTAGGTGAGATGGTCCAGCTTGCCTTGCTGATAGCCAAGTTAAGTCTAGTTTCTAATACTGGCTGTGTATTTGAAAATATTTTGTTGCCCTCTCTACCTTCAGAAACAGCAGGGCATGTGACTGGATAAAGATGGCAATAAAAGTATGCATTTTTAAGTATTTTTTTTTTAATACTGAAATCCTTCTAACTTGAAAAGGTAGGGGAAAAACTTAAAAGGAAATCTAGCAACACACCAGTGTCTCAAAAAAAAGAAGAAAAATAGCTCGAGTGAAACTTTTCAGTGACTCGAGCCAAATTTGTGTAAGCGGGAAAGCCAGACATGCTTTTGTTTTCATATCTGTCAACCCTTATCAAGTGCTTGCTTGTTTTTTTGTTTTTTTCATTCTAATCTTGCCTGCTACGTGTGGTAATTCAGTGTGTGCACTCTGGAGTTTGCATAGCCTTCCTGTGGGTTAAGATTTAATTTTGTAGTGCTTCTGTTTGCTGGTTGGTGTGATGCTGTGGAAGGTCCCGAAGGTGAGTTCTTTCCCTAGTGAGAGGAGGCTGAGGCCCACTGCCTCTGCAGCACTTCACTTTTCTCATCTCAGTGCAGCCAAGTCCCATTTTTCTTCATTGTTGTGCAGAATATGAACCACAAGGCCCCTCAGGCTGTGTGTAATTAGTTTCTTACCAAATAATTTATCCATCTCTCAATAACTGTCTGCCAGTGAAGCACTCACAACTTTGGCAGGGATGCTGGATGGCTGATTTCCACTGATGTCATTCAGATTAATTGGTGGGTTAAGAGATTCGTGGTACAGAGAGAGGCAGATTGTGTCTCATCTGCATTATGCCTGAGTAGAGAGATCCAACTGTTGTTTTAAAGTCAAAAGCAGGGTACCCAGTTCCATGAATGCCACTTCATAAGTTTTTTTTAAAGTCGTGCGCCTTAGAGAAGCCTGCTTTATCCCCCAGTGTATTCTGTACTCCTTCTTTCCTTTTCAGTTACAAGAGGTGCTTGCCTGACACCTGGATTTTTGTACGTGAACATTCTCACATCTTCCTGCTAGATAGAAGCATAGCTGACACCACTCCAGTGGTTGCTGTGATGTTATAGGTGGAAGAACTTGATTTCCAGTGGAAAATAAATAGCAAAATGATGTTTTCCTGTGAGAAAGCACTCTCAATGCAAGCGGGGAGAAAAGTAGGAAAGGAAGAAGAAAAATAAAGGAAATAGTTGTGAACAAACAGAACTGTCTCCCTTCAGAATGGTTCAGTCTTTCATAGTGTATTAGGAGTATTCCTTTTGCCATGTTCAAATCTGGTAACTTTCCAGCTTCTCATTTGTAGGTAATTGGAGACTTAGGCTTCTCTACTTATAATTTAATTTTACTCTTGGCCATTATAATTGGAGCATGAGTCATTTTAACTTTCCCTTGCCTGTTTTACTTGCTTATATATTCCCAAACATTATTATTATTATTATCCCAAGCCCTGTCTAGAGGCCAGTTCCTCCATTCTGGATCACCCTGCTCATATATGGAGCCCTCAGTACAAGAAAGACATAGAGATTTTGGAAAGGGTCCAGAGGAGGGCGACTAAGATGATCAGGGGGCTGGAGCACCTCCCCTATGGGGACAGGCTGAGGGAGTTGGGCTTGTTCAGCCTGGAGAAGAGAAGGCTGCGGGGTGACCTCATTGCAGCCTATCAATACCTGAAGGGAACCTACACCCAGGAGGGGAGTAAACTCTTCAAAAGGGCTGACAACAGCAGGACTAGGGGAAATGGATGCAAGTTGAAGGAGGGAAGATTTAGGTTGGATGTTAGGGGGAAGTTCTTTACAAGGAGAGTGGTTAGGCCCTGGAATGGGCTGCCCAGGGAGGTTGTGGATGCCCCGTCCTTGGACGTGTTTAAGGCCAGGTTGGACGGGGTCCTGGGCAACCTGATCTGAATGTGTATGTTTGGTGGCCCTGCTAGGCAGGGGGGTTGGAACTACATGATCCTTGAGGTCCCTTCCAACCCGGGTGATTCTGTGATTCTGTGATATGTGCACAGATTCTTTTAATCATGGGAAGGACACACTGAACTCACTAGATCTGGTATCTCATCAGACCTACCTTGTGTTGTAAAGTTTGAATGCAATATTACACAAGAGATGTGCTCATTGCGTTACATTTGCCCTCCAAAAATACAGTTAAATTATGTGACAATTTGGAAAGAAAATGATGAAAACTGGGAAGTGATTTCTGAAATTGGTACTGTTTCAGAGAAGTGGGGCAAAGTTTACTGCTAGTCTTTATAATGAGCCATCAATTCAGAGTAGGAAGCCTGGTGAGCTTAGACAGTGGGAGGGACTCTCTGGAGAAAAGAACAGAAAATATTAGGTTCTTATGATGGTGTATTTGTCTGCACTTTTATCTTAAGCTTTTTTTCCTTAGCATTAATCTCTTAGCTGCTTGACATTGATGTCTTCTCAATCTGTTAGTTTGCAATACACATTCAATATAAAGTTTTGTTTGCTTTTTATGTGTTTTATTCCATAGTGTAGAGCTAAGAGGAAAAAGGCTTAAATTTTTGCAGAAACATTTGGAGGAGAAATAAGGTTTTCCAGAAAGCAAAAATACCTCTCAATTAGGCCTGGTTGTTTTAGGAAGTTAGAATTAAGTGTTAGTTACCAAGGAAACTTCCCTGTACATTCTTTTTCTTTGTTGTTCTTTCCCAGCAGCAGATAAATTTGTATGCCTAAAATAACAAAGAAAGGTAATGTTGTTCTCAGGAAGGCTTTTGCTAACCTTCCCTTGCCAAGGTATTGTCTTACCTATTTTACAGGCTGGATTGAATGAGCACAGTGTCCCGCTGCTAATCTCTCCAGACTTGTGCTATAGCAAATTGATTATACAAAATTCAGGGAGGCTGCATTTCTGGCTGCTCACTCCTGTGCTGCCTTGCGTAGCAGTGGTTCCATGTAGACCATTGCTGAAAAGAGTAGTGCGTAAAAAGGGGGGGAGTTTAACTACATCCACACTTTTCTGACCCAGTTATGTAATACGGGGAGTAATTTCTTTTTAATAGTGTAATAAACAACTGTGCCTTACATGCTTACTGCTAGATACAGTTGTTAAATTACAGTTAAAGAGGATGGGAAGCCCTTATTTTCTGACTTTGATAATACTATCAAACATCAGATAGAGAAGAATCAAGTATCATTTTTCCAGGAAATTTTTGCTGGGCATCTGGAAAGTTATCTGATGCTTTTTTGAATACAGTCAGTGTTCTTAGATAAGCACCAAGGAATAAGCAAGATAGATAAATCTGAGAAGAGTGAAATTTTTTTTCCTTCAAAAACCCAACCTGCACACAGGCTATGAATTGGTCGTTGTTCCATTCTGGTGGCAATAGAGAGGGTTTGCAGTAACAAAATGGAACCGCCAAATGGCAATCTCTGATCCTTCTAACCTCTAAATAAGGAGCCATTGCTGTGTTTTGATCAGCTTCTTCTGCAGGCAAAGGAATTGAAAAACGAAAACAAAACAAAACAAAAACACCAAAAACATTTTTTCATACCTAGCAAAAAGTTTAAGTTCAAAATAGTGGAGCTGTGTTTTCCTGGAATCCCTTTAGAATGACAAATGGCTGTTGCTTGAGAGGTGTAGTTGACTGTTGGTGAGGTAATTTTGGCAGAAATCTTAACATTTACTAGACTTGCAACTTACAAAATTATCTTTGCTAGTCACGTCTATGTTAAAATGTTTGTAATAATCATTTAAAAGGCTTTTCAAGCTAATTAGAGGGGTTTTTTTGTGTTGTGTTTTGGATATACTTGGGTTGTCTTTATTTTTTTTGTTTGTTTTTGGTTTTGTTTGTTTTTAAAGGAGGATAAGAGGAATGAAATTTTTGACACTGTGTTTTATAAAGTAACTTTTACTGAGCATAAAAATACTCAATGCTATTGCTGTGTGTAACCCTTTCCCTCTCCTTTTTTTTTTTTTTTTAATCCATCAAGCTCCTACAACCTTTCTTTTGTTCAGTCAGAAGAATGCAATTAATCGCATGGTGATAGATGAGCAGCAGAGTCCAGATATCATACTTCCTATCCATAGTCTCCGAAATGTTCGAGCCATTGATTATGACCCCCTGGATAAGCAATTGTATTGGATTGATTCACGGCAGAATATCATTCGGAAGGCACAGGAAGATGGCAGCCAGGTAACTTGTGGGCAGTAGAATTTTTAAAAGATGCTCTATATCCAAGAATGTATGAGGACACATAAATAATTTAGATCTACAGGTTTCTGGTAGGTTATCAGCTGGCTCTTGGCAAAACAAGTGGCATCTAGAGTTTATGGAGTTCTCAGTCAGTAAACTGGGAGTTTACTGACAGTAGGAAATGAAACATGGAAAACTGGGGCTGGCCTAAAGGTACTCTGGTCCTTCGTGCATTATTTGCATATCCCTGTCTTTTGGCTGGTGGCAGTTGGACACTCCTATGTGAGAGTCATGAAGCATAGAAGAGAAGATTCTTCGTAGAAAATGAACATGTCAAGAGAGTGACAGAAAAGTTACAAATGAGAAGGACACAGAAACATTGACTCTAAAATAAAGAGGCTGGGACTTTGTCAGCATATGGTTGTGTTTAAATCCTTCTAGGTTCTGATGGGGGTAGGAAGAGAGCTGTTGTCAACCACAAAGACACGAGGGAAGGTTGAAATTCGTGACCTCTAAGAGATGTAGCGGGCCAGCTTTAGCAGGGTAAACAAATTCAGGACTTTAGACACACCCTTTCATAAAGGTGTCAAGCCAAAAAAGAAAGCTAGGCAGATCTTTCAGTGAAGTTTAATTTGACAATGAGAGAGTGGAGGTTACTTATGTCAAAAGCATGAAGTTTTCCAAGAAGGTTATCTTAGGCTGTGTTTTAACAATCCTCTTCAAGTTTGTTGACAGCCTAAGTTAGTCTTTCACTTTGACTATGCATTTAAAATAACTTAAAAAGAAAAGGAAAAAAAGAAAATGAAAGAAAGGGTATGAGAACTTGCTAGCTGATACATTTTCTTGGCAATTTTCTTCCCATTTATGGTTCATCCTTATTTTATTTCTCTCAAGTTTGATGGCAGTGATGGTAAAGTAGAGTGAGAGGAATTTCAAGTGCTGTCTGGCCTTACTTTGCCAGTATTTTTTTTATCTTCTTTGCTGCAGCTTTGGGATGTAGGTGTTTCTGTTTCAGAATGCTATACAGTCTGGATTTGGGTCTATCCAAACTAAGTTTTGTCAAGAAAGGGGAGGAGGCAGGGAAATTCAGCTTGAATCTCCAACATGGTGGGTATTTGGACTTTTTGGTCAAATTTGCTGAATGTTGTGAGTTGCAACCACTTGATTGCCATTAAAACAAACTGTCAGGACTAAGTCACTAAATCTAATCAAAAGTTTTAATGGAACAACTGGTCCTGTGTGTCTCCTACTTTATGCTAATATTTTGGTGGCATTTTTCTTCCCCTTGGCAATAATTTGATGTGTTATCTATAGCCAGATCCAATGCAGGCAATTATATTTGCTAAGCATTCTTCTGTGGGTTGTTCTCTCCTTTTTAGAGCCTCACTGTTGTGACAAGTCCAGTTCCCAATCAGAACCTAGACATGCAGCCTTATGACCTGAGCATTGACATCTACAGCCGCTACATCTACTGGACCTGTGAAGCTACTAATGTCATCAACGTGACACGCTTGGATGGGAGACCCATGGGAGTGGTGCTCAAAGGAGATCAAGATAGACCCAGGGCCATTGTGGTGAATCCAGAGAAAGGGTAAGTAGCAGAAATAGTGATATGGCAAAATTCAAGCAGAAGGTTTTAAGAATCAAACTGATGTTTTCTGTTTGTTTGAATAAAAGCAACTGTAACATTTGCTAAAATGTCTTGGTCATATGGCAAAAATATGAAAAGGTCAATTAAACTGTTTTCCTCTAATCATTACTATTCCAGATACATGTATTTCACCAACCTGCAGGAAAGATCTCCTAAAATTGAGAGAGCAGCACTGGATGGAACTGAACGAGAGGTCCTTTTTTTCAGTGGTTTGAGCAAGCCTATTGCCTTAGCTATTGACAGCCAGCTAGGCAAGTTGTTCTGGGCTGATTCAGACCTGCGGAGAATTGAAAGCAGCGACCTTTCAGGTAGAGTAGCACTTTAATTCAGTGATTCATTTGTGTGGGGTGGGTGTGGGGGAATGTAGAGAAAGGCGTTGTCTTTTCCTTCCTGCTATAGAGAGTCTGTACTGTGATTCTAATTGCTCCCTCAATTCCCAGCCAGGGAATGCGTATGATTCATCCAGCGTGCCTTTGCAGTCTTGTACCTCTATCTGTGATTTGCATTATTAATTGTTACACTTGCTGTTTACTTCAGTTTCTCACTGCAAGACCTTTGTGTGGTTTCCCAATGTTAACTCGCAAATAAATTGCAGCAGTTTTGGAAAGGGGAGGGGAGAAGTGGTTTTCTTTTATAGGCATTGTTTTTGGTGCAGTGATCTGTAAACTGGGAGTTTCTTGTTAATGGAGAAGTCTTTCCTGCTGAGTTAAAGCAGCAGGTGTGCAGATTAATTATGTGTCCATCCTTTTTGGGACATAATGTGAGAAGAGTAAAAGTAAGACTTAATGCTTTTCTGCTCTCAAAAGGAAAAAAACCAAGTCCTTCTAGCCATATAGTTCTCTTTGCCTGCTCCTTAATGTTGGTTATGCTGCTTGTCCACTATGAGTTGATTTAGCTCTATTTACTATATAAACAAAACTATAAGCTAACAGCAACATAGAAAAACAGAAGCAAAGAAAAGTATTCTGTTGATATGAAAAGCTGAATTGATCCAGCAAGCAACCAGAACTTGAGCAAGAGAAGAGGCAAAATTGTGCAGTTAGACTAGGTTGAAGAGATACAGACATCTCCTGTTCACTAGTTAGATGCAGCTAGTTGCTGGATCACGTCAACTGTCTTCTGTGACTCGGATAGCAATTCACTGTAATATGAGTTGGCTGAACACATACCTACCCATCTCTTTATGACACGTTGGTATAAACCCCCTCATATTACTGCCTGTGGGTGTCAGCAGCAGAATTTCTACTTCCCCTGAAGTAGGTCCAGCTCCAGTCTGAATAACACACTTTTGCTGAGTGTTATTCAGCTATCACTGAATGCATAAGAAAATAAGGATATACTTTGCAATCTGTGAGCGAAATTGAAAACTTAGCCATATACTGGTAGTTTGGAGTATTCCATGTATCCACTTCTCCACTTCTTTCAAAGTGGAGGCATGCAATCCCATTGACACCAGTGTGGTTTTCGGCCTTTTGTTAAGTTGCAAGAATAAGTTTTTGTTTTGGAAAATGTTTCACTGTTTCATGTTTGTTGGTTTAGTAAAACATTACTTTTTTTTTTTTCTTTTCCCCCAATGATTTGCATATGTCACTGGAAGGTTCAAGATTGCTTATGAACTGTGATACCCTGATTACTTTGTGTTTTAAAACACAAGGCATAAGCTGACCTCAGGATACCTCATCTTGTCCCTCTTCTGCTCAAGCAAGGATCACCCAGAGCAGGTTGTCTAGGCCTACGTCAAGATTGCTTTTGAACACCTTGCAGGAGGGCATTCCACAGCTTCTGAGCAACCTGCCAGAGCTCCAGCACCCACACAGCACAGAATTGCTTCCTGGTGTTCAGAAGGAATCTTCTGTATGCCAGTTTGTGCCCATTATCTCTGATCGTGGCACTGAGCGCCACTGAAAAGAGCCTAATTCTTTCCTCTGTGCATTGTCCCTTCAAGCAGTACAACCATCTGGTGGTATATCAGCCATTTTCACTGTTTGTTTTGTTTAAAGATCACTGTTGGATTACTGATGTCATGAAATAAGAGCTCCTCATTTTGATGAACATTATGAAAAATCTTTCCAAAACCCTTCTTGCTTTTTTGGCTTCTGCACCACAAATAGATTGCTATAATCACCACGATAAATTGCTAACTGCCGAGATGCATTCCTGCACTTAGGAATGCTGATTAATAGAGTCTTTTGACTGGCGAAGTAATTTTTTGCATGTGTTATCTTCTTTAAAATGTGCACAATCTCCTGCTATGCTGACTCCATAGATGCCAGTACTCCTAAAGAGAAGGAGAAATAGAATGCCTTCATGTGGCACAGTCCTTCTTTTACTCACTGTTCTTCGGGCATTCAGTTGGGTATCAGTTGTACTGCCTAAATTGGAGTTCCTACTGAAGCTTCCTCACATCCTACTGAAAATTCCTCACATAGCTAAGGGTTGTTTACAAAAAGATGACTGAAATTAGCTTCTGACTATGGAAACTATTTGGAAATTACGGTTTTTTTTATTCCAGAATAATTTGTGTGATGTGGAAATATCTGATGATTCTAGAATTAAGTAATTTTTTATTTGGAAATAGAATGTGCTGAGGGTGTGTCCTGTTTTTTGTATTCGTTTGTTTGTAAGTCTTAAAAGGTATTGCTGGAAAGAGAATAGTGATGCCAGGAGACAAAAGTCTTAATAACATCTCCCTTTCACCTGACATTCCTAATAAGGGGGGGCTAGCATCTGGATGAGACAGGTTCAGATGCTCTTGTTGGTTTATGGAAGGTGAGATTTCAGTGTCTCAATTTATTCAGAAATTATCAGCTACATTTGGCCACAAATGTTAGAAAGAAAGATTAAAACAGTAATATAGAGAAAATTTTAAGTTTCAGAGCATTAGGAGCATTTTGCAAAATGCCATGTTGATTTACATGAGCATAGTAGAGCAGGGTATGTGCAGACTCCATTTGGGTAGGTCAAGGTCTTAGTTTAAATTATATTCTTTCCTGTCATCTTTGCATATTCCCCACTTCCCAGCTGGGTTATTTTTCTCTTAAAGATGCAGGTTGCTGTTTCTAACCTTTTCCCTGTAAGATGACTCATATTCATGAGGACTGTTGCAGATCTTCAGTTTGCCTTGCATCACTCAGGCTATTAATTTCTTCATCAGTCTGGATTCCTTGAGAATACATCAATGTTATTTCTTAATCAGATCATTGCTGGTGTTATTCCAAATTGGTAAATGAGAGCCCTGTGTAGCTGAGGATTAAAATCTCCATCTTCTGCTTTAGATGTTACCATTTGCTAAATGCTTAAAAGTTCCATACACATTTGGTAAAATTGAGATAAATACATTTTTTGTAGCTTAATTTGTTTTGCATTTCCTGGCATACTGTTGATTAAAGTTTTCAACAAGCCAAAGATAGAGGGATGAACCTGAGAAAATTATAAAATCATAAAATAGGTGTCTTCTGTCTCATAACAGTATCTTCTATGACTATGGTACAGATACCATGTAACTCTTCTGTGGTATTCATTTATACTAGTATACTTTTACAGGAAAAAAATATTACAACTTGTTGAAAATTATATTGTGGAAGAACATATGCAAAACTATGATCTGCTATATTAAAAATAGAAATAAGCATAGCAGTGAGCACAGATATCTGAAAACAACAGGATTTGGATGTGTATTTTCAAGCTCTGGTCTAATTTTGAACTGTAATATTGTTATGGCATTTCAAAATTGAAGCAAAATCTGTATGTCTGTGAGTAATTTCGTGCTCAGAGTCTAGTAAACCTTACTGAATATTTGAGTGATAATGACCATTGCATGTGAGTTATGAAGCCTTCACCATCTTTGGGCGGTCTTCAGTGTTTCTTCTGAAACAGCTGTGGGCTGTCTTCTGTTGATATGGACTGCAATCCATGGGTAATGTAGCATAAAAGTCAGCAAATGCTTTCAGAGGCGTCAGGCTTCTTGACTGGTGCTGATGTTTGCTGAGGGAACTGAAGAAAGTAAGTCTTCACTAGAAAGAATGGAATGTTCTTAATTTAGCACAAGAACATTTGTGAAGATAATTTAGTTGAAATAAAAAAATACAAAGAAGTCAAAAGTCAAATGTTTACCTTAATCTCATAATTTGTGTGAAAAGTACTAATTACTTTGTCTTCACTTGTATTTTATCTTGCATTTGTTAACTCAAGTTAATAATGTCTTCTTATTCCCTGCTGAATGCTAAGACAAAGCAGTTTAAAAAAACAATAGATGAATGAAAAGAAATAACAATTACCATCGCACTGATAAAAGGCTGAGTAGTCTCATGAGAGCTGGGCCCCCAACTCCATATAGTTTCTAAATACAGAAAATGTATCTGAAGCGCAAGAACTGTCTTTTGATGAAAATGATTTAGAAGAAAGATCATGTGTCTGCAAAGCATCAGTTTTACATCATAGGACCCAAGATTGCATGTAGTTTTATAGTTGGCTTTAACTAGTAGTGTAAAAGTAGTAGAAAATGATGATGTGAACATTATAGAAAACATTTGTGATAGTATTTTGGTTGATTCCAGTTGAGCTAAACCACTCTTTTCCTTCTGCAGGTGCTAACCGAGTTGTTTTGGAAGATTCCAATATATTGCAACCTGTGGGACTAACTGTATTTGAGAACTGGTTGTATTGGATTGACAGACAACAGCAGATGATTGAAAAGATTGATATGACTGGTCGAGAAGGACGTACAAAGGTCCAAGCTCGTATTGCACAACTCAGTGACATTCATGCTGTGAAAGAGCTTAACGTTCAGGAATACAGTAAGTACAGTTTCCTGTTTGCAAGTGAAAACAGTGCTTGTGGGACTGGAGGCAGGTAATGACTAAGAGAGATGAAGCCTGCTTTCCCTTATCACTGATCAACATCAGTGTGAATCAAAGGGGCCAGAAATATCATTCCATCTGTTATATTGCTAGAATGGTATTGTTTGCCTCCTTAGTGTGGTTGGCAGTAGACATGCAAACTATCACAAAGCATCATATTTTGTTGCTCTGACAATTTTGTTGTTATTTCTATACAAGTACCTGGGATTTGAGTGTATATAGGCACAGTGGGAATATCCTGTAACTCCTAGTAGAGGATTGTCTGGATTATGGATGTGGCAGACTACTGACACAGAGTGTCAAAGCTGTCACTATTAGAACTCAACTCCTTCTGGAGTTCTGAGGGCTCTTAGGGCCCTTTACTAGTTGTAAATATTTCAGTGGACTAGCTACCTTTCCTGCACAGCCTTGAAAGAAAAATGAAAATTTTTTGTTAGTGTCAGTTCATATTGAAACTAAATGGTGGACACTGCATTGCACAAAGAAAGTGTGTGTTTAAGCACAAACAGTTTGTGCTTAATATGCCTGCACTTTAAAAAGTTTTCTGCTTACAGGGATATAGCTTTCCCTGCACACACTCACTTGAAATGAAGGGAGCTAGATGGTTAAAGCAGTAGAGCTGCTGTTTTCATGGACAAAATAGGCCTGGTTAATAGGCTGTGTGTGTGCCTTCAAGAAATATGTAGAAAGATGTCTGGGGATGTTTAATTAAAGCATCAGTGCAGACTACTACTAGTTTTGTTTGCTATTAATCTCAGTAAATCTGTCAGCAGTTCCAAGGAAAGTATGTTGTCTCTATTAAACATTAAAATGAAGAGACTTATTTATCTAGAGCATGTTAATTTGAATTTTGGAGATAGTGTGAAAGCTTCAGAATTCATTAATTAGAAAGGTTTCCTTTTTTTTAATGGTTCTTGATAGGAAAAAATTAAAGAAGTATAGAACCCAAGGCAACTTTTTATTACTAATGTTGCTCTTTTTGCTGAAGAGCTTATTCTACCTCACACAAGAGTAAATGGTTTGAGTATTGTTTACTAGCTTAAAAGGCCATATGGTGTAATTCTCAGTGTTTTAGGTCACAGGTAAATAATTATTTGTGTAAAGAAAAATAATACAATGAATCACAACTTTTTCAGAGTTGATTTTAGAAATGCCCTGCACATTGAGAAGGGAGTAATGAGGAGAGTCCTGTGATATCACTGAAAGGTTTGAAAAGAGATGGGGATTTCTTGTCACAGGACGTACCAAATTATTAGAAAGTAAATCTGATTTGGCTATTTCCAGATTCCCCAATTACTGTAGGGTATCTGAAGTAGAGGAAATTGAAAAGGAGCAAGGAATAGAACAGTACTATCTTATGTACTCATCCTCACAAGTGTGATTGCAGTTGTACTCCCTATTTGTCTTATTCTTAAAATCACAGGACAGCACCCTTGTTCTCAAGATAATGGTGGTTGCTCACACATTTGCATTGTGAAGGGCGATGGCACCACACGCTGCTCTTGTCCGGTCCACCTTGTTTTGCTGCAGGATGAGCTGTCCTGTGGAGGTAAGTCCTTCCCGTGCTCTGGATTGCTGAGCTTGCAGCTTCTGGGTGGAGAGGTCTCCGGTTTAGGGTCACTTCTGAGCAGAAATAACACGATAGTGTTGTAACACGTTTTTACATGTTCATCTCTTTGCCTCACTCCAGTAAGCTAAATCTGCAAGTTTTGAGGAGTAAAAGAACAGGATAATTTCATTAGCTGACTGTAGAATAAGGATCTCTGTTCATGCTTTCTACTTAAGTCAACTGAATTATTTCAATTTGATTTTTTTATTGTATAATTCTTTGTTACTTTTTGCATCACTATGCATGTTCTTGTTTTTCAGCTAATAGCTCTCATGTTCTGCTATGTTCTGCCCCATCTACTGTCTGTGCCATTTAATTCTTCATTTCTTTACTCCTGAAATTCACCACGTCTTTCTGAACTGCAGCCTCAGAAGGGCAAGTTGCCTCCTCCATGGTGACGTGATCACAGTAGCCTACGTGCTTGGTGCCTCCAAGGTTGTGTTTGAAATGGGAGATAGGAAAGGCACTTTGGTACTTCTGTCCCTTTGTGCCGACATACTGAGTGAGTTTATTGTGCAATCTTCTTGGCATCAAGGCAACATGTGGTCTCACAATGGAACAAGAGCTAACATAATCCAGATATTCTCTCAAGTGTAACAAAAGAACAAGTTTAACACCAGGCCAAAAAGGAGAGAGGAAGAAAGGGGGACTTAAAAAAAAAAAAAAAAAAAAAAAAAAAAGTGGAGGAGAGGAATACATGCTTACTTATGCTTACTTACTGCCTGAGATTAACAGTTACAGTAGTGAATGTTAAATAACTAACAGCTGTGTTGAGATAGCAAGGCAACTAAATGTAACAGTTTCTTGTCATTTTAGAAGAATTTTGACTCAACAGAGCTGTCAAGGGCGCATAACTAGACATTGAGTCACAGCACATCCATCTGCAGCACATCACGTCTCTTAATGTTGTCTATACAATGACTGTTGAGCATTAAGAAAGTGAACAATCAACTGTGTATGCAGTGGTGCTGCAGGAAAGGGGGAGTAGAGAAAAAGTATGTTGACTTCAAGAAAAGACTTTTGGAGATCTATGGAGAAGGATAAAAGAGGCTGAGGTGGGAAGAAAAGAATTGTGTTTTTAGTGTTCGTGTTTCTCTGTTCTTTGTCTAACGAGACTCCACTGACATGAACTTGCATCTGTCACGTGAGGCTCAAGACCTGTTCAGATGATCAGAGACAGAGGGGGTGGAAATCATCTTATGATGCTGCATGTTTACCAGCTTCTTGATGTCAAAGCAGCTCAGTTATTCTTGTCCTTAACTGTTGTGATCTGCTGATTGTTCACCTGAATCTTTACTTTTTGTTTGTTTGCTTGATTTTTAAAGAACCTCCAACATGCTCCCCTCAGCAATTCACCTGTTTCACAGGTGAGATTGACTGCATCCCAGTGGCCTGGCGCTGTGATGGTTTCACTGAATGTGAAGACCATAGTGATGAAAAAAACTGCCCAGTGTGCTCGGACACCCAGTTTCAGTGTGAAAGTGGACAGTGCATAGACAGTGCCCTCCGGTGCAATGGAGAAGCAAATTGCCAGGACAACTCAGATGAGAAGAACTGCGAAGGTACAGAGGGTCTTTCAAAATATGATAGAAACAAAACTGCACAGGGGATGCTATGAAAGTTACCAAAGCTATTGCAGAATATGGAATTCCAAAGGATTTTAATTTCTGCTGTTATGTCACAAGTTTATTGAGTGGGAAATTATTTCACAGCTCCATGCTTTTGTTTTTCCACCTGCTCATGTCCTACATAGTGGTTTAAGCTATGTTTGTGGAAAGTACTCTTAAAAAATTGTATGTTTAGAGCTCTGAAACCTGGTAACTTTGGAGTAAACTTTTTTCAGTAAGTGGGAGTGAGAGACAGATGAGATTCCTGGAGATGTCCACTTCAGAGTACAGTAAGAGAGAGCAGTTAGGCTATATTTATGGAGAGAAGTGCTATTACCGACACAATGAGAATTAGGGAATTTTTGTGTTGGAAGGGGCAGGTTATGCTGAAGGAGTCTGAACTACCCTAGTACTATATCAGCATTAGAATACTCGACTTTTTTTTCCTCACTGCATAAATAGTAAGGAATTGTAGGGACAACTTATAAGCTTGAATGGATGCCTCTTCCATATATTCTTTCAGTACAGTTTCTTTGAAGAGACTAAGAGTCTTTGAATTAAGGATGAATTTCTTTCCAAAAGATATGCTCCAGCTCAAACAAAAATATATAAACAGATGCAGAAATTCCTCTGTGATGAAGGATGCCTTTTAGGCAGATGCATGCTGACATCTGAAAATGTTTTGTGCAGGTTAGTTTCTCAGCTATCATCCAGTGACTAGAGACATCGGAACAAGGGCTGTTTATCATCTTCAAAATGTCTCTGTTACTCAGAATGTTCAGGTGGAGTGCAGCCCAGAAAAGCCTGTAGTTTAACTTCTTAATTCAACTGAAATCGGGAAGAATTTAAAATTTATGTGAAACGGGGCAAAACTGTGTGTAAACAGCAGCAGCCAGTACTTTGTCTGCAGCACCTTTTTTTCCCATAGCAGTAGTTTAGTTTTTGAGTGTAATGGCAAAGATCCAGATTTGTCTTCTGTCTTCCATTTCAGTTTTAAAACATAATGTCAAGTGAAATACATTGTCGTATGATCAAGGAGTCTTCTATTTTACAAGTAGTGCACAAGGGCATTGAGAAACCACATTTATCTTTCTTAAGCAATTTTAACATTGTGGTTTGGCAGATTTATTTTTAATAACTTAATTCTTCTTGTAGTACATATTTAGAGTGAAGTAATTAAAGTCATTTTGCCATAACCATGTCCTAAGATAAGTACCTATATCCTCACCTATATCCTACCTGTGGCCTTCTGCGTCTGTTTTGTGTCAGTTGAGGTGACTTTTCCTTGTAGGGTCCAGTGTCTTTTTTTTCTTTTTTGGCATGCTTAGCATGAGAGACTTCTATATACCACTGACTGCTTCAAGAAATGAAGCTAACAGGAGACTAAGCTCTCCCAAAATATTCCTGATTGTATGCTTTGGTATCTACTTTCCTTAATCATTTTAAAGAGTGGAAGTCTTTGATACTGACTCTTGGTTTGTGGGGTGGTTCTCTTCCCAGTGCTTTGTTTAACCAATCAGTTCCGATGCGCCAGCGGGCAGTGCATTGGTAAAAGCAAGAAATGTGATCACAACCTGGACTGTAGTGACAGCTCAGATGAGCAAGGATGCTGTAAGTACAAAACCTGAGACTTGATTGCATTATCCGAAATGTACTTCTTACCTTCTCAGTGAGTTAATTTTAATCTGAATTGTACCCAAAATGGATGTTGTTATGCAATCAATACATAAGTGTAGTAGAATAGGAATCAAAGACTTAACTAGTATTTTGAATTAATCCTCTCTAAGGCAGTCAAATTTTTCACATAACACTGTAAAGTTTTAAAAGAAATGAGAAGCTTGTTTTATGATAATGAGTTTGTATGCTGAGAAAGAAAAAGATTTTAAATACTGCACTATAGTGTGAGGCTTTTATATAAAACTGTTTTGCTTCATGGTTTTCCTGTACAAAGATCAGCAGCAGGTGCTTTTATAATGAGGTCAGCACTCTGTTTACAGAATAAGCCTTCTAAAATTTCCTTGGCTTCTTAAAAAAAAAGGTAGTTTTGAGCTTGATTTCTGATTTGTAGCGTGATACGTACTATCTTGAAATCTCCAGGGTTGTGCAAGAAAAACACTGCCTTTAAAATTCCAGCTTGAAAGTTCATTTTCACTGTTAGTGTTTTGAAAGAAATTGTAAATAGGTGTCATCTTTTCTAGTGTTGGAGATCTATGTATCACAGGTGATACATGACTTGAAAATGCAAGGCCTTGATCTTAAGAAGGAGTAATAAGAGATGTGCTATCATGTAAGGAAGTTAGTAGCAACTTTATCACATACATATGTAATTATCTTTTTTATGGTTCAGACATTTTTGTTTTTATGATATAAAATCTGCCTGGAATAAAGTTGCATTGGTCTCTGTCCTTCTTCCAGTATGATCAGAAGTCTGTTTACTAATCACTGTAGACTGTGACAGGTTGGTTAAAGTGTGGAATTCTTTTTTTTAGGAGAAGGAAATATGTTGAGGAAAAGGCTTTCTATAATGGCTAAGATGTAAAATACCAACTAGAGCAGGAATATTCTTTTAAGTCTGCTTTTCTTTTCAAATTCATTAAGGATAGGCAGGGAGTTGTCATTTATTCCCATAAGTGTCATTGGTTAGAACTGGTATTGTAGGGAAAGCCGATCACTTTAGCTGTAAGGAATCTGTATCCAAAGTAATTATTCAACACTTTGGCACTTCTAAAGCTGATGTGAAGATGTATCCTTTAGTGTGGGATAGATGTAGAATGGGTTAGGTAATTAAATAAATAGCAGCAAACCCAAAATTAATTACTGATATCATCTCTACTAAGTGAATGTTACACAGTTCAGAACAGAGAATGCCAATCTGTTTAGCAGACTGATAACCCAGGGGTTGTGTGACAGAGCAAAGCAAAAATAGTTGTCACTGTTGTTAATGGTAGCACAGTACAATCTGAAGTCCTGGCTGCAGGTCTTGTTCACCCAGCTCAAAGGGCAGCTAGTTCAGGACCTGGTTCATGAGCCCCCGCCCCTGCACATGGGTGTATTTACTCATCTCCTGGCATCCCATTCTAAAACCTCTGCACATGTGGAACTGTTCATGTGCACAGGCGGCCCTACTGGCTTCCCGGAGTCTTCAAACAGACCTGTTCACTTGTATGTTTGTTCCTAACATAAATTCATTTATGATATCTGATATCTGCCTATGGAAGTGGAGGCTGTTGAATGATATCGTGAAAACTGATGTTGATGTATAAAGCTGCTGGATTAGCTTCTACAGTATAATTATATTTTTTCTTCTAGATACTACAGAGGAGCCTGCACCACAGCCCAACAACACGATAGGCTCCATCATTGGTGTAATCCTCACACTTTTTGTGGTTGGAGCAATGTATTTCATTTGCCAGAGGGTGCTGTGCCCACGCATGAAGGGGGATGGAGAGACAATGACCAATGACTATGTGGTACATGGACCAGCCTCTGTACCTCTTGGTTATGTGCCTCACCCAAGCTCTTTGTCAGGGTCTCTTCCTGGTGAGTAAACAGCATGTTCCTTGTTTTGCTCTTTGACCTCACATAGTTATAGCTGAGGATGCTGTGCATGTATGCACAGGAGACATTGGTTCCAGAAGCATAATTCTTCCTGCCAAGCCACTGAGAGACTGGACAGTTGAGGATTGTTGCTGTCCATAGCAATAAATTTCTATCTTTTCTATGCCACTCACAAGCATTCAGATTCTTAGCAGAACCATAAGTTCGAATAAATATACGTACCATGGGAGTTCTTTTTTTGCTGCAAAAGAAGCCTCTTTTTATGACACTGGCAAGGTGTCATGACAGATCATGGTAAAGTACATGGAGGTATATTCATAAGACTTTGTTTAAAGATTGTATAATTATTAGAATTGTAGATTGGATCTTTATATTTGTAAAACTTCTTGTAAAGTCAGAAATGACCAGCAATAACTGTTTCAGGTTATTTTGTTATTTGATAATGAAGTTTCTGATACCAGTTCACATGCATGATGCTACTGCTGATTAAAAAATAAGATTTGGCTGCAACAGTGCACTTCATATGTATGCATTTCTTTTGTATGTATTGATTAGATATGAACTGTAACTTGTGGTGCTGGATCCAGCGGGTTGCAGTTAGAACATAAGTGTTTTTGAGGCTAGTACAGGGTTATAAGAATTCACAAAATATCTTTACATTCTGTAGTAACCTGCTTTCATTATAGAGTCTTTAAGGAGAATTTGCATTATTTCAAGCACAATTACATACCTATCTGTTTCTTGTTCCAACTCTATGGAAGCATGATTCAGTCCAGCAGCAAAATCTTACTTACCTATATAGAAATAAAATAACAAACTCTCTCTTTTCCTGCTTGAATTTCAGTTGCTTAGTTGCTGTGGTCAGAGTCAGTTTTGTGTTTTATTCCAGGACATAGAAATAATGCCTGAATGCCTGTTCTCTCAAGTCTTTCACAGATGTTCAAGTGAAAGGAATCTGGTTCTCTTCATGCAGCTTTAGTGCAGACAAGTGTGAGATCCTGCAGTTCAGTTGTTGATGCACAAAACCAACATGCTTATCCCCTGACAGTCTTCATTCTGTTTCTCAATCAAAAAGCACTGAATTTGCTCTTAATACTGAAAAGATTAGTTTTGCTTCTAGCAGTTGCACTGATACCGCTGTTATCCTACCAGCTTTTTTTCTTTAATCTTTCTTTTCTCTGTTTGCTTTGAAGAATTGAGTATTGACATACATATTTGCTCTTCTTTAGGGATGTCTCGAGGAAAATCTGTGATCAGCTCCCTCAGCATTATGGGAGGGAGCAGTGGGCCGCCCTATGACAGGGCCCATGTCACTGGAGCATCTTCCAGTAGTTCTTCAAGTACTAAAGGCACTTACTTTCCTCCAGTAAGTTATTCTGTTATTCATAGATCTTTACTAACTTTCAAAGAGGTTCCTGGAGATAATTTGTTTACGGATTCATGCTTGGTTTTACCTTTCTAGAATAAAAGATTTGTTTGAATATGGAGAGTGACTTTGGAAAGGAAGAGAAGGGAGAAGAGGTTGTCTCTTTATAAAACAATATGGGAGTTTTATACTAATTTTTAAAACTTTATAGAGTACCACCAGAAAAAAATGGTCTTAGATTAAATATCAGGAGAGATGAAAAAATCAGAGTAAATGTTGAGCAACTCTGGCAGAGTGATCTCCATTACACTCCATCAAGTGCCTCTGGAGAAAACACCATAGTTGGAGTCTCTACAGGCTCTTGAATTAATTAAAATGAACTTTTCTCTCGCGTTCCAAAGCAAACAAGTGTCTTTCAACTCCATAACATTCCTATAGACATAGAACAGAAAATTACTGTATTAGATGCTATATGAAAGTTGTTACCAGCTTTAGAGGGTTCAGTATCTACTTAATTTAACATCTCGTGGTTGTTTTAGTGATTTTATATGAAGTCCACAAGCCACTACTGTATGTTAGAGTTACATGCTTGGTCAGCAGAGATTAAAATCTTCAACTGTCTGTTATGCAATTCTGAAAATAACTCATCTTCTTATATCCTGAAATTAACCAAAATTCTGTTCATGCAGTAAGAGTATGACAGTGTAGGGAACAAATGCTTGCCTTGGTCAGCAAACTACAAATATTCTAAAACAGTATGGTACTGAAGGCCTATAAGCTAGCAAGGGTGGACATCTGCTGGTTTTCCTAGGGCAGTGATATCACTAGTGACTATGTTGTACTGAACAGCTAGCTTAAACTTTCCTTTTCAGCACTGGCTATGTCAAAATACACAGCAGTCAACAGCAGTCAGCATTTTTGAGAATAGCTTAATATCTTCTGTGGGAATAACAAGCAGGATTTCCAGCATTTATTAAAGAACTGGGGAATAAACAAAAGAAAAATCCTCCTGTTGGGAGGGACTATGCATATAGTTCTTCAAGTAAGAATACTAAAAAGAAAGTTTGTAACACTGGTGTTTTCTTGATTCACATTCTGTCTTGGATTTTATTGGGACAAAATTATTTTCTTTGGAGTGTCTGGTATGATGCTGTGTTGGTTCTAGGAGAAAAACAATGTTGTAGCACACTGGTGTTTATAGCTGCAGCTAATCAGTGTTTTATAGAGCCAAGGCCATTTGCAGCGAAGGGTCCAAGGACCTGGGAGGGAACAGAATTAGGACAGCTGACTTAAACTGGCCAAAGGGATACTCCATACCAAATGACATCAAGTGGAAGGAGTTTTGAAGGGAGTGGGAGTTCATCGCTCTCTCTTTCTCTGGTCAGGGGGCTAGCTGGGCATTGGTCATTGGGTGGAGAACGTATTACTTATGTATCACTTGTTATACATATTTATAAATATGTATAGTTGTAACTATTATTACTTTCCTTTTCTCTATTTTAGTAAGTAGTTTTATCTCAACCTACAAGTTCTACTTTGTTTTTTTGGATTCTCTCCCTCATCCCACTGGGAAGGAGGGGGGGTGAGTGACCAACTCTGTGGTGCTGAGCCACCAACTAGGTTAAACTGCAGCAGCATTCATATCTTAACTGCAAATTTTCTTAATTTTTTCTTAGATTTTGAACCCACCACCATCACCAGCTACCGAACGTTCACATTATACAATGGAATTCGGTTATTCTTCAAACAGCCCATCCACTCATAGATCTTACAGGTAATTATTATTACAATAGCATCTGTCAGGATCAAAGCAGCTACTGTAGAAATGTAGAATGCAGACATACCCTGCTCCATAAGAATTGTAATCAAAGGCCTTAATGCTGTGAGTGCTAAAACAGATGCTTAAATTGTTTCACATGTATCATGTCACTGCAGCGTATGTTTAAGTGTAGCATAATTTGAGGTTAATCATACAGTGAGTGGGTTAGTGGTACATCTCCTGAGTGTATTTGCTTTAGGGGGAATAACAATGCTAATTCTTCGCCATATTAGTTAAATGCTGACTTGGTATCATGATAACTTACAGCCAAAAATATGTATGCTGGAATGAACCCTGCCATAAATTATATGTTATAAATAGTTATAAATACTTTGTTACGTAATTATAAAAAAAATAGTAGTCAAACACACATAGGAGGAAAGTTGGCAATACAAAGGCTAATATTTCACAAGTAAGGTCATATTAATGGCCTAGATAAATCACAAGAATATATCAAATTAGAATTTAATATTAATATCTGAATGAGGTTGCTAATCTCTTGCTTATTCCCCTGATTATTTATTCCCTGAATATTTCCCTGATAATTATCCTGATTATAAACATGAAAGCTTTATCTTCATTTTTTTTGAACACATCCTTCTCACTTTCCTTTCATTATCATTTTATAACTAGTTACAAAAAGAAAAAAACAAAGAGTAAGAGACTTACTACCCAAGAGTGTAAAGATTCCCTTCTCAAATCACTAGTAGGTCTAGTCAGTGAGATTTGAGACTGTATTTGTCTCCTCAAAGAAATGTCTCCCTAGCACAGAGTCTTTGGGGGCTTTTGTATAATGAGGTCTCTGGGGCTGAAGAGATGTCTCTTCTCCATTGGCGGAAAATATGACCTCTGCTGTGCAGAAGGTTTGTATGTCTGTAATGGTCCCTTGCAGACATATGAAAAATCCATCAAAATGATTTGTGATTTAATAATGACATAAAGCCACATTGTGGCACCAGCATGAATCCTGCTGATCATTGGTCAGCTGGCGTGACTCTTTGAATTATAAATGGAATTATAATAGAGATGTAGTGTAGACTTGGATGTTTTCAGAGTGCTCCCCACTCAAAAATAAGCCCTACTTTTGCCAATTCTGATATTTCCTAACAATCTGACTTGAATACAGAGGAACTGCATCCTCACCTGTTACCAGCTATGGATTTTGATGCTGGCAATTGTAGTTACCAACCACCTCCCTTTCTAGTTTTTCTTTTATATAACTATAGAATGGCTTAGGTTGGAAGAAATCTTAAAGCCTATTTAGATCCATGAGCAGGGTTACCAACCTCTCAATTGTGTTGTCCAGAGCTCCACCCAACCTGGCCTCCAGGGTTGATGCACCCACAACTTCTCTGGACAGCCTCTTCCAGGGCCTCATCACCCTATGAGTGTAGAATTTCCTCCTAATTTCCCCTCTTTTAGATAAAACCATTCCCCCTTGTCCTATCAGACCTTGTAAAATGTCAGAGTCCATCTTGTTTATAAGCTTCTTTTTAAATACTGAAAGGCTGAAATGAGGTCTCCCCAAGAAACAGAATACAGCTTTCTTTAAATGATTTTGGGTTCATGTTTAAAAATGTTTGATAGTGGAGTACTGTGTCTAGGTGTGGAGCCCTCAGTACAAGAAAGACATAGAGATTTTGGAAAGGGTCCAGAGGAGGGCGACTAAGATGATCAGGGGGCTGGAGCACCTCCCCTATGGGGACAGGCTGAGGGAGTTGGGCTTGTTCAGCCTGGAGAAGAGAAGGCTGCGGGGTGACCTCATTGCAGCCTATCAATACCTGAAGGGAACCTACACCCAGGAGGGGAGTAAACTCTTCAAAAGGGCTGACAACAGCAGGACTAGGGGAAATGGATCCAAGTTGAAGGAGGGAAGATTTAGGTTGGATGTTAGGGGGAAGTTCTTTACAAGGAGAGTGGTTAGGCCCTGGAACGGGCTGCCCAGGGAGGTTGTGGATGCCCTGTCCTTGGACGTGTTCAAGGCCAGGTTGGAGAGGGTCCTGGGCAACCTGATCTGAATGTGTATGTTTGGTGGCCCTGCTAGGCAGGGGGGTTGGAACTACATGATCCTTGAGGTCCCTTCCAACCCGGGTGATTCTGTGATTCTGTGATTCTGTGATAGTGTTTGAGAATTCCCTCCCAGTTATTGCTCTGGCAGGTGATTCTCCTACAAAGGTGCCAGGTCATTTTTGGTCTCTCTCTCAACTTAAAAGTCAGTTAAAATTGGGAATTACTCTATTGAAGGATACTAGAATGTCTTCTCTAAGTTTGCAGCACACTGTTTTTTTCACACAGTGTCCTTGTTAGTAGCAATTTTCACTACCTCAGCTTAGGAAAGCTATTGTCTGTAAGCAATTGGTAACTGGTATTTTGTTTGCCGATTCCTGTAATTTGACCAATGCTGTGCAAAGCTGGGCTTTCTCCAGGTGAGTTAACAAGTCCGCTGTGCCATGGAGGTTTGATACTGTGGGTCTGCAACAGGGAGGCTGACTCCTGCCTCTTTTCATCTTGACCTACTTGCCTCTCTTGTTCATGGATGCATCACCCAAAATGTTCAGTCCATTTGCTGACACTTTTCCCAAAAATCTCCCTACCACAGCTACAGGCCTTACAGCTACCGCCACTTTGCACCTCCCACAACACCCTGTAGCACGGATGTCTGTGACAGTGACTATGCCCCGAGCCGAAGGGTCACGGCCGCGATGGCCAAGGGCTACACCAGTGACTTGAACTATGATTCAGAGCCCGTCCCACCGCCTCCGACCCCGCGCAGCCAGTACCTGTCAGCGGAGGAGAACTACGAGAGCTGCCCCCCTTCCCCATACACAGAGCGGAGCTACTCTCACCACCTCTACCCACCGCCGCCGTCCCCCTGCACAGACTCCTCATGAGGGGCAGCCCCCCCTCCGCAATCTGCCTCTGCCGTGGAAGTGTAAATACAAAGTGTTCTACCAGGGAGGGGGGAGTTCTTGGCAAGGGATGAGGTAGGACAGTGTACAGTTAAATGTTATTAAGTCGGGTGGTGGAATACTGGACATATTTGTACAGAAGAAAAAAAAAAAAAAAGGATATTTATATATTTTCTTAAACAGCAACTGCTGCTTGTGCCATAAGAAAAATTTTTGTATAAAAGAACCCAGACGTTTGTACAAAAAGTTTTTATTTTTGCAAATTGAACACAAAAACATGCCTTAATCCAGTGAAGTGACTGAGCACATAGTGAAATGGAAGGACCAGGTATGTGTCACTTGTCCAGTGAGGTGAGATGTGGGTTTTATCAATACCAAAAATGTTTAAAGTAATTAATAATAAAGAAGTCCGTCTCAGAGCAGCGTACCATAGATACTTGGAAGTAGCCAAATACCCTCTATATTAGCTACAGAGGGCCAGCAACTAAGTTAAACTTGAAAATGCAGTCAGGACAGATAATAACCTTATACAAAGGGCTTTGTTTTCTACAGGAATACAACAATTGTAGCAGTGAATCCAGAAGAATAATGACACAATTTTTTAAAAGAGTGCACCTCTGTTTTTCTTCAATACATTTACCAAACTTGAGCATTTTGAGCTCTCTCCTTGCTTCTGAAATTTCAATGATTTTTGTTGGGTATATTTTAAAGTTGGTTGGTTTTTTTTGTTTTTTTTTGTTTTTTTAGTACTGCTTAGCCTTTCTCATTTCTTCTACATCCTTTCTTTCCCCCCATGTCACTTTAAATCATGTTATCCTTATTTAAAGTACTGGGCTGCTGTAAATTCTTTTTTTTTTTTTCCCCCTCCTAATTAGCCTTGTCGTGCAATGAGTGTCATGCTATACATTATTCCATTAATTTTGCCAACATGATGATCCTGTTTTGTACCAGGTCATTGTGATTTTTCACATGATTGACAAGGGTAATATGCACATACCTGAATGATTTTTAGTCCCTGGGAAAAAAAAAACCCTTATTTTGACCTAGTGCCCACAAAATGTCAAATATTTTTTTACCACATATAATAGAGACAGTGTATTTATAAACTATAAATTTAACCACGGATTGTTAGTTTTACTGTAAATGAATAATATATCCTTGCAGTACATTCAATGTATATTGATACCACAGCACGCAAATCAAATATATAATATATATATATATATTTTTTTTTTCCTAGTAAGGAAGCATTTAACTTTCAATGGAGCAACTATCCATAAGAAATAAATGTTTTGATCATTGGAAGGAGTTCCTTTGCTATATTAACTGCTCATGATTTGTGTTAGGCAAAGCCAATTTTCTCAGTATGATTTTGACATACCTCCTGTTTTGTGTAGTGTGAGTTTAATGCTTTAGTATTAACCGCTGTGAGTATCAAATTAAGATATTCTTAACCAAACAATTTTTTATTCACATCTCTATTTTTGTATATTACCTTATTTAGCCCCTTCTCCCTTCAGCCTCACCATGGTGATTTTGAAAGGGATGGTATATAAACAAGTGAAAGCATTATTTGCGTAGGTTGAGGGACAGCCTAGAATATTATGATTTCCTCTCTTACTCCAGTGCAGTGTTCTGAATTTGCTTTGACTGTAGCTGAGCTCACAGTGTAACTGATTCTAGACAGCATTATGCATTTGCACCTTTTGTTAATGTTAAATCCATGTTGAAGGTGCTGATGCCTTTAAAGGTTGGACCTCTGATTCTTTTCTCTCAAAACAAAGGCTTCTGCCTTCTGAGCCTTTTGGGCTCAGTATGGATGGAATAACCATTCAGAGGTCCTATTTGGCTTGTATTGTTCTCTGTTGTTTGTTTCCCATCCAGTTTCAACTGAGCAAAATAATCTAAAAATGTGGCATAGGCTTTGCTTCATATTGTTGACACAATTAGTGACAAATAATTCTGCCACTCATCTTGGGTACTGGAGCTTTGTTTTATTTCAGCTCTGAGAAAAGCCATGCCATTTGGAATCCCAGCTGTAACTAAGAGTTTTTTCTCACAGTAAAAGATACCTGAGAAAGCATTTAAAAAAAAAAAAAAAAAATCCTGGATGGACTCCAGGCTGCTATAATTGATCTCCGGATCTGGTGTGCTGAGAGTTTGATCAGCTTCATTCTAGGTATCTGGAAATTGTGATCGCTGTTCTTTAGGCTCTTCCTTCTTGTTGAAGAAGCCTGTCTGTGTTCTCCAGCAGGGCTGATGTGGAAGGTATTGTAAACTATAAGGGAACTCAAAGACTTTTATATGAAGGGGGGGAGGGCAGGTGTGCTGGGGTGGATGTCGAGGCTGGCATGCCAATGAGAATAGAACCTTCTCTGTTGTTTACATTTTGTCATGTGCAGCATTCCACATGGGGTTCACATGTGGAAACTTGCACTAATGAACTCAGAAGAATATTGCATTGTTGTATCTCAGTCCAAGTGCTTGTACTGCGATGGCAATGGTGTCTTCTTGCAAAATACTCTTTTCAGCATGCCGATTTCTGTTTGAAAATCTCCTAAGGTAGTTAAGCTTAAGGAATGGTATCCTCTTTCTGCTGCAGTTGCACTGCTTTGCTGAAGGTTACTTTTTCAGGGAATTTCCTGGCTGTAAATTCATAAGTGCGTTAATTATAATGAGGGTTAATTATAATGAAAGTTCTCTTCATGTGAACTGTGCTGCCTGAGTTCTATGCTGGTTTTCATCCATAATTACTTCAGTTGTAATCAGTGGAGCGGATGTGTGATTTAGTGTAGAATTTGATCAAGTCTTTATCTCACCTTGTTCATCAGATATTCTGAGTGATCTGTCTCTGGATGTAAATAGCAAGAAAGTGGACAGATATGTTTTTTCCACTGAAGATGACCAGCATAGTGAGCAGACTTGCTTGTCTAGATTATCCAAAGAATTTATTTAGTGGGAAACTGTGATCTGCCTTTGCATTTACATGTAGTTTTCCAGTAAATCTAGAGTGAAACTTAAAACGAATTGGTGAAAATCCTCTTGGCTAGCTGTCCAAATTACAAAAGCATTGCTGCAGCTAATATATGCACCCAACTTAATCACAGTGGACAAACCATAGACTGATTGAATATTGAAACTAAATGACCTCTCTGTTCCTTTCTGCCACTAAGCCAGTTGTGACTGATACTCTCTCCTTCCCTCGATCACAGCTGCGCTTTCTTCTGCTTCTGAAATTGATTAGGACTATAGGACTATAGGTAATGCACACATGTCAACTTAGGATATAGCTGGATAGGGGTGTGGCATTAAAGAGATCGCACTGATATAAATGAAAACTATCCACAGTCCTTAAGCTATGCACAAATATCCTCATCTTACAACATGAAAAGCATATAAATAGGGGTATTTAACTCAACTGTGTTAAATGTGTAGTTTTTCGTCTGGACACCTGGAAAGTATTCATAGCTGAGTGTCTGGGCATGGAATTAGCTGGCATGCGAAAACAGGAACGGAACAGTCCTTTCTAGTTTAAAAATAATAGTATTAATAATAATGAACATTACGGTGTAAAGTTTGATTAAAACTAACCTTTGCATAATCTATATGTGTTTAAATGGCAATATAAATGAGACCTAATATTGCCTTTTAAAATTATGCCTGCCTTATGATGCTGTTCATCTTCCTAAGGAAGACTCATCATTTTTCCACTGGTTCAGATGACAAGATATTTATTTGAAAAGAACTTAAATAGGGTAAAACACAACATGCAAATAACATGACATAAAGAATGTTTTCCATGCATTCATGCAACTCATGTTTACATTAAATGGAATATTCACAGTAATGCAAAACATGCAAATGAGACAGCTTATAATGAAGGGATTAATTTTGCTGTGAGTTGTAACTTTCAGTATTATAAATTCCAAATTACTACCATCACATTACCCCATCAGAACATGTACAAGTATATATATGTATATGTGTATATATATATATATATATGCAGGTACATACATTTGATAATGTGAGTTTACCCAAAGCTGATAATTTTCTTGTGCATACGTGCATACTCACATACCCACATTGGCACATCTGGCCTTGTTGGCTTTCAAAGTGCTAATGCTGGGTACTGTTATGATGTCTCTCGTAAGACAGACTTCTTTTGTCCAAATTACAGGATAGACAGCAGACTATTTGCTATTTAAACCTGAGTAATTAGTTCTCTATCCTGCAAGGCAGGAGAAGCAGCACACTTTTGATGCTGTTGTATTAATTCTGGCATCCAGTTTGCAGATGAGTAAAAGCTCTTCTGTTCTAAGTATATAAAAACTAACCTGTTGTAGTAACTATGAAGAAAAATTCACCCAAACTGCTTGTCATGACAGGTGGCACTATCCACTGCAAGTGAAGCAATATCCACAAAGTCCGTTTGTTGCATTCATGGATTTTGTTGGTGTTCTGGTCTCTGTTTTGCGCATTACTTCTCTATTCGTTATGCCTGAGACTCTAGAAATTGTTTGATTTGTGAGTCTTAAAAAGGGATTCATTCAATATGCTTTAAGCTAGTTAAGTCTGTCTTACGATAAAGAAAAGGCCACTTTCTTGAATATTGAGTGTTTCCATTCTTTATTGCTTTGGAAATCTCCTTGAGTTGATTACCACCATTCTAGAGGGAGATGCTCGATCTGCAGAACTCCCTGGCCGTGCATGCTGCTGAACCAAATGGCTTCTTCAGAATATCACTAAAACATCCTCACTCACTCTGTGCCCGACAGATTTGTCTTGACTGTGTTTGACTCATAATATTATTATGCAGAGAATCCCCTTTGGAATGCGTACTGTACATGTAGCAGATTGTTTACACAACAAAAAATAGATGGCTCATTGGGTGCACAAATAATTTCAGCAATGTTTTTGAGAAAATGCTTTCCTAGCCATTCTTTTTAAGTTGCATTGTGATAGGGTTACTGCTTGCAAATTAACCTTTAATGTAGTTGGCAGGTGACAAATGCACCTTGAAAATAAGTCAGGAATGACCTAACAGCTTAAAAATGGCTACAAAACAGAATCATAATATCATAGGGGCTGCAAGGGACCTCTGGAGATTGTATAGTCCAACCCAAACAATTCATTTATTCAAAAACATTCAATTTATTTCTAAAAGAAGTAAAATAAAAAGCCATAGTGATCCAAATAAACAATTTTCTTTCATTTTTAAAAAGGTAGGTCAGTATTTGATAATAACCTGGTATTTATAGGGCCTGAACAATCTACTCCAAAACAGTGCAAAGCAGAGTAAGAAAACTGTCTGTATTAGAAATGTCCTGAGAGCATGCAGGATTATCATGATGTAACTGTTGGAGAGCAGTCGTGTTCCCCTCTTTTCAATGAACAAGGAGCATCTTTGAAGTCCCGATTAAAATGGCTGTAGCCTTAAGCCAGGCAGTTGAGAGTCAGCCAGGGAAAATGAAAGTGTCTTTTGTAAAGGGGATACCACCAGGCTTAAGCTGAGCTAGCCTTGTTTGCAAATGAAGGATCTGGTGCTGCTTTCAGACTTCTAATCTTGTTTTTGTTTTGTTTGTTCTTTTTTTCTTTTTTTTGTAAGCTTTAATCGCTGTTTGTCATTGTCTTAAAGCCAGCTGGTGTCTCTTGTTCATCAACTTTGGTAAGATGGTGCTTTGCAAGGATGTATTTATATTATAATGACCAACATTTGGTCAACCCTATTCACTCATTCACTAACTTTTTTTTTTTTGTAAAATAAAGTGCTTTACTTATGAGGTGTATATAAACCTTGTACAAAAATCCTTTCCAATAATTACTATAAACTGAGTTGTAACAAATGAAATGTTGATTTTTATAATAAAACTAAGAGTGAAAAGAAAAAAAAAAAGAGGTGTGCGCCTCATTTTATTTCAGCATTTGAAGGAGTGGTGACGAAAGGTGAAGTCCCATGAGTGTGTTTGCTCAACTCTTTTAAAAGCCGGAAGATGCTCAACTCGCTGATGCTGTGGGCAGACTCTGCAAACACAGATGCGTTTTCGTGAAATACACAATTGACTTCAAGCAGTTCTGTTCCTTTCCGTTATTCCATATGACAGATTGATTCATTTTGAAGCTGAAAGGAAAGTCTTCATTGTTCATCACTTCAATTGGTTTATGAGAATACAAACTAGAGATGTTTGCCAAGGATATCATCACTGAAGAGATAAATTACAGTTACAAAATTTGAGGCTGCTGGCCTTTAAATCTGTATCTAAATGTTTGCAAGGAGAACTAGATGGTTTTTCGGCATTAAAAAAAACAAAGCAAACACCCAAATTGCAGTCCTCTCACTGTAATGTGTAATGGGGTAGGAAGAAGTTCGGAATGTGTAAGTTTAGCATAGAAGTTCCTACTCCATTTCCACCCCTCTAGACCACGATGTGGCTTTATATTGGAATGGATATGGCTATGGGGAGATCGTTACATCATCTGTTCTTCTACCTGGAGGCATAGGCCACATACCACTGCTACACGTTCTCAAATACCACGCCATAAGGTGCTGCATTCATTCTACCTTGGAAAATGAGCTGTTATGTTAGAGCAGGTGGGAGCCTTGCTGCTTACTCAAAGTGCCAGTTGTGAGTTGCTGTGGAGCTGCATAAGGTTCACCAGCATTCTTTTTTATTTAAACAGCAGTGGCTGCCTTGCTACAGTGTCAGTGTTGTTTTAACAGCCTGGAAGCCCGAATAGCATTCACACTGGGTTTACTGAATCTTAGTCTTTGCCAGATACAGCTGTTAAGCATCAGAGTGTATCTCGAATGTAGTTTTCCACAGCGCAACAGAGAGGTAGCATGGACAGACACCAGAAAGAGAAGGAGCCCCCCAATCACTGAGCCACTTGTGTTAAGTCTTGAAAAAACAATACTTTTTAGAAGAACGTAGTCAGCAAACACAAGCAAGTTGTGTTCCAGCTGCAGCTCTACCACGTGTCTTCTCCATGCCAATTCCAAAGGCTTCAGAGATAGCAGAACTGCTGAGACTGTTTTTAGCAGGCGCTAATACACAGTAAGGGATGCTGAGGTGTTTCTCATTTAAAAAACGTTCCCTGTTTGTCTTAGAAAGGAACACTTGGAAGTCCAGAAATTATTTATTTCTTTTGCATGATTGTTTCTTCCCTTGCACATGTACATACTAGCAGAGATGAGTACAAGTGCTGGAATCCTGCCATTCATTTTATATTAGAGGAAGGCTAACACACTGCACTTTGTTGTGGCAGGGGGTAAGAGGAAGAATGTCACTTTAGGAGTGTAAAAGATGAGACTTTTTTTGAATCCATCAGCACCAACAATGCTTCCCCAAGGAAGGGGCGAGAATATAAAACCAGGTGCTTGCTCCTGAAGGATAACTATTCCCACACCCCTTTCCTTGGTCCATCGGATTGGGGATATATTACACATGTTGGTGGGCTTAGTGACTTTAAAACAAAAAAGGGAAACAACAAGAACAACAGCAACAAACTTTCCTTTGTAAATACTCTGTGTCTCCAAAACTAACTTTATGTCGTCCAGCCTGTACCCTTCTTCAATAGCTAGCTTTGATGGAGCTAAATGTAAACCCCTTGCTTATAGGAAAGGCTGTGAGCTACCAGCCCTCTTCTGCTTCCACCATCTAGCATAAGGAAACAGCTTAACAGGAGAATGTCTGGCAACTAGATACCTACAGAAATCAGAGACTGCTTGTGTGAAGGCATGTGGAGAATTGGGAATTGGGAAATGGTTTTAAGTTGAGGGCGGGAAGATTTAGGTTGGATGTCAGGGGGAAGTTCTTTACAGAGAGAGTGGTGAGGTGCTGGAACAGGCTGCCCAGAGAGGTTGTGGATGCCCCGTCCCTGGAGGTGTTCAAGGCCAGATTGGATGGGGCCCTGGGCAGCCTGGTCTAGCAT
This sequence comes from Lagopus leucura, assembly GCF_019238085.1. Lineage (NCBI taxonomy): Eukaryota > Metazoa > Chordata > Aves > Galliformes > Phasianidae > Lagopus > Lagopus leucura. Next base: position 33,604,202 of record NW_024962335.1, on the reverse strand, counting down.
TGAATGTGGAGGTTGGTGGCCCTGCATGTGGCAGGGGGTTGGAGATTCATGATCCTTGAGGTCCCTTCCAACCCTGGCCATTCTGTGATTCTGTGGAGAACATCTTTTGTGTCTGAGGCAATGGAAGGGTTTCACAGGTTGTGTTCTCTGTATGACAGTCTTGCCAGAAACTCTTAGCCCTGCTCCTTGCCAAGAAGCTGATGGCCATCCTAACCTGCAGAACATGTGGTTGGGGAGACACAGAGAAGTGGTGTGGCTCATTAGTGTGGTAGGAATCTCAGGGGGAATAGCCTGGAAAGGGAGGAGAAGAGACCAGATTGAGCAGGTTGAGACAAAGCCAGAGCAATCTGGCAGAAAAGAAGGGAATCCTGTGCTTCGTCTTCCCCCTCTGTGCTAGAAATGAACTAATCATGGCAGGGTCTGAGTGCCATGGGGCCAGAGATGACTTAACAGAGACCCCTTCCCAGCATCCCGTTTGTACCTAGAGCAGAGAAGACAGGATGGAAGTAAAAATACCCTGCTTTTGCCTTCTCCACATCTAGGGATGGATGACAGTGGGGCAGAAGGGGCATGCTGAAGCTGGTTAGGACATTTCCTGCAAGGCTGGACCTATACTGGGACTTGGAGGTGTGCTTTGTTTCTCTGTGTCTCCATTTGGTCTTTAAAGCAGGAAAACTACTCCTCAGAAATAGAGAGGCTCTTCTGAAATGTTGACAGAGAGATAATACCTCCATGACAGAGGCTGATTAGGCACTGGCACAGGCTGCACTGAGAACTGTGAATGCCTTATCCCTGGAATTTTTAGAGGTTCAGTTATTTGGCACTATGAGCAACCTGATCTGATGGTGGCAACCCTGACCACAGAAGGGAGGTTGGAACTGGATGGGTTTTAAGATCCCCTCCAACCCAAGCCATTCTAGGATTCTGTAAAATTGAGTATCATAGTTTGATGAGGTAGAAAACACTACTACTCTGGGCCACATTGTCTCCCTCTTCTGATGTGAGACTAAGAACACCCTGGTGGGAAGAGCCCTTCTTGTGTACTGCCCTGACTACATTCTGGGGGATTAAATGCTTAAGACACTTCTGTGCTAGCAAGAGGTATCTGTTTCCAGGATCTGGGACTGTCTGGAGGGCAGCAGGTGATGAGATCATGCTGGAGAATATGGGCATGGTGTTAAGAATCAGCTCCAGCAGCCCTGCCTTTAGAAGGGCCATCCCTCCAAAAGCCAAATGTTGCTCAGACTCCCTGACACTTGCAGAAAACTTTAAAAAAAATTTCATGTGAGTTGTGTGTATGCACTGCTTGCTTCCTATGCTTCACTTCCCCTGGTTCTTATTATGTGAAGTACCTAATGAAAGCCAGATCTTTGCCTCCTCGGGCATTTAATGTGCTTCTGTGGCTTTGACTTTAACCGAGGCAGCCGTTGTCCCTTCCGTGAAATCCCAGTGGGCTGCTTTGGGAACAGGCACCGTGTTACTGACATGCTTACTTGGCTTCAAGTGGGAAGCAAGCAGCAGGTGAACCCTTGAGATAAAGATCTAGATCATGTGCAAATACACCCAGCACTGAAAAGCTCAGGAAGAAAGGAGCAGAAAGCATGTCCTACAGTGGGCAGGAGGTAAGTGCGTAAGTTGTTTTTGAATTAAAATTTCTCATGAGGCAACAGATTCTTGAAAGGAAATTCTGTTGTATTTTTCCTAACTATGTTTTCCCTCTGTTTGCTAGAAACAAAGTCTCTGTAGCAAACAGGACTGTCTCTCCACACAGGCAGAGTGCAAACAGGAGGGAAAGAGGCTTTTTTGTGCTGCTTCAAAACACTTGGCTTCTTTTACCATGCGGATGTTTTCTCTCTTCTCATGTGATGTTTGGATCATCCTCCAGCTTTACATGGCTCCAAAAACAGAGAACCAAGAAGACACGGATGAGATGTGATCCTCACGTCCCCATGGTTTGTTTCCTTCACTTGATTTTACAGTAGTGATAAAACCCATCTCTTCCCTTGACTGTAAAAAACAACTGGCAAATCACCTGTAAGACTAACAGTGCTTAGTAATTCAGATTCATAACTTACTGCAGGCTCTCTGAGGCCTCTAACATTTGTTTTCAATTACCTGGGATTTGTCTTGCTGGTGTGAACCATTAGATGCTGGCGCTGTAACCAGGTATGGAGGGACTGGGTCTCCTGACTGCAGCATGCAGTCTTGGAGCAATGAGAAAGAGCATTGCAGAGATGGATTTTGTTGTTTTGTTCTTGGATTGTATTGTTTTGTTTGTTTTTGTTTGTTTTGCATGATGTTTTTCCTTATTATGTAGCTGCATGAGACCACCTCATACTTGAAATGATTCCTGGACTGTTTTATTCCCATGTTATTTTGTGAAATGTAAGAGTTTGGAGAAAAATAAAAAAGCAACACTAGTAAGGGTTGTATTAAATATGAAGATCCCAGCCTTCTGCCTAAAGGTACTTCGTAAGGCTAGAAGTCCTCAGGAAGAACTGAATGCCACATCCATCATCAAGAGTAAGGATCTACCTCTCTCTCTCTGTGTTACTGCTGCATTACAACTGCCATATCACTTCTATTTCTAGTGATTGCTACATCTTTTTCTTCCAAACAGAATAAATTCAGCTATCTGATGCATCTTTTATGTCTTTGCATTTTTGTACGAACTTGGAAGTGCTTGATGCTCCTATGCATAATTGCAACTGCCTCTACTATTTTTGTAGGGGATTTTTTGTTTGTTTTTGTTTCACAGTGGATTTTTGGTTTTCTGTATGGTTATATTTCTATATGCACATAAAGTTGCTGAAGGACAAATCATTTTTTTCTTCTCTGGGAACAACTACAGCCAAATGCTCAGTGTTGTAGTAGCTTGGGCTGCTAGAAAGGGAGACCCTGAGGCCAGAAGATAATTAGCTGACTTGTTCTTGATGTAAGAGGCTTAATAAGGTCTGTACCAAGTCCTCCAAAAGGAATGGCAGGCTGATGTGCATACTGTGAACAGCACATTTATTGACATATTTGCTTTCAGCTTGCTCTAGAGTATCTGAAGATAAAACAAAATGACACTTCCCTGCCTTTCTCTTTTGGAAACCATTACTAGTAGTGGGGGAAACAGGATATTTAATGATAGTAATTACTTCATTTTTCACATTTCCCTGTTCCTTATTCCCACATGGGAGACCATGATCTCATGTCCACACGGATGTATCTTCACGTGTCTACTGCTGTGTCCAAGAGAAAGCAGTCTTCACCCAGAATTACCAGTAACTTGCTTTTCATGCTGGTTATTTGCTTTTCACTGGGTGCAAGAACATTGCTCAGGGTGAGATGCTGAGCACCACTGAGTAAATGATTCTCTTTTACTCTCCAGAGTAAATGAAGAGGATAAGCGCTTTGCTTGGAAACATTTGAGAGAGCAAAGAGTAGATGGACATGCTAGCCCTCCCCCATCCAAATGTAATACAGTTTGTGAATCCTAAAACCTTTTTCAAAAGCTAAGAGTAAATAACCAACTTAGTCTTCAAAGTGATTGTGAGTCAGTCCCCTTCAAAGCATTTGCATGGATTTCTTGAAGTTTCTTTCCAGGGTGTATTCCAAACGTTTTTGTGGGAACAATAAATTCTTCCTGTGTCACATTTAATTTTGGTCCATCAGACTGGCTCTCATTTTGGTTTTTCTTCTGGCACTAAAGGCTAATTTGCCTCATTTAACTGAATGCAGAAATGGCATCCAACATGACAGCCACTACCCACTTAATAATGGGATATTGTCTTTCCCAACTCGCACTCGCTTTAATTAAAAGCAGAGGGCTGACCCCAGCACTGAACTCTGCACTATCCCTCACTAATACTTTTACACATTGCTTCCCATTAAGGCTCAGCAGAGCACATGTGATGCCTTGGATGATCAACTCTGTTTGATTGCTTGAGATTGCAGCAAGAGCTGGTATCACCTCATTTGCTGCAGCAGCCTGGCCAGTGACAAGGGGACAGATGCTGGTGATAACTCTGCAGGCTCAGAATTGGAGCAGATTTGGTCTGGGAAACATGTCCATCAGCACTCAGATTTCATGAGGGTTAGAATCAGGTGTTGAAACTTTTAGTCTTTCATGACTGTTGTTAACTCATGTCTTTTTGTGGCTAAATCTGAGATGCTGACATGAATGCTTGGCCTGCTCAGGACCTCTCTTGGTCAGCAAGCTTCATGAGTTGCCTTGTGAGCTGGTAGAGCACAGCAACAGCCACCCTGGACAAATTCTGTCCCATATTTCCATAACAAATACCTCAAAACTGAAGGGGTTAATCTTTCAGAGATCTTCAGGGGGAGGTAGAGGAGCTAACTCAGGACTTTGTTAAATCTGGGATTGGCAACAAAAAGCATAGAATTTGGCTGTTGTTAATGGCCTCCTTCATCTTTGTCAGAAGAGGTCTATCACAAGCCCACCCCCGCTTTTTCTCCAATGCATAAAATGATGATAATGCCTGAAGTAATTCTTGCATCCTGTATGCAACACAAAATATTTCTGATGGTTAGTGCTAGAGAGCAGTTCTTGCTTCATTTTCCTCCTACCATGACTTCTTAGTCACTTGCTTACAAGCACAGCTGCACTGTGACGCTTCTTATTACCATAGCTTTCCTGTATCCTTGTACGGTCCAGCCCCTGCCTCCAGGTCGAGGCCCTCGACCCACCAGAAAGTTTTAATTTCAGGACAAGCACCCACACTAAATACTTAGTCACACCTGGCACCACCTAAGACTTCTTTTCAGCCTTGTTCAGCATGGAAAGTCTCACTCTTACCCAGCTTTCTGCCACTATATACAGAGCGCTTAGTCTGAGTGGCTGAGAACCTTTCGGTATGCCTCTTCTCTCGCCTGTTTAGAAAACAGGACCAACCTAGCAGATCATAGAATTAGAGAATCATTAAGGTTGGAAAAGACCTCTAAGATCATCCAAGCCCAATTGTCAACACATCACCACCATGCACACTAAACTGTGTCCCTAAGTGATACATACACCCTATGAGGAGCGACTGAGTGATTTGGGGCTGTTTAGTCTGGGGAAAAGGAGACTGAGAGAAGACCTCTCTGCTCCCTTCAAATACCAGAAAGGTGATTGCAGTGAGAGTGAGGTTGGTCTCTTCTCACTGGTGACAGGTGACAGGATGAGGGGAAATGGCCTCAAGTTGCACCGGGGAAGGCTTAGGTTGGATATCAGGAAAAACTTCTTTACAGAAAGGGCGGTTAAGCACAGGAGTAGGCTCCCCAGGCAGGCGGTTGTGTCACCATCCCTGGATGTGTTTAAAAACCATTTGGATGTGGTGCTCAAGAACATGATTTAGTAGTGCATTGTTAGAGTTAGGGTAGTATGGTTAGGTTGTGGTCAGACTTAATGATCTCAAGATCATCAAGGTCTTTTCCAATCTGAGAAATTCTATGATTTTATGATTTACGCGTTCCTTGAACACCTCCAGGGATGGTGACTCCATCACTTCCTTGGGCATCCTATTCCAATACCTCACTACTCTTCGTGAGAAGAAATTTTTCCTAACACTGTTGTGCCAGGTGAGGTTCCTAGCATGAACCTCCTCTGGTATAACTTTGGGCCATTACCTCTTGTCCTATCACTGTTACTTGGGAAAAGAGGCTGATATCCACCCAACCACATCCTCCTTTCATGTAGCTGTGGAGAGCTACAAAGCCTCTCCTGAGCCTCCTCATCTCCAGATTAAACAATCCCAGTTCCCTCAGCCTCTCCTTGGAAGACTTATGCCCCAGACCCCTCACCAGCTTCACCATCGTTCTCTGGACACACTCCAGAGCCTCAATGCCTTTTTCATAGTGAGGAGCCCAAAGCTGAACACAGTATTTAAATTGTGGTCCCACCAGGGCTGAGTACAGAGGGAAAATAACCTCCCTGCTCCTGCTGGCAACGCTATTTCTGATGCCATTGCTATTCTTGGCCACCTGGGCTCATATTCAGATGGCTGCCAGCTAAGACAGGGAGCTTATAAGCATGAAGGAAATCAACTTTTTTTGAAGCTAACAATTGGCCTTAGCCCACTAGATCCCTCTGGAGGGCCTTCCTACTCTCAGGCAGATCGACACTTCCTCCCAACTTGGTGTCATCTGCAAACTTGCTGTGGGTGCACTCAATTCCCTTGTCCAGCTTATCAATAAAGATAACAACAGAACGGCCCCAGTACTGACCCCTGAGGAGCACCACTCCTCTGGATACACCATTTCCGGCTTTGCAGCAGGGAGAGTATAAAGGACAAAAAAACACATTTCACACCCACAGTGGTCAGATCAGCTAACTGTCATGCAAGCAGATGCAGGTTCAGATAGCTAGCACAGAGTGTAATTAAATTTTTCCACTGCAGTGCTATGTATAATGTGTATTTAAAGTAGAAACTGCAGGAGCAGACAGAAATCTCCATTTGTAATTGTTAGCTTCCAGAAACCTAGATTCAATCTCTCTCCAGCATGTCCCAGTGATGAACTGGGCTGGATTTGCATTAGCATGTTGACTTTGCCTGGGAAGCATCTGTGCCTCCTGCTAGAACAGAGATAACAGCCAGGTTTTGCATGCTTCTACCAAAGGTGACCCTGGGATAGGAAGATGAAAAGAAGGCTATCTTGAAAGTCAACACAGAGATCATATCAGCCAGCAGTGATGCTGACTCCAGCAAGAAATCTTTTTGCAACTCATCATTTCCATCACCCTAGGCAGGAAAATGCATTGTTTGTGCATTTGCCCAGCAAAAATGCTTTTTGCTTTGGCTGAAGCAGAAATGCAGTGGAGCAAGTAATGGCACACAGGAGAAAAGTTCTGTTGGTCCATGAGGATGAGCTGCAGTAGTTCCAACCCAAGGACATATCCTAATCCACCCCACGACCTGCTGCTCTAGGTATTCTGCAACTTCTCCACAATTTCTGTCTCTCTTTCAGAGTACCACCCCTGACAAGCTCATAACAGACAATGAACAAGCAGGCTTTAATGTTTTCTGCTCAGTTCTCACCTTTCACTCACACTTCAGTGCCTCAGCAGTGAACTTCTCACCCTGAACTTCTTCCAGGTTTTCAGACTTTGCAGCGGATGAATCTTAGACCGTAAACCCACATTTCAGACAGTGCTATCTCTTGGGCTATTCCCCTCATCATTCCACTGCAATTCACTTTCTGTCAACTACTGAAATGCATGTGTTCACTCTTCTCCTGTGGGAAGGAGAAAAAGGAGGAGACAGTTCTGAAAGGATGGAGGCCATGTGATACAGCAAGAAGAATTAATACTTCACCAGCCTGTTCCAGAGGAAAACTGCAGCTCTACCAGCCAAGAGCCAAAAGAAATCCCTCCTCTGATGGCTGGAGCAAAGGTAAGCAGTGGAGCAGCGGAATGTTTGGTTTGGGGCAAGAACTCCAGACTGTGTTCTGCCACTTCTACCTCCTGCTTCTTACTCACTGGACCAAGGGTGCTGCAGCCATGAGCCTGGGCACAGCCCATTTGTGAGTGTCTACACACATGGGCAGTGGGATCCTCTTTTCTGATGCTTTAACACCAGGAACAGCAGTGGGGGCAGATTCCATTTACAGTTGGAGCTCTGGCCCATGGAGGGTGAGTTAGGTTGGAACAGCAGCTCCTGGGCTGCCCCGGGGGACCGGCTCAATTTTACACAGCCTAGAAGGCAACTGCAGGATGAGATAAATTGTGGCACTGCCTAGGGCCACACTGTCTTTGAAACTTCGGTGCTCAGTAGAATAAGTTCATTTTAAGATTGAGTTAGCTGACAGAACAAATAGCTTAGATATGTACTAATATATATGTGTATATATATACATATATAATTGCAGGGGGGTTGGAACTTGATGATCTTGTTGGAAGACCCCTTCCAACCCAAGCCATTCTATGATTCCTTAATAGAAGTCCCAAACAACAATCTGTTTTAATAGTAGACCACTCTATCTTCAATGTAACACCCCAGATTGTCACCACAGGGTCCTACAGCAATAAAGAGAGAAGTATTTCTTGTGAGACATTCAAGTAAAATGAAGGCATGGACAGGCACTGTCCTTCACAACATTCCCTCTACTCCCATACACATCCCAGACTCACACATTTGTCTGCCACTGGCTTAGTCATCGCAGATTAAAAAAGAAAACAAGGCAAGACTGGTTGAGCCAGTAGTAGAATTTTGCTAATTAATACCAGCCAGGAGCAGGGACAACAGCTTGGTGCTCAGCCTTGCTGACTGCTCCCACAATAAACCAAAACCATCATTCCAGCAAGAAGGTTACCACAGATCTCTGCCATAAAAGGAGTAGGTTGCTCTTAAAATCTAACTGACGTGGATGATAAATGTAAGACTGTCTAAATAAGAAACAGCTCACTTGGCTGATTATCTGTGCTGGCCCCTACTGCTACTGAAAAAGTCCCTCTGAACTACCCAGAGCAAAATAAAAACCAGCTGAGCATCTTTTCTTAGATGGCTAGTATTCACATTCACATCCAAAATTGTCTATCTTGCTGTCTTGCTATCTTGGCTTCGTTCTTGTCATGAAACTGGCCCTGAGGTACCAGATTGGGAAGGAAAGGCAAGTGTGTGTTCAGAGCTCTTAAACCTTCAGCTTAAAAATCACAATCACAAGTGCAAAACTTTCACCTTCCTAAACATCAGACCGTTCTTCAAGACGAAATATAAATAGCGACTTCCACAGGCTAGCTCTCAACAAATGGCATGTGCCAGAAGACCAAGTCTGGTCTGCCTGGAATTAAAGTGGAATCACTTCTAGTTCTTCAGTGCCAACATCTAGTTAACAAGCTTGCTTTTGCAGCCAATCAAATTTATAATAAATAAAACAGCAGCCTCTAGTGTGAGGAAGGGCATAACACCACACAACACTTTTCATTGGAAAAAGGCGTCAGACAAAGGGAAGGATGCTTTTCTCCTTAGAAAAATAACATATTGAGCTTCTGGTTAAATGCTTGTATCTCTCCCCACATTATGCTGTCCCCCCTCCATGTCAGACCCCATTTTGGGATATCTGAAATGATCAGAAAGACTGAATGTTCTTAACAACTAAGAGAATCCTGGATTTGCAGTCTAGAGATGTAACAAGTGTTTCCCAAGTCGTTTGAAGCAGGGAAACAAAGCTCACTCCATCATCTGTTCTCGGCCTTGTTTCACACATACATGTTCAAACAGCAGCAGCTTGCTACACATAAGTTGAAAATTTAAGGTTTATTAGAAAAATATTTCATCTTTTATGGTACTGCATATTTTACACCCCCAGTTAAAATGCTTTTTATCACTTTCATTCAAATTCATAATTTGTTAGTAAGTTCCTCATGCAATTTCAACTGTTAACATACTTGTACAGTCAGAATGAGTACCTGTAATAGAAGAGCATCTTACTGAGGGGCAGAGAGTATTTTCAGGAAAAAACAACTCTGTACTGGAAAATCACGGAAGCAACACCATGATGGCACAGCTTCAGGAGTTGTTCCAAGTTCCCTCTCCATCCACCAAGGATTTTCAGGGGATGGAAGTCATGACTAAATATGTCACAAGTCAAGACTTAAAATAATGTATAGCTTAACTGGAATAAATCTCTGCTTTAAATGACAAGCTGTTATTCCTTCCTCTGCCACACCTACAGATTCAGGAACTCTAATGAGTTCGTTCATCTTCGATGCCTGAAAGTACACTTCTGTTTACTGAGAAATCCCTGAGATTAAAGAGCATCGAGCTTTTCTATAATGAGAAATACACAACAGAATTAAGTTTTAAATTTCTTGGATAAAAAATCTCTCACCATGTTTGTATTTTCCACTTCAGTAGAAAAAATAGCAATATAAAAGCCAACATCTATTGCATTATGCTCTGAAGAGGTTTAAAACAAAAGAACTCAAATTAAAACATCTTAAGGTAGATCAAGTCTATTATCTTGGGAGAATGTGGAAGGCACTGGTGCAAATAGCTTCCATTAGCTTTACTCAGTCCCTGTCAGAATTATAAGATGGCATGAATAGTTTGGAGAAACTAACCAGGGAAAGGGAGAGAGAGGCAGCACTGACAGTAGCATGTAGGTACACCTACTAACAAGGTACACGGGACTGGTAACTGGTGGTACCACTATGAACCACACAAAACTGGCAGTGCACATCTTGACTGGTTGATGGTTTATTGACTCCAGTGGTTCCTGATTGCTTACCCTTCTTTTCCTCCCATTTGCATTTTAACATCCACCTCTAGGAGCAGTCGCAAGCAACTCTACGCAGAAATCTAACTGAAATCAATGTCCATGAGGCTGAGTGCTCCAGAGAAGTTGGAAGTGAATTCATATCCACTAGAAAGTACATCAATACCTACTTTGAGAAAGTGCTGTTGTACCCATCAGACTTAGAAATAGAACAGTCAAACATTCCACGTGAAAAATAAAAATACATAGCCATTGGCATCAAATTCTGCATGTTCCTTAACTGTAGGCTCAGGTACCCTGAAGAATGAACTCAGTCACAATTATTCTACTTCTTCTTGATCCAGTGAACTCAAAGCCTTGTCCTATAATAGAGAAAGAAGACTTAAAAATTTTAAAAGCAATGATGACTGATCCTAGTTTCTATTCTGCTGAGGTCAGTCCAGTAGAATTTCCTGACCTCGCATGCTGTCTACTCCATATGCTTTACAGGGGTTCATGAAGTACAAATCTACTAGGACCTCTTGCCTCTCAACAAGGTAGGTAAACAAGTTACAAAGGGCAGCAGCTCTGCACCACTGCTGACAAAAAGCACTTTGCACAGTGCTGTTGAAGATAAATAGATGTTCTTGTGTATGGAGAGGTGAACATAAAACATACCATAAGGGCAGACTGTATGAAGTTATGAACTGCTATGCTGCTCCCAGAACTTGCTAACAGTGGACTTCAGGGATAAGGTTAAGATTACGTCAAGCGTGTGGTGAAGTTTCCTGGTGTCTTTCCTAGACCTCAGGTTTTTGTGGCGGAGAGTCTGCCTGTGCCAGGAATAGTGTGTTACGCTGAGCAGCCCTCCGTGAATGTCTCCTATTAATTTTTGGATCTATGTAAATAAACAGCTTGCAGCATAGAAGATGTATTTTAGCAAGCAAATCCACAGCTTAAGTACACATTGTGTTCAAGAATAACTTTTAGGTTTGATTTGCATCTGGCCCATGCTAGTTCTGTGAAAGTATGTACTTCTAGATTATGCATGAGTCAAGGGAGGCAAAACTCTTACCCAGCCCCCACGATCACGAATCCAGGGACTGAAGTGCTCTTGGAGGTATTTTAATCCAAAGCCCATGACCAGGTTCATAGGATGGTTGTCCACAGCAGTAAGTCTGGTGGCAACTTCCAGTGCAAAGGCAACTTTGGTGCACTGTAACTGGTCTACTGTCTCGTTTGTGGAACCTGCTGAGACATTCTCCAGGAATGAATCAGTGAGCCTCTCGAAGAAGGCATAGGACAACATATCTTCAAAACGCTGATAGAAACTCCTGTCTTTTTTGAACTGAAAAATAAGAATAAAGGTTGAGCCGCTTCTGTTGTAATTGCTTTATATTCCCTACTTGGAAAGGAGAGCATCTCTAGATAATACATGCAATACAAGCTAATTGTGGTGTTGAATGCAGATGATACACAAACCTTGCATCTCACTGCAGAGCTATTCCTTCAGGAAATGTCTCTACATTTTTGTCTCAAAAAAAAAAAAAAAAAAAAAAAAAAAAAAAAAAAAAAAAAAAAAAACCAAACCTTTCTCTATAGCAATTCCTAAAGCTGTAGGTTTTCTTTTCCTCCACTGAGAACAATATGTATGCCAAATTTAACTCAAGCACAAGAGGTTCTCAGAGTCAGTCCAGTGTCCAAAGTCTTGCAAAAGTGAATGGGATTGAGGCAGGTGAACCTTTGAAGTACACATCTTTTTGTTGACTTCCTCCTACGTTCCAACAGAGATCTGCACTAGTCTTCTAGTTTGAAGATTAAGATTTCAGAATGAATGGTGGTGGATTCAGAAAGCCTCAAATGGTGCAAAGAGAGGTTCAGGATAGAGATAGAGAGGAGGGCTACAAAACATTCACTCCTGGCAAATGTGTAATTTCTCTCTCCACTCTAGCCTGTGTAGCTCTTGAAAGCAGGACTTACCCTTTCTTCTAGCTGATCCCCTGATTTTCTTAACAGTGCAACTATTGTTTGTATTGTCTTTTCTTCATCTGTTAAAGAAAAGAGATTGACATAAATATTGCTGTCTTCTAGTAGGATCCAGAGAGCAAAGCATGGCAAAGTCTTTATGTTACTTAATCATGAAAACATGTTATTTTGTGGCAAATTCACAGAGTTGTGTATCCAGGATCTATAATCTCAAAGTTCTAGTCTGCATGGAGTAGGCAATACTTTTTCTCTGCATGATGTTTTGATCCAGTTAAGAACCTTGGAAGGAGCCTTAGTATCCTGCTGCCAGCCCTGTAAGCTTTGAGGTATGGCTGATAAGAGAACAAAGCAGCAGCTAGCAAAAGCTGAAAAATATGGACTCGAAATTAGTGGAGGAGATTCCTCTCCTGATTGCCAATTGCACTTTCTGCAACTTATTAAAACAAATGCTGGGTTTAACAAATTACAGAAAGTGTAAGCATGACAGGCTCCCTCTTGCAACCAGAAATCCTGAGGAAGCTTGCACTAACTGCAAACTTCTGCAGATGTCATGGAAGACAGACAGTTCAAACATTCAACAGATGTTGCTGGTCAATCTTGTTCTGTTGCTGAAGAGGGACTGACATCATTGTTCCAGAAGCAGGTCTTTGTCCTAAAAGCCCTAGCAAACTGTTTTGCTCCCAGTCCTGCCACTCCTAGGCACTGCTCTGACACCTTGTGTCACTTTGCTGTCATTCTCCTTTTGCATGTCACACCTGCCTGGACTTTTAAGGATGTTGCTTTTAACTGCAGTAGCAAGTAGCAAAGGATATCCCTGAAATATGGGCAACAGGGCAGGAACCAGCAGAGTAAAATTCCCCCTTCACAGCATCTTACCACAGAACTTCAGAGTGCTTCACCATTCCTGAAGAAAGTGCCTTGCTCTGCAACACCAACCTGAGCTATTGCCTCTGAGAATGAAATTCCTCCCCTTACCATTTCCTTCACCCTCATTTTCATCAGCAGTATCCCCACTATCTTGTTCCAGAGCTCGGGTATGCACCAGCATCTTGAATGCCACATTTGAAGGAGATGGCTGAGGCCTGGTAGTCACAAGCTTGGAGAGTTTGTCTACAATATGACTGACATCTGCTTTTTCACCTGGTTGGGAAGAAGGGTGGGAAATAAAGAAGGTAAGTAATCTTGGCCAGAAATATTTCAGAGATTTACTTGTTCATATGTTTGCTGAGGTGGAATACCAAGAGATACAGCTTCTACTGCTGGGGCTTTGTTGTTTCCTGAGATTGGCTGGTAATAATTTAGAGAGAAATGCATTTCCACCTTTCTCTAATATTTGAACAGCAACTAACTATATGTAGACCATATGGAAGAAAGGACGAGTGTTGCCCACTAGCAGACATCCTTGCAACTCAGAAGCACAGCACATATTAAGAAACTGGACTGTGAATCATAGACCTTATTATGAGGGTGAAATTGCCCACAGTTGGTTCATCTATAGGCCCAGATTCAGGAAGGGTGATGTAGTTGAATGCTCTCTTCCTAGTTTCCCCACGTTAACTCTAAGCAAAAGAGAAGGCTTCCCTTCAGAGGTACCTCTAATGCAGAAACTTCTCCTGTCCTCAACACTGTTGTGTAAAGAACACACAAGTACTGCGAAAACTCAGCATCCAGGAGCCAGACTGGCTTCATCCACCCAGCAAGCTGACCTTGTTGGCCTTCCCTCTCACTGAAGGAACTCTGCCAGGCTTCCTGCCACAGCCCAGGGAACAACAGGCATTATTGTAAGACTTGCTTCAGCTAGAAAGCACTTGTCTTCACAGTGAGCCTCGTGGAGCTGGGGATGCAAGTGCGAACTCTCTTTAGGGGCATCTCCAATGCAACTGGCAGACGGCAAAATAAAGCTCAGCTGTGGTCTGACCCAAAACACTTCACAAATTCACAGGCAGAGTTTGTTGTGAGGTGCTAATGCAGCCAGTGAAAACTGCATTTCTAGGGTGGTGAATTAAGCCCCAGAATTTCCTTCCTCCCATTCACATACAGAGCCACTGAATTTCTAGGAAGATGAGTGGGCCATTTGTGACACTGTATGATTATGTCTTCAGAAACCTAAGATTACTGGTTTTAGACAGAACATGCTGTCCTTGGGCAAGCTATCCCACAGCGCAAGTGTGTTTTGCAGCTGTCAGTAGTGCAAGTTATAAAAAATAATGTTTTAGGAATACGGTTAGCAATCTGCTCAAGGACAGTTCACATCTGGATCAAAGGCCAGACACCTGCTTCAGGGAGGTAAATGGGGAGCAGGGTGAGGTGCCACTGAGGTCTTGCTGCCACCTGCAGAGACCACGGTCATGAGTTGGGAGGACCATCAAAACTCCTGAGAGCTTTCCTTAGCGATGTTAAATTAAATGGAAATTAAAATTGACACAGCTGATTGTGATATCTGGATCCAGATGATGGAAGGTTATGGCTAGCAAAACGTATTGGGATGACACAGCACCTCTTCATTGGGAGACGCTGTGGAGTTTGGCAGCAGGGGGAATTATGATCCTTTGGTGGGCAGGATCTGGTCCAAGTTAGTTAAACTGATCGAGAATGGAGTGTTAGGCTAGAGAAGTCAGCAGGTGATAAATTTTAGGAATATTTTTACATGCAGTGAAGTAAAGGAGAAACTGCTGTGACACCAAGGTCAGTGAGCCATCATGATCACACTGGGACCAGTCAGACAAACACCTGTATAAAATATGGCAATAGATCATATGCTGTATTTGGTGATTTAATGCAGATACTTCACCATCCTCTCTCAATCTTTCATGAAAAGTTAAGGTATGGGTCACTTTCCAGAGCAGGAAAAAAAAACAAACAAACCAATTGCCTACAGTGCAGCACCTTACATGGGGCCAGAGTACAAGATGCGCATGTGAACTGATCACGAATGTCAAATGCATAACTACCACCACTAACTCTCCTTCTAGTATATGGAAGAGCAGATCCAGACCTGATATGGAAAATGCCCTCCTCAAAACCCTATAACCTCCCCAGCTCAGTCTCAGACAAGGCATTATTTTTAAACCCATCTCAGTCAGGATCTGAGAAGAGTCCTGTGGCAGTGATAACAAGAAGGCTTATCTAACTGTGGAAGACTTTGATGTTTCCGATACACAGTGGGATTACAAGAGGCAGCCCAGAGACATGGACTTCTCCCTAATTGCGGCTGGCTGCTTCTGACTGCTTGGCACCAGAGCTACAAGGAAAGCCTTGCACTTCAGACTATGTTGTGGAACATACATTCCATGGTAAAACTCTTTGAAAAGGCCTTCAAACAATCTCTCTTTCTTGATTTTAGCGTGGAGATTTGCAGTCTGTCCAGTGCTTCACATTTTCACAGGTATGAAAACAAAAATCCAAAGCTCATAACAAGCAGTTGCATAGTATTTATCTTCATATGATGAAAAACCAAAAAAGCTGGTCAGAAGCATGAATCTCATGTGCAAGCACTAGTGATGATCTATCCAGCAATCTGACTTCCTAAATGGAAACCAACAGCACATGATGAGCAATTCATAAATCATTTAACGTATTTAGCGTGTAAATGAAGGACAGACGGCAGAGGAAAGAACTAAGACATACTTTGCTCCTGAAAACTCCTTTTTTGAAGGCTCCCAGTGCAGGTGTCAGAAGTGGAGAAATCTTCCATTCCACTGTTGGGTGCATGTGTTTTTGTGGGACTTTGCTGCTCTGCTCTCCTGCAGAAAAAGGGCAGACAATATCTTGACAAGAATTTTTGTTTGGGTTGCTTTTTGCTTTTCTGTTTCATTGCACCATGCTGCAATTCTGATACTTGGTGTGGCCCACTTTTATCCCTTTGATGTTGGATCTCCCCTTCACTCCTGATTAAGGATGATGTTTTCAGCACATTTGCCTCATTTTTCAGAAGTTTCTTATATCTGCTGGCTGGCAACCTCCGTTGGGCATAGGCCATGAGGATCCTGTATTCTATAGTGTCTTGCTCATTGTCTTCCAGCAATATTTCTTCCATACTGACATCATTTGGTGAAGACATCTCAGCTCCTGCAAGAACATACTCTTAGTGTAAATGGCTTAGGGAATAGCCTGTTTTTCATAAATACTACCCAATACTTGACATGACTAAGGAATATTTCACTAAATGCCTTAAAAACCCCAGTGATAGAAATACTGCATTTCCTGGAAATCATAGAATCACTGTTTTTTAGAAGAGAATTTGGTTACTAAGCAATACCTCAAATGGTTATCAAAGCAATAAAATAAATGTAACAGGAGATACAGTACTCACTTCTAATTGCATTTGGTTTGTAATTTTTTCTTTCAGTAGTTATTCAGTCCAAGTGATATTTGCCCAACACCATTTTCCCTTACTGAAAGGCAGCTTACGATACAAAATATTTGCCCCAAACCTTTGGAGTGTTCATACTTCAAAGAAAAGAAGCAGCTCATTTTAGTGGGTAAAGGGACTGAATCCTAACAGCAGTCATTTATTCTGGAGAGGCAGAAGCATACAGTAGGAAGCATTAAGAAATTCAAGGAGCATTCAATAGTTGGGGTGCAGCACAGAAAAACAGGAGACATCATAATAGTACCTGATTTTCAAGTTGGAAAGAAAAATGTTTCATCAAAGCACTGCAAAGGAAAGGCCTGTACTGTGCTCAGATCATGCCACAAAGCAAGCATCTAACTAAATACAAGTTCTGCTGTCAGAGGAAGCGTTGACAAATTTGGGTCCTGATTGATTTAGGTGGAAAACAGTCAAAAACTGGCCCAAACATTAGGAAAAACTATGATGATATATTTCATATTCTCAGCCGTTCTTTCACTACAGGGGACCTGAGTCAACAATCTTACACGCTTGACTGTGTGCAATGACTGGGGTGATGGCATCATTTATTGCAACTTGTACTTGTCTAAACAAATATAACAATCACAAAGCATGCATATGCATTTTTCCACCTTGCTGCACGCTCTGGCATTGTAACTTAACAAGCAACTGTCCTGCTCAGTGCAAAATATTATTTCATGTTTACTTTGCACTGGACTCCTTTGCCACTGAGGCTCTGAAGCTACAGCATCAAAAGGAAGAACAAGGAGTGTTCAGCTGTGATGCAGCCACCCCTCCAGCCACTCCAGTCATATGAAACCGCACTCTTATCCTGCAACTGGGATTTCTGTTGTCTACAAACAAAAATAGGAAGCTTTGTTCCCACTGCCTTCTCCTGAACAAGTACCAAATTCATATGCCATCAGGTGCAGAGGAATAAATGTAAGCTATTTTCTTCCTGCCTGGAATATCATTCAGCTATTTGCAACTTTGAATAAAACACTCTCGCTGATACACAACCAAATGGATGCTCAGATCCTAAGTGTGGAGTCACTCAGAAGTAACTGATTAAGTGAAAAAAAAAAAAAAAAAAAAAGATTTCCATGCCCCAGAAAATGATAGAAAGAAATAAATCTCGATTGATTGATTGCCTCATTTAAAATACTACTTTTAATGTAAGATTCATTTTGTTAAAGTTTCAAATTTCTAACTTTGTAAGTAACTTTAATAAAATCATTTATGTCACTATGTGCCATTCTACCTGCATCTGCAGAAAGCACCTGATGTAATCAAAACTTGGACATGCCACATACTTCCACCATGCTAAACTGTTTTGTGGTTGTTAATGAGACAAAAGAGAAAGAAAAAAAAAAAATAAGATTAAAAAAAGTCTTTCTTAAGAAATGTATGAGCACCAAAGATTAGATTATTAGCACCAACTCTAAGCCCCTGGCTTACATGTGCTCTTTGTTCAGCACTGTCCTTATCAGGAAATGGGAAGGGGATGAGGAAAGGGAAAGGAAAGGAGAAAGAGCCAAGGAGAAACCCTGGAAATATCACACTGTAGGTCTGATGTGTCTGTTCCTCTTTATTTAGAGGTTAGTTGCATTTAGCAGTGCAACTCACAATCTGCATCACTTTTTAGAGGCTATTATTCTCTCAAGAGAAAGATCTGTACCCAGATGCTGCGCTGAGTCGTCACTATTTTCCACAGTCACTTTAGAACAAAGCACCAAAGAAACGAGAATGAAAACTGTGTGACAGGTTTAGGGGGAGAGAAAGATGGGGAAAATTCCAACACTTCCATTAGTTGAGAAAGATGACTTGTTTGTCTTCCAGGGAACTTCTGTATTAATTCACTCCACAGGTGAGCCAAAGTGTGATTTCTCAGCTGTCTTCAAGTTAAGCTTCTGACTCACCACTCTCCCAAGCCTCCAGCGACCTGTTTCCAATACATGGCAACAGCCTCTCTGAAATTTTCTTCCTAGTGTTCAGCTTGTTCAGTTTTCTGCAAGCAGTGTGTTGCACTGTCTACCTGTTGGGTGCATAGAACTCTATATCTAAACTCAAGTGGCAAATTTTCTCACTGTTCCCTGACTGCACACCTGATTGAGAACAGATGACACAGGTGACAGACATCTCTCTGTTGCCTATGAAGAGCATCCAGTCCTGACCTGGTGGGGGGCCCATTCTGCTTGAAAACTCTTGCTCCCAAATTCATTCCAAAAGCAGTCCTTGTTTGCTGAGCACAGAGGGAAAGGGGAGAAGGTGACAGTGGCCACTCTCTTGCGAGTTGCTGCCTCCAAATATTCAAGGAGTCAGCAAGAGCTTGATGCAAAGGAAACTAAAAGCAAACTGTTACAAGAAACAAACCCAGCGGAGAAAAGGAAGTAGGAGCTTGGAACACAGGAAAAGCAGGGAGAACTGAAATGCTGCAAGACTGAAACAGGCTGCTTCTTCACTGTGTGCCAGGAGGGGATTACTGGTGGACATAACAGAGATCAGACACCTAAGACCAGAAACCAACAGAACTTAAAACAGAGCAGGCTTCCTCATCTCTATTGGGTATATAAAACTAAATAAAACTAAAAATAAAACTAAAAATAAACAGTAATATAAATATTACATAAGCTATAAACAAATTACTTTAAAAATAGAAGTTTCGTTCCCAAACATCAAAAAGAATGATCTGTAATAGCATAAAGTAATCAGCACAGTTGTATAACCTAGAATATCACTTAAACAGTATGTGTTAAGAACTGGCCTACCCAAACCAATCCTGAATGTGGCTGTACAGATAAAAATCAAATAAGGGTTCAAAGGTTGGTGTTCAAAGCAAGGCTAAATGCAGGAGGTATAATGTAATTACAACTTCCTGGTACATAACAGCAAAGGAGCACTTGCTCTTCAGACGCAGCTGTAGAGTTAAACCTGCTCCTTGCTCCTTGCTCCTTACTCCTTCTCAGGCAGCCCCTGAGAAGTGAAACAAATCATTCTGATAAAAATGTAGTATAGAAGCTTCCATACTGAGACATTTTTTTCCTATCCAACTAGATCAGAAGAGTCTAAAAAGAGAACGAAGTGTAGTCTGTATAATATGTGTTCTATCGCTCACAGAGAGCAAGAAAAAGATATCACCACATGCTGTTTGGTGTTTGGACAGAACAAGCAGTAAACTTGTTTTGCAGCTCATTTTAAAGTGTGAAACCTTAATTGTTGGCTTGTATCTCTCTTTAGAATTACTTCTTACATACATACTATAACCATATTTCCCTAATATCCCATCTGATACAAGCTGGGGACAGGATAAGCTTTTTGCAGAAAGGGCACTCAATTTGCATGAACACTCCCAGAAATAAGTTTCTACTCAGAAAGTTTTTTAATGCAATCATTGATCTTTTTTGGCAAGTGCTTGGAAGTCCAGCTGAACACAGAATCTGCATATTATTTCCTAGAATGATTAAAAGAAACTTGAAGGATCAGATGATGGAGGGTAACAGCGCAGTCTCATTCTGTCTACTTAAAAATACTCTGGTCTAAATTATTTATCTTCGGGAGCTTGCAGACCTCAGAGGAAGTAGTACTACTCCCTTCTGCTTCAGTATATTGTGAAGATTCAAAAGTAGGTGAAATAACTTTTTATTTGGAGGATGCCCACTTCTAGACCCATGTTTGGCAAAACTTTGTGAAGCCATGTCTTGGCTATGCCATTTCTCGACTTCTTTTACATTGTTTTTAGAAAATATCCTCAGGTATAAACCTAAACTACCACAGCAGCTAACTGTACAACCCCCTGGTCTTGCAATCAACAGACAGTCCACCTGACTCCAAACTTGTGGCTGCCCCATTCGTGCTTCCCAAGCTCCTTCTTTCCTCCTGACTTTACTACCTTGCCTCTTGTGCTTCTTTCTCCAACACCAGCAAAGCAGAGCATCTGCAGACATGATCACCCAATACGTCCTCTGTGGGAGGGTTCTTCTCACTGCATCCTGGGGGTTTTTCTACAAATGGCTGAGGAACCTTGAACTAGCAGAGGCAAAACACTATCAGTGCTGGCGCTGATGTTTGGTTTGGTTCTTATAGAGAAGCTCAGAACTGTCACAAGTCTCCATAGGCCACACATATGCGAGTAGTACACTTCTCTGAAAGCAGTATTTCATGCCTATTGACTCAGGCATTCTCATAAAACCCTAATTGATTTGTTGTTTTCTGAGCAGGAGAGTCTATGCTGTTTTAAACTGTACAAATCCTGTGGAAAGCTAGTATTACACTTGAGGCCACATCTCTCCTCAAGTACTGCAGTGCAGTTTCCTCCAGAATGGAAAGCAGTGAGACGCAATTTGAAAGATTATGTGCTCCTTATTAAATCTTAACTGAAGAGGAACCACATAGTTAGTAAACGGTTACACCAGCATGAGGAAAAACATCCCCAGTGGCAACAGATTCTTCATGAAGACTGTTGTGCAAGAGATACAATGCATGCTATACAGAAAGGTCTACACTGATACACATCTTTCAGAGAAGTTATATGCTGGCCTGTGCCAGCCCAGAGGTTTTTCTCTTACACAAAGACAAAAGGCTGCCCCACACTCAGACTTGAGAAGAGAATCCATACACCAACTGGCTACATAAATTCACTGAGGTACTCCTCAGTTTTAAATCCAGTTTTCCGTGGTTAAATGTGCTGCAGTTGGAAGAAGAGAACTTTGCTCTGCTTGGCTATGTATGTCAGGCACACCATCAAACGTAGCAAGGCTTGTACAGAAGTTCCAAAAGTCCTAGGACAGTTCCCTCCTTTGCTTTTTGACATCATAGCTAAGCCTGACAGGGAATTACTTTGAATTAACCATGATAAATGTGGCAATTTAATCCATACACAAATAAGATTCAGTGAACCCCATTCTGGATTATGGACTATCAGGCATTATACATAAGAAACAAGGCTCAGAGAGGAAAAGGGTATTTATTACCTTCTGGATCCATTGCACCAGCAACACGGTGTGCCTGATGATCTAAGTTCTTTCTCCTTTTCTTCCAGTGACTACACTTCTTTCTTTGGTAGAACCAGCCTTTTAAGCACAGGAGTTACCTTCACAAAAAAAGAAGAAAAAAAAAAAGAAAAAGAAAAAAGAAAAAAAGAAAAAGAAAGAAAAAAGAATTTAACTTCCTTCACTTCTTCTATTTAACATTTTCAGTCTCACGTGGAAATACATGCGTAAAGCTTCACTACTGCACTTCCAGTGAAGAAGTGACCTTGCATTTCCTTATGAGAACAGCGTTCAAACATCTCACAGCTCATTTCATAGAAAGCAAGAAGGGTGGAGCCTTCCCTCGAGCATGTGACTGGTGCTGAGCAGCAAGTAAGGCAAGTGGGAAGGTCTACAACTGCTCTGGGCTGCTTGCCAAGTATGTTTTTTTCCTTAAAAAAAAAAAAGGAAGTATTTCTTTCTTTTCTTTTTTTTTTTTTTTTTTCACTTCATGGTAAAAGTTCAATGAAATTATCATTTTGATACTGATTTTTGTACGTGTGTGTGTTCTGAAATCAACCGTGCCTTTTCTTCTATAAATAACCACAAAGGATTGGTTGTTTTTTTTTTTTTTGGTATGTCGTTGAATTGTATTTTTTTTTTTTTTCAAAATCTTGTTAAACATTAATCAGATGAAATAGATAAGATTATTGTAACAGTGCCATGGTTGACTCTCATGACTCTCAGTATGCTTTTCACCATGTCAGTGGACTTTCATTTTCACAGTGATCTTGTAGATGAAGCTGCAGGCTGAGAGGGGCTGGGTATATGCAATTGAGCCTTGTCCTGCCACCCAAGGGGGTGAACTATTTCATTTCTCAGTGGTGCTCAGAACCAAAGGCAAAGGACTTGAAATATCACCCTTGGGGTCAGGGCAATCTCAGAATTGTGTGCAGATTAGGGGAAGAATTCAATGAAAGCAGTCCTACAGAGAAGAACTTAGGAGTTCTGGTGGATGAAAAGCCAGACATGAGCCAGCACTGCACTCTTGCAGCCTGGAAAGCCGAAAGGTGCTTCAAAACAGGGGTGACCAGCAGGGAAAAGGAGAAGTCTGAGGTCTCCAGCACAAGAAGAATGCAGAACTTTTGGAGTGGGTCCAGAGGAGGGGCACAAAGATGATCAGAGAGCCAGACCACCTCTCTTATGAAGGACATCTGAGTTGAGCTGGGTTTGTTCAGCCTGGAAAAGAGAAAGCTTCAGGGAGACCTGATGACAGCCTTCCAGTACTTGAAGGGTGCTTATGAACAGGAGGGAGAATGATGCAGGCTGATATCAATAGGGCAAGGGGAACGGCTTTAAAGTTAAATGGGGAGATTTAGGTACTGGAAGGAAATTCTTCACTCAAACTGTGGTGAGGTGCTGAAACAGGCTGTGCAGAGAAGTTGTGGATGCTCCATCCCTGGAGGTGTTCAAGGCCAGGTTGGATGGGGCCTGAGGCATATCTAGTGGATATCAGCCCCACCCATGACTGGGCATTTGGAAGGAAATGGGTTTTATGGTCCCTTTCAACCAAAGCCATTCTATCATTCTATAAAATTGAGGTACAGGAGGTTCCCTCTGAACACCATGAAGAACTTCTGTGCTGCGTGGAGCGCTGGTACAGATTTCCCAGAGAGGCTGTGGGGTCCCCTCCTTGGAGATCTTCAGAAGCTGCCTGCTCTGGGTGGCCCTACCTGTGAAGAGGTTGGAGCAGGTGGACCCAGAGGATCCTGCCAGCCTCAGTCATGTTGTAGTTTTGTGATTCACCCATGGAGGAGAAAGAACTGTAGCAGTCACAGACTGTCAGGATGCTGATGAGGAAGACTCGCCACTTGAGGGACGTGAGTATTGTAAGGAACACCTCTGTCTGCTGGCTTTTTTCCAAAGTGATGAATGTGCTCATTGAAAGAGAAATATAAATGGAGCCAAATTTTGCATTTCTTGGGAATACTGGCTTGGAGTTTGCTTCGACTTGACTGGCTTATAGAAGCCTTTTGTTCTTGTTCGCTGAAGCTTCCCCTTTTATTTCCTGCTTTACCAGGGCCAGTTGACCTCAGAGCAGTAACAGCAGATATACAGCCTGTGTGTTATGGATTATTAACGATCTGTCATTTGTGGACAGCAAAAATTTCAGTCTTTTTTTTTTTTTTTTTTTAAGCATTTGTTGTACCCCAATGCAAAATATACATTCTTCACTAAGACAAGGGGGAAAAAAAAAACTAGCATTTGAGGCCCAGAAAAGGGAAGAGCAGCCTGCTGGAAACAAGGAAAAGAGCTAAGCAGCTATCACTTTTAAAGAGACATTTTCTGTTTTATAGCACCAGATGAAGAGTGAGAGGACTGAGAACAAAGTAATGTTTTTATGCACTCCTTTCCTACAGAGTTTGTAGTTCTGTGGCATATCATGAAAGACAGAAAAAAAACTTCCCATTTCTCCACTTGGCAGTTTTGCCAACCTTGCAACCAGAGCTGGATGTATGCCAGTGGGTAGTAACTTTTGGCAAAGCCAGACTTTGTGGTGTTGAGTAGCACCACTACACATGGAGCCATGACTCTGTCTGAGACAGTTACTCAGCCAGCTCACTGCTCCCATCAGTTTCTGCAGTTTCCCACCTCAATCTCCAAACATCCCCACACCCTGAGCAGTTGCTGTTCTGGTGACAATTTCAAGGTGCTGTGCAATCGACATACCTGGACCACCAAATCCCCTGGGGTATTTAAGAAAGAACGTGAGTTAGCCCACATTTTATATTGACATCCCTGGCTGCACTCAGGAAAAGCAGTAGCTCATTTTCTGCCTTGGCAGAAGTTTCAGGTTTCTAAAACCTCTGGGTGGAGGGACCTAACCGTTTATTATAAAGCAACAATAGGAGGAGGGATGTCTCTAATGTTACAGCCAGCCTGGGCAGACATGAGTGCACAGGAAGGCTCAGGCTAAGTGGGGCTGCTCTTTTCACTCTTGTGGTGGATTTCTCAAACAAACAGAACCAGAAACAGTCCCAGAGGAGGCAAGATGGATGTAAAAGGAAAAATCTTGTAGATACAATGTAATATCTTTTTAATGCACTTTATTTTTTGCTTCATTGTGCTTCTCTGTTTTCCTCCCACGGCTTTTCCTGCTGAGGAAAATTTATTTTAATAGTCTTTCCTGAAAGAGAAGTGCAAACATTGTGAATAATGGTAGTATTATTCCCTGTTATATAGGAGCTTCACATGTGGTTTCTCTTTCAGTTCTCAGTCCCTTCATGTTATTTCTTGAATTATGACTCAAACCAGGTTCTCTGTTTTGCTTGTGTTACCGATCTTATGGGTTTTAATTTCCTAGAGTCACCTTACAGCTTCTTCTCTGGTTTCTAATGTTTTCTCTTGCCTACTATCTTCTGTGATTTCTCCACCTCTTTTTAAATTTCTCATTCACCTTTATATAACTCAGCCAAGCACTTGATATTGATTCACGCAGTTCTCTAAAAGAGATCATTCTGTTAATTTCTTTTAACTTTCTTTTTTTCTTTATTATTTTTTCTTTTCATGTCTCACCTTGGGCAATTTAAATTAGTTATAAGATAGTTCCAGTTCTGTTTCTTAGGCTAACTCCCAGCCTAAGATCTGTGACACCCCAACCTTTGCTTTCCACAGCCTGTATAAGAACACTTAAAAATAAAACCACTGTTCCCACTGCCTCTCAGAGTGGTGACTGATCTGTACTGTATGTGTTAGGCCAAAAGCAAAAGAAGAAGCCCCTGATCAAATAGGAGGAGCTTATGATCTCTAGTGGAAGAAACTAGCTGTTTCCAGAAGAGAAAAATAAATCAAAGAGGAAAAAAATGCTTTGAGAGATGGAAAGCAGCAGAGAAATGGTGGCAGGCAGCGACCTCCGGTGGGCGCAGGGCCTTCAAGGCAGGTTCTGACCGGTGCTGCCTCTAATTTAGACTAGATCCATTTTTGAAATTATATTATTATTTTAATTTAAGTCAGTATTTCCAGTCAGAGAAAAATACTGGATCAGAATATAAAGTATTGCAAAGCGATCTGAGCTGTCTTGATTTGCACAGCTACTACAGGGTGGGCAAAGCCTGGTTGGATCACACAGATGGCACATATGTAAGTCTCAGTAATTAGAAGATGAAGAATTTATCATTTGGTGTTAAATGAGGGTAATAATTCCCAAAGGAATAGATGGAATAAAATTTCTGGCTTCCTGTATGGTTTCTAAATTCTGGGATATCCATTTCGTGCAACCCTTTGGAGATTACTACCTTGTTTTTTGACATTAACAATAAACTGCTTTTTCCACTTAAAGCCATCTGTGTGAATAAGGGTCTTCTCCTCAGAGACAGAGATGCTGGGTTTTCAATCTTACTACTTCTCTGGCATTTGCTAGTCCATTAGTTGTAACACTTAGCACTTCTGTAGTGCTGTAGATCTCTCAGACTCTCTGCCACCATGAGGGCCCTTAATTCTGTAAATGGATATAAGCAGATGGATTGCTGGTCTTGTGCAGAGCCCTGCAGAAACTAGTAGGGCCTGCTAATAATACATAGGTCTGAGGTACTTCCCAACAACAGTGATGCCCTCTGCATTTCTACCATCAGGAAGTTCCAAGGTGGAAAGATTATATCAGCTGCAACACTGGAGCCTCTGGTGGCAAAAGAGGGAGGGAGAAAGAAAGTGCCTGCACTTTCTGTAACCTGGTTCACTGCTCTTTAGAGCTGGATCTAATGCTCTTTTTGAGAATTATTTAATGGCACTATCCACCCTGCTACAGGCATGGAATACATGCAGTGATGTAGTACCTCACTCCCCATACAAGTTGGTATGGGTTTCCCATTGGCGTTATTCCGGTTTTGCTGAATATCTGAAAATACACTTAAAGGGAGATGTAGGATTGAAATGAAGCTTCTATTTCCCTCAAAACCAAATAGCTGTGTTTTATCTCTTTGGACTAACTTGTATTTTCAGTTATGCTGATATTTAGCTGCCTCGCCTGGCATTGCCTCACTTCACAGGAGCTTTGGTTTAGGTCCTATTTTGTGCCCCCGTTTTGGTTCTCCAGAAAACAGCATCCCTCAAAGGCAGCCATCTCCACTCTGGCTGGGGCGGTCAGGGGCTGTGTGGGATTATGTGGGGTTATGTTGGGCAGTGCAAAGCAGTGCAAAAAAACCAATTCAGTGAAATATTTTTTCTTTGACTCTAAATATTTTATGTCTTCAGATTTCCATTCCAAGCTGGTAGGACACAAGGTAATAAAACAGCCGACGTCCCTGCAGCACAGAAGCTGTGATTTTCACTTGTCCCAATTCCCATTCTATGCCCAAAGGTGCTTTGCTTCTTTTTTTGGTACAACAGTAATTGCACTTCATCCTCAAGGCAAAGAGGGATACAGACTCTGGAGATTGGGTTTTTTGTTTGGTTGGTTTTGTTTTGTTTTGGAAACGGTGCAGTGTATTTACATTCATGAAAGCTGAAGAGGCAAAGCTTTTCAGAAATAACTTTCAGTTTACAGTGCCCAAGAAGCTGAAAACAGGAATCAGGATCCTAATTAATTGTTAGGAGAAGATTTTCTAATTGACTTAATGAGTAGCATATCAGGTGTAAGCCAATTCTGTGCTGAAATCTCAAACCTCTTGATAGACATGGTGAGAACTATTTGAATTTCAAAGTGACTTTCAAGCTATTTTAAACAAATTTCTGTGTCTATATATAATGAGAATACTATATTTTCACTTTCTTTGTAACTTTGACAGCTCTTAGGATTTCCAAGTGCCACTGTTTCTCAGTGGGTTTTACAGTTTTGTTGGATTTTTGTTTTGCTATTTAAGATATGGTAACAAAAGAAATGTGCATCAAGTTCTGCTTACTGAATAGAGATGCTGAAAATGTTGAGTGATTTTCTGAAAGCTTCCTGGGATTAGTTTATAATGGATTATTTCGAGTAAAAAAAAATAAAACCTGGGTTTTAAAGAAGCATTGCTTTTGGGGTTAAAGTAATTTATTTTCACATCCCTCAGAAATATAGTTCAATCCAGCTTTGGTTATTAAAGAAATAAAGTTCAAAGATCCACCATTAAATATTTAAAATTCACTTCTTTAGATCAAGAGTGTCTAGAATTTTTTAGTAAGAACAGTGCTATTAGCCAAGTCAAGCTACTACCAGTTTTCATACAAAGAATTTATAACCAGGTAATATTTATCACGCGCTGAATGCTCTCCACACAAGAGGATGCTTATTCATTGCTGAAAACCTTACAGTCACCTGAGAAGAAGAAAACATTTTCTTTGCTGAAGGCTGAATGGGCCCTTCAAACATCTGCACTCTGTTAAATAACCCAGAAAATAATAATGGCTATATAAAATAATGAGTTGTAGCTTCCCTCACAACTGGCTTTAAAGATGCAGAGCCCATTCCCTGCTGCGAGCCTTTTGTTTTTAAAGATTAACTCCTTCATTCCAAAGCTGACAACAGACTTGTTTTGGTGCTTATATCAAAGAGAGGAGCAGCTTGCTAAGAGCTCTTATCTGGGCTGCGGTTACTGCATCCTGACTAAGGTCTCTTATTGTCTTTCTTCATCTTGGGAGGAGGGATACCTGGCTCCTGTAACCGAGACTGGTCCCACCTGCTGTTTTCTTGCTCCACCAATAGATTTCCCTTGCCAGTATGACTGATAGCAACAGTTTTCTAATGACAGCATTTCCCCTAGTGCCTTGTATGTTCTGCCTAGTAAACCTTCTGGAACAAGAAGATGGATTCAGGCCATTTGTGACAGAAGGGAGGATCATATAGAGAATCTGCAGAGGGAGAAGGGAAGCAAGAACCAAAATTTCTGCCTGCTCATTAGCTGGACAAAATATGTACACCACACAGAATTATTTTATTTAGGTTTGATTTCACTTATAAAACTATCTTGATACTGCAACAATACGGTATCAGAACACAATGACACTAGTTCTGTAGCATCCAGCAATCACAACACAAAACTTTAGCAGCTGGATACATTCACAGGGGTCAGACAGACCACCAGAGACAGACTCTCCAGATCTAGACTATTTTCTGTCATCTCTGCCTCCCCTAAAGCAGAGCATGAATGAGGAAAGCTGGAAGCAGCTGGACTGCTATCCCTAAGTGCAGCTCCATAGCTTTATGATAAATAGCATATTTTACTACTTCATTCCCTTTGGGTTTTTTGAAAAATGAATTGATTTACATAGCACTGGGCTTTGAGGCACCAGATAGATTTCACCTCTCTCAAAGAGGGGAGAGAGTCCATGGTGAAATGGTAGCAAGGCTCATTGGCAGGGCTTTAAATCAGGTTTGAAGTCAAAGGAGGGTAATGGTGAGCAAGCTTATGAAAAGGATGGCATAGCTAGGTTGAAGGGACAGGGTGCTAGTGGGGACCCTCAATACCCTGCCTTGAGATGATGTGCTGGCAATACTGCAGCACACTTCAAATTTCCAACACCTGTTGGAGTGCGTCCAGAGGAGGGCCAAAAATGGTCCAATGGGTTGAACACCTCCCCGATGAGGACAGGCTGAGAGAGTTTGGGCTGTTTGGCCTGGAAAAGAGAAGGTCCTGTGGAGACCTAATAGCAGACTTTCAGTATTCAAAACAGGGCTACAAAAAAGAAGGGGATAAACTCTCTCACAGAGTCTGTTGTGATAGGACAAGGGAAGATGGTTTCACAGCAAAAGAGGGGAGATTTAGATTGGCTATGATGGTTTTTTTTATAATAAGGGTGGTGAAGCACTGGAATAGGTTGCCCAGAGAGATGGTGGATGCCCTGTCCCTGGAGACATTCAAGGTCAGGCTGGACCAAGATCTGAGTAACCTGGTCTAGCTGTAGATATCTCTGTTCATTGCAGAGGAGTTGGACTGGATGACATTTAACAATCCCTTCCAACTCAAATGTTTCTATGATTATGTATAGAGACCAATAATTTGACAAAAAAAAAAAAAAAGAAAAAAATGTTTTTCCCTTTACAAACTTCATATGAACACTCTGAACATTTATGTTCCATTACATTTTTCATTCCTTTCTCCTTGGAGAAAAATTCATTGGGGATTTGTCCTTTCTTACTGACAACAGAGTTCTAGTGCTGCCCACTTGCAGCCTTAAAGATCTCTATATCACTTTTAATGAGAAGAAGGCATTCAAATTCCAAAATGGGTGACTTAACTAAATCTACTTTTATTTCTTTATGCTTTCTCAAAGCCAAAGAAAATGCTTCTGCTAATAATTTTAATTAGATGTGGTGTGGTGCGGCTGTGGCGATCGAGGAAAGGACACCTCAGCTGCCTGCTGTGCCCTCTGGTGGCAGGAACTGGAAGAAATCCTGGAAGATAAGTGGTTTGGATGCTCCAATTCAGAGCGTGGGTTTCGCTTTGATCTGTCAATTTCAAGATAGAATTCCTGGGAATTAGCCAAGAAGCAGAAGATCTAATGAGATCTATCTGATTTATAAAAGTAAGTTCTGGAGAAATCAGGGGCACACAAATTGCAGAGCCTTAATCCAGAGAGACTTCAAGAGAAGGACCAAAAGAAATGTCATGCGGTACAACTGCAAGGACTAGAGTGAAGTTACACACCAGGGAAGAATTACCCTCATTATCAGCACAGGATAGGAGTGAACTAGCTGAACACTACTTCTGCTACTTCCACTGGTTAAATCTAAGATAATGCTTAAATTTTGTTGGATTCCTCTCTGGAACTTCTGAGATCTACTTAGTAAGTGTGATACTACAAATTTCATATTTATTTCAGGAATATTTCTTCTTGTTTAAATCTTGCAGCTTTGTACTATCTTACAGTTAAACGTACAGACACAGTAGTTTTGCAGCTATTGAACATGGAAGATCATGAACAGTCCTTATTTCTTCATAAAAATGAGTTCAGCAATTTCTTGAATTTAATACTAACCATTTCACTGCTGACCAAAGAGAAGAGAATGTGCAAATTTCTGAATTAACATCAATTTTCTCTGAGTGAATGATTATTCTGATGTCATGTAGGATACCTGAAATTTAATAGCATCTCTTTCATATGTGTCTTAGAAAGCCAGAACAGAGAAGCACAGAGACAAATGAAAAACAACTGCTCTGTAAGAAGATAGTAAGATACTGATATCTTGTAACCTTCCTATCTACTCCCTGTATCTTCAAAAATTATTTATTTCATTCCTGGAGAGCACCCAACACTGCAACACATTTTTCTCTCTTTGCACAAAGTTTTGCTTTTGTTTTTCATAGCAGCTTACCATATGATGGGCTAGACACTGGTCTTGAGGGAACTTGGGAGAACTGAATTATGTGTGACAGTAGCACAACCTCTGGAAGGTGCATTGACTCCTAAATCTTTCTGGCTTGCTATCTCAGACCCCCAGCAACAGTCTGTCTTATTTATGTGGGAAACTCATCTAATCTTCCTTATCTTGAGGTTTGATTTACAGCCTAAAATTAAGTTTAGGAAATTCCATAGCTGAATAAGACGGGGTCCAAAGGCTTACAAAGCTTTAGGCACAATGGATTTTTAAATAATGTTTTAGAAAAATTATATTTATGTCCAAATGCTAATATATTCAATATTACACTATTACAAAGACAGCTTACGCAAATACATACTCAAAAATTCCCTTTCTACTACTTAGGTACAGAAAAACCAACAAGTAAGTCAGTCACAGATGTGAAGAAAATCACAGGGGAGTCATTCCAACTGGTAGAATGGTTAGACCAAAATTTTTGCTTTTCTAGAGTATGCTACCTTTCTGACAATGAGAATCAACTCAGCAAGCCAAAAACTACCTGGCCTGACAGAAGAGCAGGATGGTTTTTATACTTGCCATATCTTCTGTCTCATACTGCCCTCTAAAAATGCCCTAGAAATAGCAGTATATTGTGATGTTCCACTACAGTAGCACATCACTTCTTTATTTCCAGTTTCATTCCTGCACCACTGTCCCAGCAGAGAAAGTTAGACATGTATACGTTGGACAATACAGCCCAGTCATGCTAACAGGCAAAGTGATGTGCAGGCTGTCCTGAGAAATGGATTGTCTGAGACATAACAGAATTATTACTCCAAATCTTACAAATGCTTTAAGATATGAGATATGAATATCACTTCCGTTAAAAAAATAAAAATAAAAATAAAAATTAAAAAAAAAAAAAAAAAGGAAAAAAAGAAAGGAAAGTCAGAAGATGTAAATCATCAGAATCTTTGACTTCACTAAAAGATGGTATTTGCAGTGAGGGAGTCACGCCCCCGTATCCTTCTATCCTTCTTCACACCCCCATAACACAGCAGGATATTAGCTCAGCACTGCCTTGCAGGGTGAAGTCTCCTGAGCTGGCTCCTTGTGGTAGGCAGAAGTGCCTTGCTGCTTTCCCAGTCAGCACCTGTCAGTTGAAAAGTAGTGTGTGGCTGCTCAGTTTCAGAGGGAAGACACTTTCATTGGTATAGAAAAATAGACACTCCTGTATGACTTGAATTGTTTTCTTCAGAAGGTCTGGCAAGATGTTATGTTTTAGTTCTAAGAGAAAAACAGTGTTGATAACACACCAATGTTTATAATTACTGCTAAGCAGTGTTTTACAGAGTCAAGACCATCTGCAGTGAATGGCCCAAGGAGCTGGGAGGGAACAGATTTAGGACAGCTGACTTAAACTGGCCAAAGGGATATTCCATAGCATGTGATATCAAGTGGAATGAGTTTTGAAGGGAGTGGGAGTTCATCTCATGCTCTTTCACTGGGGGCTAGATGGGTATCAGTATTGTTTATCATAGGATCATAGAATCACCAAAGTTGAAAAAGACCTCCAAGATCATCCAGTCCAACCATCCACCTGCCACCAATTTCTCCTCACTAAACCACATTCCTTAGTAGAACATCTAAACACTTCTTGAACTCCTCCAGGAACGGTGACTCCAACACCTCCCTGGGCAGCCTATTCCAGTGCCTGACCACTGTTTCAGAGAAGACATCCAAAATGAATCTTCCCTGGCAAAACTTGAGGCCATTCCCTCTAATCCTTTCTCTAGTTATGCAGGAGAAGAGGCCCAACCCCACCTTGCTGGCCAAACCCCACACTGCCACCACCTCCTTTCATGTAGTTGTAGAGAGCTATAAGGTTTCCCCTGTCTCCTTTTCTCCATATTAAAAAACCTCAGTTCCCTCAGCCTCTCCTCAGAAGTCTTGTGTTCCAGATCCTTCATCAGATTTGTTGCCTGTCTCTGGACATGCTCCAGGGTCTCAATGCATTTCATGCAGAGAGGGGCCCTGAACACCATACTCAAGGTGTGGCCCCACCAGAGGTGAGTACAGAGGGAAAATCACCTCCCTGCTCCTGCTGGCCACACTATTTCTGATACAATCAGGATGCCATTGGCCTTCTTGGCTACCTGGGCACACTGCTGGATCAAATCTAGCCAAGTATTGACCCCCAGGTCCATTTCTTCCACACAATCTTCTCTGCCCCAAGCCTGTAACATTGCCTGGGGCTGTTTTGGTCAAAGTGCAGTACCCGGCACTTGGTCCTGCTGTATTTCATCTCACTGGCTTCAGCCCAGCAATCCAGCCTGTCCAGATCCCTCTATAGGGCCTTCCTACCCACAGGCAGATTGACACTTCCTAGCAGCCTGGTGTCATCTGCAAACTTACTGAGGGTACACTTAATTTTCCTTGTCCAGATCAATAAAGATATAAAACAGAACGCATCCCAAGTCATGAGTGAATGACTATGTGGTGGTGATCCATCTGCTGGGTTAAATCACAACTCCTAATGTTATGTGTTAAGGGGCCAGGAATACTCATCTCGCAGGGCTTCTTTGCTTAATATGCCAGGTTGTTGGTAAAATTCCTAGAAATACCAGTATCTCTTTCAAGTGTTTTCTCTCACCATTTCCCAAGGTGATTCTGCTACTTTGATGGCTCACCAAGTATCAGGACTCGGATAGAGCTTGGCCCTTCAGCTCCAAGCTCTATAACCACACAGCAAAACAGCATGTGTTGTATGTTACTGCAGTACACTACCTGTGCTTGATTGAGCTGGCTTAATCTACCACCCAGGTCATTCTCTATTATTTTTCTGCAAATCCTATGCCTGTTGCAGAATGGTACTGCATATGTTGCCTTGAGTGATTCAGTGAATTTACTTGCTGTATTTGAATGGCCTGTACTCACAGCAGCCGAAGCAGGTGAATTGCACAAGTAGAGAAGTGTGATTTGTGACATTGCTGAGATGATGCAAAAGAGATGAGTGACGGAGAAGCAGAAAGCTCACACAATTTACATTACATTGCCTCCACCCCGAGTCAGTGGAAAAGCCCGAACCTAGCACAAGAGAGTGACAAAGGTACTAGCATTTCCCAGGAAATAATTCAGCTCTTTTCCCTCTTGGGTAGCGGAGAGGACAGCTCAGACGGCCTCAGTAAACCAGCTCCAATGGGCCAGCGGCAGCTTGACTCCGCTCTTGCCGCAGCCCATCGCACTTCCGGGTACGGATCCGAGCCCGTGGGTGGGCGATCACGGCCTCCGTTTCCCGGCCATCCGGAGCGCCAGGTGGCGCCATGGCGGCGTGACGCGGCGGGGCACGGGAGCCCGGGCGGCGGCCGAGACAGGGTCTGGGAAAGGCCCTTTTTTCTCTGATTTTAGTTATACGACCCAACTGGTGGGTAGACCCGTGGAAGACCCTAATCCTAGGATTAAATGCCACCTTGGATTTATGCATGCTGTCTCAAATACCTAGAGAGCTGATTCAACCAATCTGGAATGGTTGTTCAGTTGCTGAAACATAAAGCATCTTAGTTTTGGTGGCAGTTTCCTCCCAACCCAGCACCATGTATGTAGGCTGTTCCCTCACTTTAGCCAAATGTTTGTGGAATGTCGTTTTGAAAAAGCGAAGCATCCTATGTCAGCTCATTTTGAAATGTTTTGATCTTTCTCTGAGGTGTTTATGTGATGCAGTTTCTCTACAGAGCTACAATATGACTACTGTTTGCCTGAAGTGGGATGTCCAGCAGCTTCAGTGATGAATGTAGTTTCTCTCAGTGTCTGCCTTCACTTGAATTTCACTTCAGTCCAACAGTGACACTGCCACCAAAACGAGCAGCCCACTCCTCACCTCCCCCTCCTGTACTTGCTGGTATAACAGTTTGTGTGACTGTACAGTGAGCAGATCATGAGCAAATCCAGCCAAGAGCCAGAAAAGAAAATGTTTTCAGTGGGATCAATTATCTGCTCCAAACACTTGAATTAAAGCACGCAATAAAAGTCTTGGCCTGAGCACAGGGAGAAACAGCTTGGGCAAGGAGGGAACACAGAGTTTACATCTGCTAAAACTGCTACTGAAAAGTTGTGTGTGAAAGGATATCACTAAGACTCTTAACATTAAAGTTGTCAGGACATAATCTTCCACACCTAGGTATTTCTGGGCTTTTCCTCCCAGTTAGAAATGGAGGACTTTGTAGTGATGTAGCAAGAGACCTTTACAAAGTGGTGCTTTTTTTTTTTTCTCCTTGAAATATACACTTGCAACGCTTTTCACTTAAAAGAAAAAAGACAACGAAAAACAACAAAAAGAAACCAACAAACAACCACCCAAAACCAAAAGCCCAAAACATGTCAGTTTGTAAAATATGGTCATTCTATTCCTGGATTGTTTTTTCTAGTGCTGCACCATTAAAAGCAGAAGTCTTTTCCACTTCCTTTTCCCGTTGCCCCTTCCTGCCACAATATGCAGATGGACCTTAAAGAGAGATCCAGGGGAAAGGTGCACTGTTGATTCTTGTGAAGATATTGCTTTTGTTCTTTACTTGTTGCTAGATTATAAGATGAAAACAGATGTTTCTTCTCCTTACAGCACACTGTATGGACTGTCTAAACATAAGAAAATCAGCACTTCTGCAAGCAGTTCTGAGTTTTGTCTGAGGTTGGAGTCAGTCAGTGTAATGTTTGTATTAGACATCTTTATCATGAGACAATTCATTTAATGAAACCAAAGTCTCACAGTAACAGAGTTCAGAATTTAGTTGGCTTCTGTTTCCACTACAAATTTATAATTTTCAAGATTCTCTAAAATTATTAAGTGAGTATGTGTTTGCCTGCTGGCCCGTACTTTCTACATACAAAAGTGTGAGGACGTTTGTTTCAGAAAAATAGTTTGTTAGGTATCTATCTAACAGCCAGATATTCATTATATATTATTCAGATATTGTAGGGAATAATTTTGTAGGAAATGAAATGCTTTTTCTCATGAGTGAAAATACAGTTTTTGAGGAGTGGAGGCAGATCAGTAGATTTTTCTTTTTAATCCAGGTGATATTTATTGGTGAGCTTTTGTTATAATCATTTCTAAGTTGTGATCCCCTGTTCTCAAGTTTATCATACGGCTGTTGTGTCTGCCTGAAAAAGAAAAAAGCTCTCCTTTGGTAGACAGAAGTACCACATTCCTTTTATGAAAACGAATTCTGAGAACACATGGATGTTGGCAGATGGGAAACACTGATTATCAATTGTCCAGAGTCATCAGTGCACTTTCAGGAAAAGTCCAAGACCAAATTAATATGCATGTTTAAACAGTTATACAGAAGTTAGAACTTGAAGGCATTCATGCTAACAATCAGTCATGTTTCACATTTAGTGGTTGCCTTTCTCAGCAGGTCGTTTCTGAAAGTTTGCAGGGAAAAAGCTTTGGGTTTTATTTAGAACTAAGGTTTGCTAACAAAAATAATCTTTATGCATCTGTGTAAGTCTGGAAAACCTTTTCTTTAAAACACAGATGTGTTAGTGCAACAATATTTCTTACCAAAACAGCTGATACTGGCCAGGTGCTGCTCAGAGTAGTGCTCAGTGCCAGTGGCCATGTCTCCTCCTCTTCTCTGCATTTTTTGATAGCAGTCATACAACCTCAGAGGCCAAACTGTAGATGATTTACTGCCCAAGGCATCTGCTCCTTGGCAAGCTCTGTGGGCATCTGCATAGGTGGCTTTGGATGGCTTTTCTTTCTGGCATGCAGTCACGTACCTGGGGGCTCAGCAGGGGACCTGCTTTTCTTTTCTTTTCTTTTCTTTTCTTTTCTTTTCTTTTCTTTTCTTTTCTTT